>NC_142393.1:29417392-29729475 GCF_059441095.1 Idiotropiscis lumnitzeri | reverse complement strand
TTGTGGAAGCTAATCATCTCAGAAGGCCATTGACGCTATAAAAGCAATTCACAGAACAGTAGACATTTGCAAAACTGCCACTTTGTCATATAAAATGGTATAGATTAAGTGTTTATTCTAAATTATACATGAAACCCCCTTTCCCTTCTTTTGCTTGTTAAGTGAAAATCCCCATCATATGCATGTGGTCAGGTGGGTGTGGCTCCATGTGACATTGGGATTGATAAGAGGCTTATACAGTAAAGTGCCGACAAGGCAGTTTGGAAATGAGAGTAGCATTTAATAAATACTGTATGTACAATTTATTTGCATTCCACTGCTTGGGAATCCGCTGCAGTTTTCGAACACCTACATGTATTTTATATAGGAGACTTATTAAATGAGCAACTCATAAACATAATGGGCAAATATATGACAACTCAAATGACACTTTACAGAATTAGAGGAAATGTTGACAAATGATCAGCCCTTCTTAAAGGGTAAGTCAAGTCAAAAAAATCATCATTAAAATAATGTTCTATGCGACCCCGCATGTCTAAACAAGGGTATTCTGATTAATATTGCATTTGTGGAAAATGAATTAAACAGCAAAATCCACCCCTGTTAATCCATCTCAGGGGGCGTCCGTTTTGTCACATGATGCCGACTAAAAATGACCACAGTTGCTCAAGGCTCAGGTAACGACCAATCACAGATGAACTGTTTTCTAAGTATGCGTGAGCCTTCTGCAGCCAACAAAAGCAAATGACCGTAAGCCATCTTGCATCCATTCTCCCACAAAGAAGGAAACTGAAAAGCACAAAATGTGGCTGGATTCCCTCGAGAGCTCCAAGAATACACTGTGCATCTACTTGGTGCAGGGATAGGTAGACTGCTCTTTGATCAATCCCACTTGGACAGCAAAAGAAAAAAAAAAAAAGAGGGTCTTCCCATGGCCTCAACATCTGTGGGAGTGGCCCAGTAGGTTGGCTGAATTGTGAGCTCTATTTAATGCCACCTCTCTGGCAAAATCATGAGCCTGATCTGGTGTGCGAGATTGAGAGGTTCCAATTAGATACTGTAGTTATGCTTACCTCAACAAAGAGCTTGGACTCCAGATCCAGTCCTCTTGGGAGAGGTTGGATTTTATTCCACTTGGCACTAATACACCCAAGACAACAGCTGGATGATCGGCTTCTTGGTCATGTCATTGGACTATGGCACCATGTCTGAGCAGTCAACTGATCACCACATGATGGTGTGTGGTGTCAATGGAGGGGGAGGTGCTGTTCCAACCTGGCAGACCCAAATATATTGTGAGGGTCGGCAGAACTAACTTTGACCATGTCCCAAGGAGGCGGGGTAAATTGACGCCAAGTGGGTCATGTTCTGTGCCTTCATTGCTGAGGCAGCTGACCAGAGATATGGACGTGAGGTGTTGCAGGACACTGGAAGTGTGGGATACCATCAGGTTGAAAAAGGACTCCTAATTAGGCCTGTGGGACTCCGGAGCCAACCAGTGGTTAGAGCTTTGGTGGTGGCGGTAACAAGAACTCTGGCGTGGGAGGCGTTTGGAGAGGTGAACGACTTCTGGATAGCTTCAAGGAAAAAGTGATTTTTTTTTTCACTCTTGCTTTTACCTCACTCTTCCACTCGATGTCCCGAATGTTGTTTTCACTGGAAGGCCTCAATGCTTCATGAAGCTTTACTCATCCATCTCTTGAGTGGCTGTAAAATGCATCAAAGCATCAAGCATCAAGGGGAGCCAGATGAGGCGGCTGAAGCACCTGCTTTGGATAGATCCTGGATGCCTCTTTGGTGGAATGTTGCATGTCTCCCTGGGCGGAAGCCCTAGGGACGACCCAAAGTGGAGAGACTATGTCTTCCAGTTGACATGGGAACTCCCCTGGTAGAGCTGGACGAAGTGGCAAGGTAGAGGGTTCTAAGTCTGAGCTTCAATGCTAAGCTGCTGATCTGACCCCTGAAAAGCAGATGACGGATGGATGGATGGATGGCAAGGGCTTCATAAAAAGTAAGGTTAAAGCAAAAAGAACAAGGAAGTAGTGTTTTTAGTCTAATTAGTCACTCAACAACGACTGGACTGTTTGTGTGTGTGTGTGTGTTGAAACTTCCTAATAAAGCAACGCTGCAAAGGCCACATGCTGAGCGCCTGGCTGATGCTAGCAAGCTTGACAGCCTAATCGTCAGATGCCACACTGGTGGGAGACATCAGCCTTTCACAAAGACTTCACTACTCAAGCCACCACTGCCCTGTGCACTAATTAAAATGCGCTATAAGATGTTCTGAGGGCGCAGAAGGCCACAAACCTCCCACCAAGGAATTGAAAACTGGTTGTAACTAGCTCGTCGTACTGCTAAATTATCAGTCTTGTGTCTTGTATCCTAGAGAATAGTGATCTCTATGAGGCATTATTGTTAGTTTTTTTTTTGGAACTTAGTATTCTATATTATCAAATGCCATGAAAAGGCTTTTTGTACCGCCTTTTTTCTGAAATAAAAAAAAATAAATAAATAAATAAACAAAACTATACTGACAGTAATACAGGTATACTGTACATCTGCTTGATTTATTTGAGTGGGCAAATATATTATTAGTAAATTTGAATGTATGTATGTTCATTTAATTAGTTTACTTAGATTATTTGAATGTAAGTAAAAGGTTGACTTGCACAAACCAAATAAGGTCAAGGCTTTAACTTAGCGCATGTGCCGCCCTAGGCGAAATTTCATATGGTGCCTAGCAATTTATCAATGATTTACATATGCTTAAAAAAGAAGTTTGATTTTCAACATTACCATTAATTCATAAAAAAAAACGTGACACAATTGATAAAAAAGGAACATTTTCTTAATTTTAGGACTGTTTTGTTACTGTTTTAATATGTGTGAGTGACTTGCTAATTTTAATGGACAAATCAATTGTAGCAACAACTCGACCTCTCCACATTTTCCTTCCTCCTTCTTTACTCGTCTGTGCTCTGTGTACTAGTGGTGAAACAAATCCCAGAGTAATTCGAGTACCTCGACTAAAGAAAAAAAAATAAAAATAGCTCAAGGCAGTTTTTTCTGCATTTAGTACCATCTTATTTACATGTACATTGTCACAAAAAAAGTAGTCCTGCCAAACACAGCAACATTTGTTCATTTGGTGCAAGAGGTGAGAATGCCATCTTCAAAATAAATTTTGCCTCACCAAATTATATATGGACATCTATGCCTTATGAGTTTTTATTTTGAAGTTTGTAGTGGTAGTATTTGGCAGTGGCGGGCACGTCAATCCATCATCATTTCAGCCCAGTCCGTCGGCGACAATCGGTGTACACAAATGCCCAAAGATTAAATATATAAAATAACAGACACACTCGCAGCATGATAATTGATGAAATCTAAACAATATGGGACACAATGTCATTGCAGTCTGTGAGACCAAAAGGTTTACAAAACTGTGTTTTTTTTTTTTTTGTTTTGTTTAACTCGCGTCTGTTTGTGTGACATTGTAAATACGTTCTCGATGCCGATTGGCTGTCGCTGACGGCGACGGGCGGACTGGGTCGGCATTAAATAATGACAGAATGATGACAGACTGATGTGCCCACCACTGGTATTTGGATCAGCTGCCAACCTATTAAAATTCACTTCCAGAACATTATATCTGAACAACAGTGTTAATTCAATCCAGGTGACGCACAGTGCACAATGAAAGTTTGGCTTTAAAGTCTGTCTCCTCCAAAGTGGGACCCAAATTCTTCTAATTGAAGCGCCGGTCTGCCTTCTTGATGTTTAAATCCTCTTTTGGACTCAAGCTTATTATCATGATCATCCATACACCTAATCTCTCAAATTGGTACAGAGCGACCCAGATGTTGAAAGCGGGCTGCAAAATTTGCTCAGGGATCTTGAAACCAAATTTTGATGAAGTATATTAAACTAGGAATAAGTACATGCATTTTGATTAGGAGTGAAAAACTGACAGACAATGGAAATGGAGGAGCACTTTTCTGGAGGTGCGGGACATTCTGTAGGGGAGCACCAAATTACGGGCTGTTCGTTACCTAATCGACCGGTGTTTGGTTTGCATTGCCGGTGCGTAAGATTTGTTTCTGGTGAGAGTTAGACTTCGCCATTGATTGTCTGTGTCACCTTTATGGATAGAATTTGTAGGCGCAGCCAAGGTGTTGAGTGGGTCCGGTCTGGAGGCTTCAATATTCCAACTCCGCTTATTGCAGATGATCTAGTACTGATGGCTAAATAAAGCCGCAATCTCGAACACTGACTGAAGCGGTTCGCAGCCGTGTGTTAGGCGGTTGGGATGAAAACCAGCACCTCCAAATCTGAGACTATGGTCCTCAGTCGAAAAAGAGAGGAGTGTCCTCTCCAGGTCGGGGATGACATCCTGCCCTAAGTAGAGAAGTTCAGTGAGAAAATATGTCTCCCAGCTGGCCTGGGAATGCCTCAACATGCCCCGGGTACAGCTGGATGCAGTGGCTAGGGACAAAAGAAGGATGAGCTTCTCTGCTAAGGCTGCTTCCCTCACGACTCAACCCAAAGAAGCAGAAGTACATGGATGGATGCTTTGCGAATACTGTCAGCTCAAAATGCATCTTAAAAATATATTCCTGCAACTGCACTTTGTTTAAAAAAAAACATGGAAAAAGAAAAAAAAAAATTGCACTAAACTGGGTATTTAAAAGCTTGATGAAAATTTGCCATTGGAATGAATTTTGTTGTTATTTACTTGATTAAATTTATTTATCTACAAAACCACTTAAGGAATTACAGATTTGTGTTGTAAATCAGCCGGACGCTACCTCTAAATAATTGGATTAATGTTTTATATTAGTCCTGCCACTATTAATAATAATAATAATAATAATAATATTCCCTTTATTAGTCCCACAATGGGGAAATTCGAGATTCGAACGCAGGCCTCCTGGGGAGACTGGGTCCTGAACGCGGCGCCTTAGACCACTCGGCCATCCTGGCAGCCATTAAGTATATTACCATGGTCATTTTAACAAAATTTTGTGGGGTCATGCATGCATCAAAATGTTGTTTTTTTTGTTGCTGTTGTGCAATGGGCACATCAGTAAATTTCGCTTGTCCGTCATTTGTCATTCACCAACCATGCATCCGTCATCATCGTCATTCACCAACCATGCATCCGTCATCATCGTCATCGTCAGTACATCATTAATTCAAGCAGACCAAATTTGTCATCATCAGTCGTTATTTTAATTGTGCTAAATCACAGTTTGTAACAGCTATTTTCCAACATCGCTACTCCATCATTATTTTAACCACTTTTCCGTCATTGCTACATGACAGTTGGTCACTATTTTAGACAGACCTTATCCTCTTTCGTCTTGTTCGCAGCGCTCAGCCACAGCCAATTGGCGTTGAGAACGCAGTACTTACTACATCACATGCAGGCATAGCACAGGAGACACACACACTAATAAAGTTTAAAAAATACAGACATAAAAGATTGGTGAAATAACACCGTCAGAAAGGTACATATAATACAGTCAGCTTTTTTAACCGGTCAGGACCTGGACAAACTAAAAAAGCAGCAGGCTTGGAGAATTGGAAACAAAATTGACTAGTGATGTTCAAACTTTAGTTTTTTTCACTCGTTTGTTTCACTTATATTTCTCCAATCTCATGGATGAGAAAGCGCAAAACTACTTTCATGGGTAGTCAAAGAGTTAAGCTTTTTCACAGCCTCAAAGTTCACAAGTGACAGATTCCTTCCATGTTGAAGTATATTTTTTAATATCAATTTACAATCTCAAGTGGCTTCTTGTGATTAAATTTGCACTGCACATTGACGTTACTGGTCAGGAGTCACTGTCTCGTGCAATTAAGCGAGGCCCTTATTCTGAGCAGTCTCATTAATGTAGAGGGTAGATTCTATCCTTTAACAGACTTATTAATGTGGATGTCCTCCCTGAGTTAGACATTACGATGGGTGAGAAGGCAGTAAATTTAATTGACTGTCAGGATGTCCTTGATTCTTCCTCTTGCACCAATGTGTAAAGGAAGTTGATGGTGTGAGAGGCAAAATATGTGTCGCAGGCCTACTGGAGCTGCAGTCGATGAAGGCTCAGCAAAGACCTGGACTACTTCCGGCTGTGAATATGATAATTGATATTATTCTGTATATAGTACAGAGGATATAAGGTCTACACACTGCTGTTCAAATGCAAGCTTTGTGTGACAAAAATGATTCACAAGTTTTCACTATTAATGAGATCTAAAATAAAAAACTCAATTAAAAATGAAATATTCCCACCCCAAAAAACCTGAATAATAAAACTGAGCTTATGTGGCCGTAAAAGTGTGCTGGGGAAGTGACTATGTTAAGCGTTAACCGATCATATTTAAACCTATTCAATAAGAGTCAGCATACACCTGCCATTATTTCAAGGACCTTTAATCAATCCCAAATAAAATGCTAATTTTCTAGTAAACTTTTCCTGACATTTTTATAGTCGCATTTTATAGCATACTCCATGGTCCTCAGAGAGCTTCCACAGCATCAGAGGGATATCATTGTTCAAAGGTTGTTCATTCGGAGAATGGTACAAAACAATTTCTATGGCATTGAATATACCACGGAACACAATGAAGACTGCGATTATCAAGTAGAGAAAATATGGCACTGGTGTTAAAAAGACGAAATGAAATCTGGTCATGGAATATACCAAGCGAACAACATTGAATGAGCTGCAGGAATTTCTGGCAAGTGCTGGCTATTTAGTACATTTGACTAAAATATTGTGTGTCTTGTGGCAACCAGTCCGGGCTGTACCCCACTTATTGCAGGAAGACAGCTGGGATAGGCTCCAGCACGCCCGCAACCCTTGTGAGGATAAGCGGCTCTGATAATGGATGGATCTCATGTCTTGTTCATATGGGCTATGGGGCAGGGTGGTAAGATGCAAGCCTTATCATCATATACCATGTGCAAAAAAAACAGTCCAACTGTGCTAAAGTACACAGGTGGTATGGCAAATCTCCACATTCACTTGATGAGACGCCATGTGGAAACAGGCAAGGAGGTGCAGTGGTGCGCCAAGTCACCCTAGTTGGGAATCCCTGCTGTACATAATACCTGTATGTGTAATGTATTGTCAGTCTGGACTATGCTACTTTCAGCTGATTAGCATGTAACAGAATGTACAGAGCTCCTCTACCATGCATCAATTTAATGCATCCGGTAGCATATAATACTTCACCAAAGTACAATGCTAAAATTTATGAAGTTTCCCTATCAATTTTGGTTGCTTGATTGGCTACAACCTTAAACCTTGTTTGATCATGCTAACAAATGACAATGAAAAAATATAACCTGCTTGGCGGAGGCAATGAGGCATACCTTCTGCTACTCTTTGTGTATATGCCACAGCCTTCACACACAATGTTACAAATCACAGTTGCAGGAACTAGACATCACAACAACTATAGAGCCATGCTCTGCTGTCTGACCACAAGCAACAGGTGACATAAACAATGAAAACTGAATTCTAATGACTGAGAATTAACCACATGTCTTTGCTCAAAGAGATATCCCGCAGATAATAGTGTGCCAGAGTTTCCCTGAGGGCGTAAGCAGTGGTATGCGATGGCACTGGAAGCAGGATTCAGTATCCTGGAGGAAGTTCATTTAATAATGTCATTGTATCAGGGTTAACACTTACCACTTTGATTGTGCATTTGATTAAGAAATTCATGGGAGACAATTATGAGTACTCAATTTGCTAATCTTCGAGCTCTTTAAGGATTTCTCGTTTAACAATTTTACCATCAGTGATGGGGGGGATCATATAATTACATTTAAACTGAAATTAGATTCTGGCGACAGATGAGGTGGAGCGCAATTTACTATTCAACATCACGGTAGTTCGCGACAGTATAAGACTGCAGTTTTGATGTCGTCAAAGTTCAGAGAAATTAATGAATAAGGGCCCTAATTTTGTGCCCAGCATCATGTGCAGTCAAACTGTGTGCATGTGTGGAGGTTTTTTTTCTTTTTGTAATTTCGTAGATAGGCACGGTTAAAAAAGGTCGTTTGCGCTGTTGAGGGATTGAACACAACTGACTTAATTCGCAGCCAATCAAAGAGGCTCCTCTGGTTCCCTTTAAATTCAGCACAGATGAGGCGTGCGGTCTACATGGCGGAAGCAGAAACAGCTCGGTGAAGTCTATGCAGGAAATCGGCACGCACATTGTACATTTATAAGGAACTGCAAGATCTCCACTTGCGGATGATGTAAAGTTGGCCAGTGTCCCCGCTCGTGGACCTGCTTGTGTTAACCATAAATTCACCAAGTCCTAATACTCATCCACTGACACTTGTTTCTACATATTCAATTTCATGTGGTGTTTGTTAACTGTAATTCAGTCTTTAACAACATAAAATATAAAGAAGTAGGTGGTGGTGAAAGAGTGGTTGTCTGTCCTAAAAAATCCAAAGTGTTCCAGTTTCAAAGTATTATCCCTGACATAGGCTAGTTAAGCTTCGCCAAAGGACAAATTGGAGAATTCTGCTTGAGGAGCCACAGAAGGGACTTTGTGTTAACAGTGCAGCTGTGTTGTAATGCATGGACAAAAAATAAAATATGTTATTATACAAAACATCTGTAAAGGCATCAAACACTTTGGAAGTGAGTCTCGCAAAAAGCAGCTTCAAGGATTAAAAACTAATCTTGTTTGCTCATGCACTATTTGCACCTCCATGCAAACAGAGGCAAAGTCAATAGATGCCAGTGACTCGAGGAGATTGTCTTGCAATAAAGTGGCACTATTGAAAACTGCACCTTTATCATCATGTGTTGGTCACTTGTGTCTATTTTGCCAAATTGGAGGCAAACATGATGTTATGGAGTTGCATCTAATGTGTTCATGATCAAACTTGCAACAAATGTGGAATACCTCAACCCCTGATTGATCAATAATAAATTAGGGGGTGTGTTTTAGTATTTTGGTCAATGCATTTAGCACTATATATACAATAGATACAGTAAAAGAAAGACTTACCTGAGCCTCTTTTTGACACCACTCTTAGACAATGGACCACAATTGCATGAAGTAGGACCAGAAAAGGTACGGATGCTTTCATTTTTTTCCCGGTCCTAAAGGAAATGTGAGAGCAAGAGTTATTATTTTGTAAATTCTCACTAAGGTGCCGGTGGAACCAGCAATGATGAATGGCTACGCCATACCTAAAGACAGAAAGATAAAAATTACAGTGAACATGTCAGTGCCACAAAGTGAGTGCGGCACAAAAAAAACTAGAAGGCAGGCAAGTCATAAAATGAAACAATTTTGAATTTTTGGGCTGTTTTTGTGGATCGAATAAACGCTCAAGCACATGCTGCTAGAAGGCGCAGGCCCAGTTCTTATTTCGGACAAATGACAAAGATGCTTTACAACATTTCCACAAAGCGGCATTAGAAAGCCTTTAAGAAGAACTCTGAAAAGCCACAATAGCCCCTGAGACCTTTGGAGGCATGCGAAACTGGCCAGCAGCCAAAGATGGCGACATGGCTCTGTTCTCTGTTTCAAAAGACCTTTTGTCGTCGTGCTCTTGCTCACTGCAACCAACCCTACCTCAGAAAAAGTAAGACGGCACCACTGTGAATTTTTTATCTTTTTATTAGTTCTGGGGCGCCACAGTGACTGTTTAGCACGTCCACCTCACCATGCAGAAGTTGTGGGTTTGAAGCTGGCCCCGGCGTTCCTGTGTGGTTTGCATGTTCTACTCCGCTTTCCTCCCACACTCTAGAAACATGCATGGCAGGATGATTGAACACTCCAAATTGTCCCAAGGTATGAGTGTGATCATGGATGGTTGTTTGTCTTTATGTGCCCTGCGATTGGCTGGCAACCAATTCAGGGTGTACGCTGCCTACTGCCCGAACACAGCTTGGATAGGCTCCAGCACCCGCGCAACCCTCGTGAGAAGAAGCGGTACAGATAATGGATGAATAATTACTTCTGGAATCTGCATCATTAGCACAAAATATGTGGGCTATTTCTTTGGATTGAAGATTAGAAGGAATTACCTAATCAGCATTGGTATCCTATCAGCATGTAATGCAGACCAAACATGCTTTTGCAATACATTTGTTTCTTGAGTTAAAGAACAGTAATAGCTGACGTTGTCTCAGACACCCAAAAAGGACACCATGTTACTGTATACAGTGTATGATGTTACAGAATAAGCAAATTAAGCTTGAGGCATTAAAGTTGACTAAAAGTGTCAGACATGGAGCGTGTATAGCCCAGAGAGGTAGGAGAGATGTGTTGCCATAGCAAGAAGAGCAGGCCAGTGTAAGATGTGAAAGAGGCGTCCGACAGCTGGAGGGAAATGGCTGCCCGAGCTCTGGCAAGACTGAAGCTGACTGAACATACTCATACTGCACCGCATGATCGCCTTTGTGAGCGGGAAGGCATTCATGAATTCAGGATGTTCCGAAAGATTTTCACATTGATTGCAGTAGTGAATACTTCTGATTAATCTACTGCGCTGAAGCGTGAAAGAACAGCCAGCATCTACTTGGGAGTCTTGAAAAAGCAAATCATCGTAAAACATGGAAAAAAATTGGACTAGAAATTACTAACTGTACCTCATTTCAAAAGCAAGGGTGTCCTTCACAAGAAATGTGTTGGATGAGTCCACTTGAGGGATTTTAATCAACCCAAAATTAGTCAACTCAAGGTCATGAACCAAAAAATGTGTCTGTCATCTCTAACATTTTGCATTCGGTCACGAAAAGAAGTGAGTGGTTTTCCCGCAGGGACACTGCACCTGACTGAAATCTCGCAAAGTGTGTCAGGTTTGGCAGCTACTTTTCATGAGTGGCCGACACTCAGCTACTGGTTCTCCAAATTTGAATCACAATTGCACAAAGTAACGACGTTGCTGATTGCAGTCGATCAAAATGCACATAAATCACATACAAATTGCATTTTAGCTTAAGTTTAAAAAGAATATCCATTCATTATCTAAGATGCTTATCCTCAATAAGGTCGCTAGAGCCAATCCCAGCTGTCTTCGGGCACTAAGCAGAGTACATCCTGAGCTGGTTGAGAGCCAATTGCAGGGTACACATAGACGAACAACTATCCGCGCTCACATTCACACCAAAGGACAATTTAGACCTACCAACCTACCATGCACATTTTTGGAATGTGGGAGGAAACCAGAGTACCCAGAGAAACCCCACGCAGGCACAGGGTACCCTCGAGGTCAGTGTCCCCTGAATTCTGTTATATATTTATTAATTAATTAAATTATTGATCTAAACGAGGCGGCACGGTGGACGACTGGTTAGCACGTTGGCCTCAGCGTGCACAAGCCGTGGGTTCGATTTCGGCTCCAGTCTTACTGTGCGGTGTTTGCATGTTCTCCCCGTGCCTGTGTGGGTTTTCTCCAGGTACTCCGGTTCCCTCTCACACTCCAAAAACATGCATGGCAGGTTGATTGGACACTCTAAAATGCCCCTAGGTGTGAGTGTGAGCGCGGATGGTTGGTCATCTTTGTGTGCCCTGCAATTGGCTGGCAACCAGTTCAGGGTGTCCCCCGCCTACTGCCCGAAGATAGCTGAGATAAGCTCCATGGTATTTCCTATGCTTTGTGCCACAAAGTTTGATTTCAACAACAATCACCTTCAGGTAGAGCACAAGCTTCCGCTAGTTTTGCGCTTTTTTCCTTTTACTTGCTCCCGACTAATGGTGTCTTTTGGATGACATGTCATCTCATTCCTTGCTCTGCAAGTGCCAGCCAGCACATCCCTCTGATTGGTCATTGGAGATGTCGAGTGCTGTCATCTCAGCAATCACTCCCTCTCCTTCCCAGGGCTAATCTGGTGCTCTATGCACATTTCACATGTAGCACATACGCACATGCACTGCATATGTGCATAAGCGTCCCCTCGTGCAAAAAATGTGGCACCCAATGGAAGATGAGGCCTGCATACACTGCATGTTCTGTGTTTAAAGAAAGGCATACCTGCTTAATTGGGGAACATTTTGGATTATGTGGCACACGGTTACATTAAAGTTGCAAACAACTACTATGCTTCTTGAGTCTGATTTCTTTTCGTTTGTAAGATGAAGAGAACAAATACCCTTGGGCAGTGAATCTCAAAGTGTGGTTGGCATACCGCACTGATGGAACATGTGGCTCCTACTGGTGGTATGCAAAATAATTACTGTGTATTGTTGCACTTACAGCATTAAATTTGCGTTGTTTCAAAAATGTAGTCATTTCAGATTTTCTGGGAGGCCTTAAAGGCAACCAATCAAGTGTGATTGGCTGAGGGACTTGAAGGGCGCAGAGGAAGCAGATAGTGTCTGCATATCACACCACAGATTTATACATGAATGCACCGGAAAGAATTTCAGTAAATTACTGGCAGCAGGGATTGTTATTTTCAAATGACCCCTGGGCTGAATTTTTCAAATCTGCAGTATCAATAAGCTTCACTCTTGACTGTTCTGTTATTGGTCTCTGAGTAATTACTCAAATTAATTTTCAATTGATTTAAGAAATAGTATAGTTTGCAGATTCTACTACCCTGATGTCATTTCTAACAATAAAATGAATAAGTTCGTCAAAGATGCATGCTCATAATCAGAGGAGAGTTATCTCAGAAAAGGATACCGTTAATGTACCGGTTCAATAAGCAGTATCGCAATAGTAATAGTATCGATAAAATCATCTTGATACCCAACCGTATGCAACATCAATTTGACATCAAAATCCCATAATGATATACTGCAACTCAAAATACAGTTTATATGATACTACTACTCTTAACCATACTGTTTATGTATGCGATGCCAAAATGATATTCTCATTTACACTTTTCTTGTTGAAATATTAGAACTCTCACCTTTTTTTTTAATAATGTAATTGTCTTGCAACTACAACAATTGTAATGCAAAATGATGAGATGAAAATAAATAATTTGAACAAATTACTATTATTCTGTTAAACGTAATATAAACAATTATTATTTTAGTGTAATAGACAACTTGATTAGAAAAACAAGACTTGAACATGCAGTTGGGCTGCAAAAAGCACTTCTGTGATGTGAGATGCACATTTTCTGCTTGTGTTTCCCGCTGACATTTTCGGATTGATTGCATTTGTGTCATCGTGCAGTGCGCAGTGACGTTGCAATGTCACCCCTCCATCCCTCTTCAGTCTCCAGGTATAACCATTCACACATTCACAAGAGTAATAAAACATTTATATTCGAGTAGCAGTCGCACATTGCCACAGAGTCACTGCCTTTAGACTTTGGACGTTGTTTGAGACAGCACTTTTCCACCTACAGGGTACTCAAAGCACTTCACACGGACTTCTCTTCCACCTACGAATGACACAGGATCAGGAGCGACAATTCAGTATCTTGAGAGATGACCACTCGGACACTGACAATGAACGCCCCCCCACCGAGGAAAGAGTGCATGATAGCATCACAAGTCAAATGCCATCTCAATATGCACAGAATTGCTGATTTATTTATTGTTTTGTTTTTAATGAAAATGTGATGAACTGAAACAATCAGCCATACCAGTCACACCTGCTCTGAAACGAAGCACTTAGTTTAGCTTTTAGCGATGCATATGCAGCCTGTTACATGTAAAAAAACACAATGTACATCAATTATTCTGCATCATTAAGTCAAGATGGAAAAAATTTAAGAAACACTGTTAGAGAGTAACATTATGTAATTTTGAGAACATTTATTGTGCTCATCTCAAAGTCAAAATCAATCCTAGGGACTGTATTTTGATAACAAATAACTTGCTATCGCTAGCTTGGTGTCCCAGCGACACCTTTTGGGACGGTCTCAGCCATTCAACATCGGAAAAACGAACAAATATGCGCATGACAGTTTTGTTGTTCTTGGTTTTGATCTGGCTCAAATGCAAACTGCTATGCTTGTGTACTTTAAAGGCGTACCCACTACCCAGGATATCTTGAGGAGATTTTCAGAACAAATCAGAAATTAGTTTACCCCAAATTGCCTGGATTTAAAAAAAAAAAAAAGCAATCTTTGAGAGAAAAACGCCATAACAAACAACTGTTGTCACCTTAATCTCATGATCAAATTGTTTTTGTCCACTTCTGCCTTCTCCTCTCACCAACAGCAGTTCCTCCGTGCTCATCCAAAAGTCAATTATTGTTGAGGAGGGCTCAGGAGGAAAAATGGTGCCCTGTTGACTCTCAGAGTTAACCCCAAGGAACGCCTCTCATACACACACACACACAAACAATTCTGTAATAGGCAACAGAGGTTGTACGAGCACTCTCCAGACGGTTATTGAGATGGGGATTTTATGGCTCTTTACTCTCTGTCTCTCCCACTCTCTGTCTGTCACAAGAATGTGTTCAAATCGGAATGGTTGTGACTGAAGCTTTCGAGTGTTCAATGCCCATGGAGGACCAAACATGAATGTGGACAGGTAGCAGACGTCTTTGATACTCAGGCATTGTCACTCCTCCGCCTTTTGTTCTCCATTGTCCTCAAACAAATGCAAACACTGATCAGCCAAAGCGCCAAGGGTGAGGGACATTATCCATCCATTATCCAATCTGCTTATCCTCACAAGGGTCGCAAGCACACGGGAGCCTATTGAAGCAGTCTTTGGGCAGTCGGCGGAGTACACCCTGACCTGGTTGCCAGCCAATCGTAGGGCACACAGTGTCCAAACAACCTACCATGCATGTTTTTGGAATGTGGGAGGAAACTGGAGTACCCGGTGGAAACCCACGCAGGCACAGGGAGAACATATAAACTCTACAAAGAAACCAAACGCAACATCTCTGCACTGTGAGGCAGATGTGCTAACCAGTCCACCACCGTGCCGCCTGCTGGGACATTATTTACAATGTGTATAAAATCCGAATGATTTTCAAATCCTCAATTACCGTATTTTTACGGCCATAAGACGCGGTGCATCAAAGGGCACAACACCAGTTGAGGGTGCTATTCACATATTTAATGCATATATTGGGCTCTCCGCACGCGCACCAGCTGAGCTAGCCAGCTCACCCGAGCTCAGCTCAGCTCAACTCACGCTAGCTGCAGCCAGCTCACCCAAACTTACGCTAGCAGTAGCCAGCTCACCAGGCTGCCAGAGGTATCACCCCAAGTCAAAGACAGATGTCTTTAAACTTTAAGGAATTACTGCCAATAAGACTGACTCTGAGTAATAAGAGGCGTCATAGCTATACGTCTACTAAACAACGTCAGGGGAGGGACTTCACTGGTCACCAAACTCCTTAGAGTCACGGTTTCAAATCAAAACCAAAAAAAAACTCAGCATACAAGCAAACAATGAAACAAAGAAATAAGATTAACACAAAACATGTATCTCTCATGCCATCTATATACCCAAAAGAAATAAAAATAACACAAAAAGATTAAAGCAATGGCTTCTTGGGAGCCACTCAGACTCAGCCAATCACATGGCTGTTTAGAGAGATGTGCATGTTGTGCTTTGGGCTTTTTGCAGTCTGTTGTCTAAACCTGGGACGTTTCTTGCTTGCAATAACAAAAATGATAAGACAGACTACAACATTGTGGACAGCTGCCCTTTTGTCCAGCTTTCTCCTACACCATCACGCAAACACCATAGTCACATAATGTATAAGTCACGGTCAATTAGAAGAGTAGATGACTCAGACTTTGTCCAGCAGGGTGTGCTAACATGCACTCCGAACAGCCCAATGTGTAAAAGGGTTGATGGTTGAGCGTGATGCTCAGTCCATATAATGGGCGCGGCGCCTCGTTTGTTTTGGGGTAGATTTGGGACTTTAAAGTGCGCCCTATGGACCGGAAAAATATGGTGTATATACACTACAAAGACAAGGTACCCTATTTAATGTCAAACCTTCTTTTTCGTTGTTTTTTGGGGGGAATGTGGGGAGACTACGAAACAGACTACAATAATTTAAAGCATTTTCAATTGATATTCAATTGGATACAGTGCAAAGGAAATAAAAAAAATAACAATTTAACGTGAAAAAAAGATCAGATTTAACAAAAAATCCGATATGGGAATCACACCCAGAGTGAACGTAGGCTTTGTATAATCAGTTCCAAAATGCTTAATGATTGTTTTTAAAAGGAAAGGTAATACATTGCAGTGGTAAACACGCCTCTGCCCCAGCTTTTTAACGTGTTGCAAGCATGAAATCAACTAATTTGTTCCAAATTTGCAACAAAAAACCCCAACACAAGTGTATCAGTTTGAACATTCATTACACTGTCTTAGTACAGTGTTCAAATTTAAATTATTCTGTTTTTATTTACATTTTACAAGACATCTTATGGGGTCGCTGATGGTGTAGTGGCACAATCTCCTGACTTGGGCAGTGTGGGATTGGTTCCCACTCCGAGACGTTGCTTGTGTGTGCCCTGAGACAGGCTGGTGGCCAGTTCAGGGTGTAGTCGGCCTTTTGCCCAAAGTCAGCTCCTGCAACTCTGCACACAATGAGTGGTGTTGAAGATGACAAAAAAAAAATCCTATGGCAAACAGAACTTAACTTCACCACTTTGGAATATGCATGCCCAAATATATACAATTGTACTAAGTTGCAAGAGCATAGTTTCCCCTTTGGTAGCTAAACGTACCTAAAAAAAAAACACCTGCAGAGGTACCTCTAGATTTGCTGAACACACATTGCCAAGCCATTATTACAATTTAGAAAATTGAAAAAATTATAAACTGACAGGCAAGCAGCAGATGGGTTGATTTCATAATGAGATTGGAATCATTTTTGCAAAGTTTGTCACAAGCAAAATGCGGAAGAAAACAGTTAAATAAGAGATGGGTATGAGATTTGAGATAAACTTTATGAGATATGGTAGAGAGCGTCAGTTTTGTATTTTATGTCTTGAGTGCTGTTAATTACCATCCAGGCCAACAAAAATAAAAATAAAAACAAAATCATGTTAGGCCCGCTTTGCCTATTTTTTGCTTGTTTATTTTTTTCTTCTCATTATTTTATTTTTATTGTTATTGTAATTATTTTAGTTTTTTTTTTCTTTCTTCATGTTCAAAAATGAAGGTTCAGCAAGTTGTGGAGAGGTCGATCCAGTTGTGAGTCCTTGGGCTGCCTGCTAACAAGATTCGAGTTTATTCCCACTCTGTGTCAGAGAAGTTCGGTGTACAATGAATGCACTGTTGGCTATTCGAGGACGGGAGCTTTGAGGGTTAAGGGGAAATTCTGCGGGCATTTCTTCAGGGAGGAGGCGAAAGGTAATGAGAGGATAAATGGGGGTTTGAGTGAATTTCAACCATGTCAGAGAGCCTCATGGCACCTGGGGGAGCCAACAAGATTGTTTGTAGTGAAGATTCCGCACGCCAAATGTTACTGTAGGGCAGACCTTTAGCTGGACTAGAATAAAGTGGAATTGCACATCCACTACAGTAAGCGACAGAGGCACTCTCATTGTCAGAATGTGCACAGTGAGTTTAAACAATGTTAATAAAATTTTTCAGCACATTTCTTTTTTTGTTTGTTTCCTTTAATGATAATAAGGATATGTCGAGATGTACTTATAACATTTTTTATAGATAAATGATTTATAGTCATGGTGGAGAGTCGGGGGGGGACAAGAAATATTTTTTTCTTCTGGGGGGTGGGCTATAAGAGAAAATAATTGAGAAACACTGCTTAGTGGAGGGTGGGCCACTGGCCGATTGGTGGAGACGTCCACCTCACAGTATGGATGTGTTGGGTTTGATTGGGGCTGCGGCCTTCCTGTGTGGAGTTTGCATGTTCTCCCCGTGCCTGTGTGAATTTTCTCCACATACTCCGGTTTCCTCCCACATTCCAAAGACATGCATGGTAAGTTGATTTGATGTTCTAAATTGTCATTTGGTGTGGGTGGATGTGAGCGTGGATGGCTGTTTGTCCTTGTGTGCCCTGCGATTGACTGGCAATCGGTACAGAGTGTATACTCCAATTAAATCCCCCATTTTGGTCAAGAAGAAAAAAATTTTTTTTAAAGGTCATTGACTTTGCCAATTTTGCCAATAACACACAAGGAATTTGTAGCTCATTATTCTTTTCATTCTTATACTACAACAAAATACATATGTAACAAACACAAAGATATACTGAATGTATACACAAATCTACAAAGTACAGAAAATCAGGAAGAAATAAAATGTGTAATAGTACAGTAATATTGTCCAACGACAGCGCATACATTTTTTAGCAATCAATGCTACAATGACAAATGTAGTGATAACAATAGAACCGAGTTGTGACAAATGATACCGCAGTGATTAAATATAAATGGCAGTGATGAATTACAGGGAGAGTAAAGCTCTTTCATTATCTGATAGCAAACCATCAGCCTCGAAAGCACCAATTTTATGGTACTTAAGGTCGAAGCGCAGGAAAAGACATTTTTTTTAAACTACCACCATCTTCTACATTAGTTTTTAGAAGGTAAGAAAAGGCATGAGAGCTCCAAACAGAGTCCATGAGTCAAATCAGCAATCAAATCTTGCCTACTCGTATTGTGATTTGAGTTACATTACAGATCTAAAATGAAGCAGTCGCAAATATGTTTGGTAGATTATTTGGAAAAGTCTCCAGAAATCTCTTTCTTCACCCTTTCAGAATTTCAGAACCGGAAAGTGTCTGAATTTGCATTCAATATTTTCAGAACAATATTGCGCACAGCTCGCTACAAAGACAATATGCAACAGGCAACACACAGTAAGTCTTTGGGGGTCATAGGGCTGTCAGGACGAAGAACTGCCCTTGACAGTCTGGACACTGGAACATGAACATACCATGCAAAATTCAGCTCACGAATCAGTCCTGTGGCAAAGATTTCATGACAATTTTGTTTTGGTAGGAGCAGTGTGGTGCTGTGAGGACACATCTCAGTCACTGCAAAATCATGACTCGTCATCTTGAAGGGTAATCAAAATGCAGACAGATACTGAGATAAAATTCTGCAACCAGTGGCTGTCTCTTATCTCCACACTGGCCGCCAACAGTTCGGCATCTGCCTTATTTTTGTTTTTTTTACATTAGCAACATAATGCAGATTCATTTTTTGTCCTTGGCTACTCAAGTGTTAAAAGTACATGCAGACAAAAAAAACTCTTCCCAAATACAGTGTGATAATCAAATAGCACTGCGACCACCAATATGCTCAACTGCTAAAATGATGAGACGTGTTAGTTGCTGCTGAGATGCAAATAAGCTTCCAACATGATGATGGACGACCGGCTTCTCCTTACACGGCAGCTGGAATTGAATACTGGAGGGACAAGAAGGGGTATGTCCCGAGGCCCTTTGTGTAAAGTGGTCTGTAAATCAAGCACCCGGTTGTGAGCCAAATCTTTTGCGACTGGAAAACCACCACTAAACTGATTCCGGCACCATATGAAGGATACCTGAGCTGCTTAACATGTTTCTGGATGACTGCCGTAACCCAAACTAGAGATTGGCATAGGACATGCGCACGGCTGTCGATTAGAATGAGAATCTAGAGTTTCATTTAACAGATGAATCTTTTAAGTGCACCAATTTTGCACAATTCAAAATTCGACCAAAATTGCTTTCAAAGTCTCACAAATACTCAAGGTTTGAACCAATGTGACGGACAGAACTTCATGTGAGATCTTCTCATGTCTCGTGTAACTTCAGCACATCTTCCCTGCTGGGGAGCATTGAAAGAATTAAATGTGTGTTTTATTGCGATTTTACTTTTGGGGATGCCACCACATTGTCAAGCTCGCCGGTGGGCGAGGAGGAGGGGGATCCAAAAAGCGAGGAAGCAGGGCTAAGGGTGACTTAAAGGGGATTTATTAAACAAAACAAAACCAAAAGGCAAACAAGGAACTAGGGCAAACAAACGTGGCAGGGTGCAAAATGGCAAAGACGAACTAAACGTGACCTAACAGAACAAGAAGGCAGAGGAACAAGGACAGGGACAAATACTAGGGATCAGGGCATGAACTAGAGCGAGAGCGAGAGCGAGAACATGAGCGTGAGTGGGATCAGGGAGCAGTCGTGACAGTCCGAATGGAGTAATGTTCCGACGCTGAGCTGTCGGGATGGGGTGGTTAAATAGTCCAGTAATTATGGGAGCAGATGGAAGTCAGGTGTGCGAAGCTGACGGGGAACAGGTGCGTGGCTGGTGGGGACGGAGTGCTGAGGGGAAACGCCCCTACTCAGCTGACAGAAACCAAAACAACAACAAAGACATGGAAGACGCGAAAACAACAACAAAAACCCTGCCATGACCGACACGGATCATGACACACATCAGGGTAATAATATTTTTTTATTTTTCTTTAAGATGTTTTTATTTCTTTTTTTAATTTTGTTCTTCCAATTCACTTACTATGGTATTAATTTTATTATTAATTTATATATTAATTCCTTTCAATTGAATTTTGATTAGTTTTATGTTTTTTAAGCAACATTAAAAAAAAGGTCACAGTAAGTATTCTGTAATAAAAACTCAGCAAAGATTTTCATTTTAAATGTATAATCAGGTGAGCAACTGTCAACAAAACAAAAACAGGTACAAACACAGCAGATTTTAAAGTGCAATAAGTATGTAATATTACTTTTAAGGTTAAAAAAATAAAATCATTCATAAGACACATGCTGTATGGGGTTTATTTTTATTTGTATCTAAACAAGATACTGGCTTTTATCTGTGACAGTCATAGTCATATTGGATGGTCAGATAGACAGACAGGTATACAGATTATTTTCAGCGAAAACTTGTGTTTGGGTGTTGACAGTTTGATTGTCTGGGAATCTGCAAAGTTGTTTTGAATAATTGTATTGGTTTCATATTTAACTTTAATTTCTTCCCTCTTGAAACATAAAGCATAAAGTGGACATTTGTAGTGATAGTAGTAATGCCACGTGCGACAATGACGTGATGACATCTTCAAGTGAAGTTTCCATGAAATGAGATCAAAACGCCTCACCTCATTTCCCTACGTTATTTCTACCGCCTCCAAATCACTCTGTAGATATGAGATAAGAAAAAGATGCGTCTATGGCCACTACACTCTGGACCACATTTACTTCCATAAACACAACGTTTTGAATAACGTCTTTTCTTCCGTGCATGAGGATCACTGGGAGAGATTTAGGGAGTATTAAAAAAAGTATTCGAGTTGCATCGCCTGCATAGGAACGGAACACTTTTGTAACCCGATTACCGCCTGTTTACTGGTTATCCAAAATGTAGCAAAAGTGACTTTTTGCGCATGTTTTGGCAACATTACTGCCAATATTTGTTGTAAGTATGTGCGTTTATATTTTTAGATCTTTATGTTCAATATATTTTTATGCGGCGGCACAGTGGGCGACTGGTTAGCACGATGGCCTCACAGTGCAGAGGTGGGATCGATTCCGACTCCGGCCTTCCTGTGTGGAGTTTGCATGATCTCCCTGTGCCTGCGTGGGTTTTCTCTAGGTATTCCGGTTTCCTCCGACATTCCCCAAAAAGATATGCAGGGACTAAGTCGGAATGCCCAGTAAGGCCTAGCGCATGTAACTCTGCAAGAAAATGACAACAGCCAAATAAATGCGAAACTAGACTTTTGCTGACACGAACATGATGTGCCGCCCAATTTTATGCCGAGCATACGGGTGCCAGTCTACCTAAATAGAATCCATGGTGTTCATGTCTTTGGGCTTGAAAGACAAATACAATGCTAATTCAAATTCTATTAAAGGCTTTGACCTCAAACATCGGCTGCTTCTGGCGATAAAAAAAGACTTTATTTTGAGGTCAGTGATCCCACCTTTAGGAGGTAATTTCAACAGAGCAGGCGCAGCATGAGAATTTTCCACGGGAATTTTCTCCCTGTTACAAATGACCATTTCAATGTGTGCAATGTGGACTACAACCAAGTTATTTTCAGCTGTGAAAAATGGCAAAATAGAGTTTGTGTCGGATGCATTTGATCCTGCTCAATGCCATGACACAGTTGCTGAACTCACATAGACCGACATACATTTATATTTGATGCCGCTTAAAGAAAAAGCCACTGGCTATGGCAGCTATAGTATGCGTTGAAACTGCAAATAACAGTTAAGCCAATGTTTATTATTTAGTTATGTTCTACCTTTTCCAAGTGAGATGCTATGAGGAATTGTTTGTTGATCTCTTTGCTCATGTTTCTCTTAGCAGGATTTAAGCAAACAATACATAACTGAACCCATGGAATTTTGTGGAGAAGTGATGTACCAAAGAGGAAGCCATTATTTATTTATTTTTTTTGTAAAGATCCAGAACAGGGATGAGGTCATTTGCACCCACACTTGAACTGGATGTTGGTTTAATAACAAATTTTTTTTAAATGGCTGGGTTTTCTTCATACATGCAGTTAGTGATGCCCTATGAGAACCCCCAGAGCAGCGCTCAGAAAAAATTGTGGGCCCCTTCGATTATTTAAGTTGCCCATCCCTGCGCTTCAAAATTTTTTTAGAGACAGGAACTTATTTTCACTGTTTGCTATTTGCCCATGACATTACCCGTGATCGTGGTTCGAATGTTTTCATTTGCAGCATTTCAGGGGCATATTTCCCCCTAAAAATTGGCTTGAATACCAAAATGTACTACCTTAACAGCATTAAACTCTTGACATTTCACTGAACTTTCATGAAGAAAACATTTGAAAAGTAGCTGTGAAATTATTGTTAAAATTAAATATGGCTGGAAAGAATCAGGATATTTTTGCCATTTCCAAGCTCAGAGTAACCAATAAGTAAAACGTAATCGCCTGCACTGAGATAAAAAAAAAAAAAAGATTGTCCATTGAGGAACAGAAAAAGGTAGAATGGATAGACATTGGTATTCATCTTTGGCAGATGTGCCTCTTCTTTGTCTATCCAGACACATCGTTATCTATGTGAGCTGCCATACTTGTCGATTCATGACATGACAGAGGCAACGAAAATAAATAGCTCTTAGTTCGATCAATGCCGAATGATTGTGAATTATGATGGAACAAGGGGGTGTGTGGAGGGGAGAAAGATTCTATCTGGATTGGATTTTCAAAAGAATTAACTAGGGCTGCACCCATCATCGTGTATGTGGTTCGTCATTTCTAATGTTGACATCGCACAATGGGTCACATCTTTGGTGGCAGGGATGGAAGCACTGCACAGCATTTGTTATGGTTACACACCAGGATCACGTCTGGGTTTTTCATTTCCTTCGGAGTCATGAATGTAATTTAATAGCCCGCATTGAGGCGCACTCCACCTCTCAACGTCCTCTTTAGTGTTCCTAAAAAAAAAAAAAATCTGTATCACTTGCTCCAATCAATCCATACAAAGGTCTGGATTGCCGGGTGAGACAGCACTTTTTTTCCTGCCCAATTAATGAACCCTTTTATCCGAAAGCCTTTGAATAACTCTTCAATGCAAAACCACGTCCAACAGGAGCTGGTAACAGCTCCTTGAAAATTAAAAGTATCAATCAACAGAGGCAAGGAAAAGCTTTTGATGTCTTTGGAGAGTGCTGTGCCTGCCCACTGAGAGGCTTGTATAAAATATGTACGTATTTGCAAAGAACGAGAGCAGTGGACACTGAGGTAGACTGGTGCATAGGGCAGGAGTCAATTCCAAGAACATAAAAGCTGAGGTTGTTTAATATGTCAGAAAAATGCAATCACTTGTCCCCAAAATGTAGGTGGACGTCTCTACCTATGACCACATCAACTTCTAAAAATATTGCCCCAATATTTTGGATTGTATGGACGACACGTTTCTCGAAATAGTGAGAGACATTACATAAGTGTCGGCAACTAAAGAGCCATATGAAACGTTTCATAAAATATTCCACGGGAGCCACAAACTCATTGGACAGAAGATACATTTTCATTTCCTTTTTCTTTTAATCTGTAGCAAACAACCCTGACTGAAGCGATGTGTCTGTGCATCTGCCATATTGTCGGCAAACAATATTTATAAAAGAATGACATAAAATGATATAATGCCAGTAAAAGAAAGAAATGGAATTAATCCTATAAGTGCATGCTTGATGATACATCTCCGAGGAGCAAGTAAACGAGACATGTTCCCAATTTGCTTCACTTTGCCAGATCCGATACGGATGCAGCATCGACATACTGAAAAGTGTCTAAGAAATATTTTGTCGATGATAACATTTGCAGAGATGGGCATTTTACCCAATTTTGCCAGTCTGTCCTCCATCAACGACCTGGGCATCATTCCATCATCGTTGCGCCGACCTTATTTACAAAATAATCTTCCTGAATCCCTGTCCGCCCTCATCCTTTTAAAGTGCCTCCGTCCTTGCATTTGACCAGTCCCATGCATGCATTTTATGTGCCCTCCTTAAGGCTGGGCTTTGGTGACGGGTCCACTTTGGATGTTTACGTCTCAGCGAGACCAGCCCCACCAATGCTTGACATGATTCCAGCTGTTCGTTTCAGTTCAGAAAAAAAAGCCTTAAATACCCTTTACAGAACGGGAAGATGATCAGTTTAAGACACGTACCTCTTAGAAGATTGTCAATGGTGGTTGGAGAGCTTAACTAATAAGAGCAGTTTGACCCAGCGAAAATCAAAGTACACATTAATGGAGTGTTCGTGTCCTTTGTAATTGACGTAGATCAGTGAGAGGAACCCGTTCCCATGAGGTATTATGAATTTCATGCAGTGTGGGCGGCATGGTGGAAGACTAGTTATCATGTCCGCCTCACAGCGCAGAGGTTGCGGGTTCGAATCCGGCCCTGCTGTGGGGGTTTTCATGTTTGCCCCATGCCTGCGTGGGACTTCTCCGCTTGCTCCCACATTCCAAAGACATGCACGGTAGGTTAATCGAATGCACTAAATTGCCTCGAGGTGTTATTGTGAGTGTGAATGGTTGTTTGTCTTTGAGTGCTCTGCGATTGGCGGGGAACCATTCCAGGGTGTACTGCCCGAAGACGGGGAATAGGCTCCAGCATGTCTCGTGAGGATAAGCGGATCAGATGGTGGATAGATGGATGTCATACAGTGTCAAGGCTGGAGGACATTATCTTCATCTGAATCAATTTCTGAGTGAGAGCACTTGACTCAGCTCAATATCTACCTGCTGGCTGGGCCTACGTTAAGTGCTGACTGCTACTAACCAATTAATTCATGTGAGAATGTATGCTCCTGTGGCAAAGCTTGAATCAACATATTTACAAACATAGCAGAGAACCTGTAGGCCATACAAGAACCAGGTCATTCCAACTACACATGAAAATAGACAGCTCAGTTGCATGGGTTTCTATTTTTTTCTACTAAAGCAACGCATGACTCCAAATTCATTTTACATTATTCTATTAGGCAGTGCGTATAAATATTAATTGTGAAAATATCCATGGTATTTGCTTGACTGAAAAAAGGTTGAAGCCGATTAGGTATCAAAATAATGAAATAACCTGTACGCTGCCATATTGGACATTTTTGACCACTTCACGCAATCACTGTGACTTCTGCTGTGAGGTAACCCGCTACGGTTCACCTTGGACTTGTTTTCTAGTCTATTGTGCTTTCATAATATCATATGGAGTTGTCAAATATTGCCATAATTTAGATGCCACTCCTAATTTAATGTGCAATGGTCCACCACGGTGGCATAATGTCGGAATAAATCGTCACCAAAATACATGTGGACTTGTAGGTTTGTTATAATCATAGACAGAAAATATGAGAACAAATCTCGCGATATTTTTTTATCCTCTTCAATTCGTAAGGTTGCCTGTCTGAGATGTCTCATAGAGAAAAAAACAGTAAATTACATAATGTACAAACATTAAAAACGTGAACAATTATCTTCCAAAATGTATGCGCTTGTGTGTAGGCATGTGATAATCATAGTCAAGGGCTTAGCCAGAAATGTTTCAGTGGGGTGTCCAGGGTGACACAACACTTCAGTGAGGGATGGCCTGGGTTGGACCTGCGTACGTGTGTGCGTGCCTCATTCTTTTTTTCATGCCATCCTTAGGCAGGGCTTCAAGAAATAAAATTCAGAAATGTCCAAAATAATGCCCACCACACTTACAGTATAATCAAGCAGGAACAAGTCTAAGTAAAAAGCAATGTTTTGCTGAGCTTCATCTACTAGATAATGCCATTTTCTTTGCTGTTGTTTCAAATCATTTCTAAAATCTACAATAAGACAAAAATCTCTTAATACGTAATAATTCCAACTGTTGCTTGTGCCTGATCGTTTTATGAGTGGGTGTGCAAGGTATACTGTCTTTGCACATTTAATTTAATGAAAACGAGACGGTTTATGGTGTGATAAACAACGGACATGCAGTTAATATATATAAAAACATGTGTCTGAGTATCAAGAAGTCAACTAATATTGCATCCATGTGAACATCACAGATATAAAAAAATTCCCCTAGGTATGGGGGTGGCCAGTGAGTGACAAGGGTTGACCAAGGCCAAACCTGGCCACCATGCAACTCTGCCCCTGGTTATAGTCTAAAAATATTACAACGGAACTTGCACTATTTTTTTTAATTGTATTAATGTTGTTTGCATATATCCATATCAATGAGGCACAGTGATTAAGTGTAACTGTCTAAAATGTCCAATACGACACTGACAGGGTATGTCATTATTTTGATACTTAATTGGCTTCGACAGTTTTCCCCAGGGAATCAGATGCCATTGATGTTTTTATTTTTAATATTCTTACACATTGCCTAACAGAATGAAGGAAAATTAATTTTGAGTCATGCGTTGCTTACCGAAAGATCCCACAGATTAAGATCTATGAGAGAGGGTAGTGATGATGGATTGTTGAACCTTTCACACATCAGATCCTACAGGTGAAGAGATGCGGTGATTCTTTTACTCATATACTGCTTAGTATACCTTCGCTAATTGATCTGCACACTCTACATCAACGTTGTAGACCACCTAAATCACCAAAATTGTTTTTGGCACAGATACGGTATCCACATCCATGTTTACAACCATAAGCCAGCATTTACCCAAACAGACACCATGGAAGGTGCGTTCACTGACGATTGAAGAGACTGGAGCATGTGGCTGTACTGCAGTCACGAATTGTCTGCGTACTGGATTTGAGGTACATATTTAAAAAAAAAAAAACAGCCAGTGGATCTGACGCGTAACGGGTTTATTGCAGCATTTTGGTTGACTGTACGACAAACGCACCGGCAGTAATCGATAAACATGGTCGGCGAAACGAAACAATTCAATTTCAATTTTGGAACGATAGCGACACGAGTTATACCAAAAATGTTTAACTTACCTTCACACAGTTTCCGAATGGTTAGGATCTTCACGCTGTACTCACACAGCCATTGCGGGGGATCAGTGCCCTGTTCTGCACAATAGAGCCCCGTTAAAAAAATCGAGTTAGGGAATCAAAAAACAAGTATCAACTCCCCAAAGTAGTGCAATTCTCCAAAAATCACAGCGTCGTTTCAAAAATTACATATTGCCAAAGCGTGCACACCTGCAGTCTGTCATCAAAGAGCAGCAAAGAAGAGAATTACGATAGTGAAAAAGCCCGGCCGAGAACACCACCACTAACATCGATATGGCGGGATGCAATCGGTGTGATCATTCCGTAAAATCGGTCATGCCTGTTCTCGCTCAGTACCACACTGGAGCGGATGTCCCGAAGTGACGACGCGCCGGGCTTGGATGCTCTCTCTCTCTCTCTCTCTCTCTCTCTCTCTCTCTCTCTCTCTCTCTCTCACTCTCGCCCCCTCTCTCTCTCTCTCTCTCAAACTAAACTATGACTCAAAAGCGGCCCGTGACATAGCGGTGCGCACAAAAAAAAAAAAGAATACGTCTGTCACTATTGTCAGCGTGGACCGCATTTACGAGCTCAACTGCAGCCAACAGGAGACAAAACCTGCATCATTAAAGTTGATGAATTGACAGGGTGGTATCCGACCCCCCCCCCCCGAAATAAATTGAGCGGTGTAATACAAATAGTGGACATGCGAGTAGGTCCTCCCTGTGGGCCAATCTGGCAATTGAAAGGTTCTTACTTTGATTTGCCCCTCGCTGTGTTAACCGTCTTGGGTTTTTGTGAGGGGAATTCTGATGAAGGAAGGCCTTTGAGGAAGAGGAAAAAACTAGCCTCCGCTTCGTGAAAATGTGCAGTTGTGAGCTTTCTTTGTCATCCACAGGGCCTGCCATGAATAGTGGATCCTTAATGAGCAAAGGAGTGGACAAACACAGCATTGAGTCCTCTTTCTATTCGAGGTTTTCAGCCACAGATGGCCTCGACTCAATCAGCTGGTTCATATGCAACTTTGAGGGTGCTGATGTATTGACGGCAGCCATTGAACATTTGTTGGGTCTTTTCTGTGATTTAAAAGACTACAAATGTTTTCGCCCATTACTTCATTTGTTGTTGTAGCAATGTTGTAATGACAGTTTATAACTTGCATGTGTCTTATGGGAACGCGAACTAGCGGTTGAATCCCATGGTTTTCCCATGGGATGAGATTCACCTTGACTTTTAATCAAGGGATTGGGATGTACAGGATAAAAATTTCACAGGAGCCAGAATTATCCTGTAAGACAAAAAAATCAATCGCGGAAAGATGCATTTTTGTGGCTGACATCCAAAATGGGACCGGTACGCCAGTGGGAGTTGTTTTCATTTGGGGGCAAGACGGAACTTTTTTTTTTACCATGGTCCAGGACTGGGGTTTGATGGATTTTTTTGCTGAGAGTGGGATGCGACAGGAGTGAAAATCCACTCCCGTGTCACCCTCTCTAGTACAAAACTCCACCAAAGCCATCCATTTCTGTACCACTTCTTCTCACTATGGTCGCGGGGGTGCTGGAGCCTATCCCAGCTATCTTCAGGCAGTATGCGGGGGACACCCTGAACTGGTTACCAGCCAATTGCAGGGCACACAGAGACGAACAACCATCCGCTCTCACACTCATACCTAGGGGCAATTTAGAGTGCTCAATCGACCTGCCATACATCTTTTTGGGATGTGGGAGCAAACCGGAGTACCCGGAGGAAACCCACGCAGGCAAGGGGAGAACATGCAAACTCCACACAGGATGGCCGGAGCCGGTGTCGCGGGTTCCTTTTCGACCTCCTCCAAAACAAATGGCGTTGCCAGAATATGTGCAACAGTGATGTTTATTGTGCAGCCCTTCCAAAGTGCAACACAGTGAAAAGTCCCCCAAAAGTCCAAAAACCCAAAAAGTGACAATATAGTAATTTACAAAAATAAGGGTGTCTATCTATATATTTACAAAACCACTGAATGGAGTTCAACCACAACTACCATATCAGCTACGTTGCAAAATGCATTGCTGTCTCGCTCTCCAGTACTACCTGCACTGCAGCACCTCTCATTTCCTCTCTTTCCAAACAACTTACTATATATACGATTCGCCCCTCCCCTTGGGCATCAGCTGACATAATTGTCGCGCGAAACAAACATATTTAAGAAACGCGGAAGCTCCCCCGCTGTTTGGTCTTCCTCTATGTCGTGGCTGTTATCTGCCACGTCTCGTGACTGGTGAGTGTTCAATTGAACATGCATGCGTGTATGTGTCCATGTATGCTTCCATTCATAATAAAATTACCAAGTGTGCACCCTCGGTCGCTCTATTAAAACTGAGAGTGACGTGGTATTGAAGTGGTGCCAGGTGGGTGCGTATGTATTACACGGGATGGGATTGAATGCATCAGTATGGGAATGTGCGGTGCATGCGTGTGCGCAATTGTGTCTCCGGGACCATGCTGTGCTGTGCTGTGCTGTCCTTATTGACGGAGCTGGTCCGTCACAGCCGGATTTGAACCCACGCCCGATGCTGTCTCTCACTGTGAGGCCATCGTGCTAACCAGTCGGGCCACCGTGCCACTCCACCAAGGACAAAAAGAAGTTAACATTTTAAAACCGCAATTTAGTGTAGATTTGTCCATCTATTTGTTCGTTCACTTTGTACATCCTGGTTCATGGAATGACCATTGTGAAATTAAGTCACTCTATGTGCCCCAATATCCTAGTCGAAATTCAATCAGTTCTTATTTGGCCCATCTACCAATTAGTGACAAGAAGTGGTGTTTGCTGGACTGGTTTTATTTCGGCGGGCCTTGTTCCAGTTTTTCACCTTGCTTGTTCCTGGGTTACTTTACTGTTACAGGCTGGGAGGCCACCCATCCGCACCTGCAAGTCATCTGCAATCGATACTGTTTTGGCAAAGCCAGTCAGACCAGCATGCAGGTGACGGATGATTTCTGCTCTCACATGGGTACCTCTTTCGACGCTGCAGTTCATACTTCTGTGTTTTTGGGGTTTCTATTGATCTTTTTTTCCCTTCTCACAATGTGCCTCCAGGAGTTTTCTGCTGAGCCCCGATCCCAGCCTCATTCACCTAGTTACCCCAAATCCAACTCTTCCACCACGGACCCTTTTGGTCGCCCCTCACTAGATCTCCGGATTCCAGGAAACTTAGCAATTCCCTGCCTGCTTGGACTCACTCCCGGACACAGCTCGTGTGCAACGTTCATCATTAAAGCATATCTCACCTCTGTCCCTGCTTCACTTTTAGGTCGAACTCTAAAATCTTATTGCCCGCCTTAGCACGAGTATTCCTATTTATAATCTTGAATTTGTCCTTCTATATGATGTATCTTTATCAAAATGCCAGCTGTGAAAAGGTGATTTTACGACAAAGCCAGTGGTGGCTTAAGATTTTGCACAGCGCTGAAACATCCGTCCATCCATTATCTGTACCGCTTCTCCTCACTAGGGTCACGGGGGTGATGGAGCCCATCCCAACTATCTTTGGGCAGTAGGCAGGGTACACCCTGAACTGGTTGCCAGACAAACGCAGGGCACACAGAGACAAACAGTCATCCGCTCTCACACTCATACCTAGGGGCAATTTAGAGTGTTCAATCAACCTGCCACACATGTTTTTGGCATGTGGGAGGAAACCAGAGTACCACGCTGGCATGGGGAGAACATGCAAACTCCACACAGGATGGTCGGAGCCGGGATTGAACCCACGACCGATGCTGTCTCCCACTGTGAGACCATTGTGCTTACCAGTCGGCCACCATGCTGCCAGCGCTAAAACAGTGCTTGTTTGGTTTTTTTTTTAGGTTTAGGTTTCATACACATCAATAACTTCCTTTTATTGAGCTCCGGATAAAAATGTTTCTTTGCATAATACATTGCCTACAATGCGGCAGCCTGACACACATCTCTACTGGTGTGGTTATTGCAGATTCCTGCTGCATTCTCTTCCTTCTTTCAAATTACATCCACTAACATTGTACAGCATCATAATGTCTTAAATGTTACTTTCCAACGCGACATTTAGTGCAGCGTGGTAATCCTAGAAGGGGGGTTCCCCCATCTATGGTTCCTGCTCAAGCTTTCTCATTTTCTCAAAACCCCTTCACCGTTGCTGCTGTTAATAATAAAATTAATAATACTACTAGTACTAATAATAATAATCATAATTATTATTATTATTATTATTATGTTCTTAATACACAAAGGCAATAATGTAATAAATGGACAGATACCGACATACTGCTGCAGATAGGACACAACCTTCTCAGAGTGCACAAGGTGAGACATATAAAAATAAGTGGCACATAATGACCCATTTTCTCTGAAGCTTCATCTAGGCTGGGTTATGATCAGCGATGAGTGTCTCGGCCCCACTCATAAGCCAAGTGCGGTAAACACTCTCAAAACACATGTGTTTGACAACGGACGCCAATCGTTTTAGTGTAAAAGAGAGCTTCGCAAACAGTCAAACAAAACTGTGTTTGGAACCCACTGGCATTCTCAAACCATACACCAAGCTCCCATTTTAAGAATCTAGGTGAAGCTGTCTTCTCTCGCATAATGAAGAAAATCACCGAGCACGCACAGTTGAAGACATGATCTTTCTGGAGAAGATGGAGGATTCTTCATAGATGACACAAACAGCTGGGTGGTCCCATTTTGTACCCCCAGGCGCATACTCCCTGACAGCAGAAGCTATGCCTACAAGCGGCTCATATGTCTTTGACATATGCTTGACTTCTTGTTAGATTTGTTGAATTTATGGAGTAAATGTCCAATAACAAACATTCGGAACTGTCACCACCTTGTTATGGAGATAAAGAGACCAGGTATTATCCCTTTTCTGCAAGTGCCACCACCTGGGAAGATCCATGTGGTGTTTGATTCCAGTGCTGAAGTTGATGGAGTTCCACCCTTGCAATGGTGTACTATTTGTCATGGCCTGATCTAAATCACACTCATAGATGTGCTCCCTCATGCCAGGAAAGAACCTGTTGCAAGAACTGCTGACATTGAGCAGATGATTTGCTGCTTTGTCATACAGGAGGATCACAGAGATTCCCTTCGTTTTCTGTGGTATAAGGAGAACGACCTGATTAAAGACGTGGTGGACTATCACATGAGGGTGCATGTCTTTGACAACAGTCCCACTCCTGTGATAGCAATCTATGGGTTGAGGAGAGCAGCAAAGGAAGCAGAAGGTGAATAACTAACGCTCAAAACTTAATTTGATGCATTAAAGTCCTTCTCAACAGTAGCTGAGGCCATCAGTGTTCTACACAGACGCCAGAAAACTCTCTGGTCTATGTCTCCACACGATTGCCTCCAACCAAGTGGAAGTGGTGAATGCTTTCCCTCCTCAAGACAGGGCAAAAGAAATCAAAGATCTTGATCTGTATATAGACAAGCTCCCAGACCAGTGTAGCTTGGGCGTGATTTGCAAAAGCCCTTTACTCAACGTCATGTACTCTCAATCATAAACATTCTGTTTGATCCTATTGGGCTGCTCACAACTGTAACTGTTAAAGGAAGACTTCTTCTCAGAGAACTCTTCAGCGGCAATCTCGTGTGGGTAGCCCCTTGCCTCAAGGCATGTATGACGATTGGATTAATTGGCATGACTCTATGCAGCATCTTAAAACATTGAACATTTCGCATACCTATGTTTTGTTCCCCATCTCAACGGGTAAAATTGAACTCTGTGTTCTCCCATGCTTCAGTTAAAGCTAGAGCTGCAGTTACCTAACTGATCATTACACATGAAGATGACCACATTAAAGTTGGGGTTGATTAAGATAAAGATTGATAAGACCACTTTTTACACTGAGTGCAAAGTGGTGTAAGGATAATTTCACAACTAACACAGAAGATTCAATGTATATGTGAACAATCGTGTCCAGAATATCAAGCAATCGACTCTGTCCTAGCAGTGGAATTAAGCCCCAACAGAGCACAGTCCTGTTGATCATGGGTTTCATTCTCTATTCGCGGAGAAGCTCACCAGTACCACATGTTGGTTGACACTCCTGGAAAAGATCTGTTTGAGCTCAATGATCCTGAGTCAGATGTCGACAGAACGTGAAAGTTCGTGACCAGAATTAACACCAAAGCCTTAGGTTTCTCACCTATCGAACGTTTCTCAGAATGTTCCTCACTTGTCAAAACAATAGCCTATCTACGTCTCACAGAGTCAAAGCTGCCAAGTCATAATGTCAATCCTCTTCTGCTTCCAGGAAAACATCACCTTGCTGCAGTGCTCATTTGAAATCACCATGACGCTGTTAAGCATCAAGGAAGACACTTCACCGAGGGAGGAGTGCGAGCAAGTAGCGTGTGGTTAGTTGGTGCCAAAAGATCTATCAGCAGTGTCATCCACAAATGTGTGACCTGTAGAAAGCTTTGAGGCAAGGCAGAGCACCAAGTCATATAGCAGTCCTTCCCGCTAAACATTTGAAAACTGATCTCCTATTTTCATATGTTGGCTTGGATGTATTTAGACCAAGGGAGTTTTCCTATACAAGTCACGGGTGGTTAAGGTGGTTAAGCCAACGGCAAAAGATGGGTGGTCCTATTCACTTGTAAGTCAATACGAGCCATTCATATTGAAGTGAACAAAACATTCAGCTCTTCAGGTTTCATAAATGATCTCTGTAGATTTTTTGCCATCAGAGGTCTAACCAGCTAAGAACCGACTGTGGGACCAACTTTGTCGGCGCAGTCGAAGAGTTGAAGCTGGATCTTGCAAAGCATGGTGACACTATTTTGCGAACAGAGGTGCTCTAGGGTGTTCAACCCACCTCACTCATCCCACATGGGTGTCATGTGGGAGAGTATAAGTGGTGTAGCGTGACATATCCTGGACTCGATGCTCTTGCTGTCTCAGGAGGTTTTGACAGGGTGCCTTATGATACGGTGCCCCTTCCGTGTGGACAAATTTCCAAAAATCTGTATGTTTTGTGACTTTCACAAGCGCTCCGCTGGACTGACTGCTCCAGAACTGTTAAAAATAGCAGCACAATTGACCGAATCATTCCTCTAAAGGACAAACAATTTGAAAGGAATTACTGGCCTATGATATCATTGTGAATGCCCTCCCAGGCAAGGATGGAGTAATAAGAAAGATAGAGCTCAGTGACACAAGGCTACCAAGACATGCGCTGCTCTAAATTTGTTTGCAGAATACACACAAATTTAAATATAAAGATAGAAGTGAATCGCATGTTTTGCTCGTAACATGTATATTTCTGTGTACACAGGGTTAGTGAATGAAGCGCCATGAGTGCACTGATTTCCCAGTAGATAATTCTGGATAATTTTCATACTACTACATGAATCTACAAAGTTCACTGTGACCCTTTTATGTTCAAGTGTCTGCAGAGCTTTCCGTGGCAGTGGCAGTTATAAAACTGTGAATAGTGTTCAAGGTCACATATTTGGTTCAACAACATAATAATTTCAACAAATCTTTTGTGCTTAAATAAGGAATTAATATAATTAATAAGTAAAATAATTAAATAATGTCTTGGGTCTTCGCCACGGCCAATTTGACATGGAAATCAGAAATTGTTTTCTAGACATATGATCTACACAATAGGCATTTGATTTAGCAATGTGAGGGTTGCCTATACAAACTCGAGTTACAATGACATTGGGATGTTGTGTAAAACAATAAAAAACGAATACAATGACTTTCAAAACTCGCGTTCCCCCCGGATGCAAGTCAACTTGGCAGCCATTTCTCCTTACCTGTTGCTTCTAGTGAAAATGTGGTTCCATTCATGAGTATATACTAAGAGTAAGTAGTTCAGGATAAGTGTCCAGTGTGATTACACACCTGAAGTGGAGTAGTGCTTAATAGGATGCTCGAGTCACCTCATCTGCCCCCTTATCTGGCTCCTCTCAATGCGGAGCAGCACAAGCCCCTCCCAGTTGGCCGAGCTTCTCACCCTATCTCTAAGGAAGAGCCCAGACACACAGTGGAAATTCATTTTGGCTGTTTGTACCCATTATGTGGTTCTCTCAATCAAAACCCACAGTTCGACCCCAACAAACAGGCACAGAGCATTTGGTTTGCTTATACACTTGTCTTGGGCAACTCTAGAGTAGAATAGAGTCCAACCCCTCTCAAGAGTATTGGAACCACCACCCAAGATGTGTGTCAAGGACTGTCCAAATATATCTATTCGGAACTTCTTGACATCATCAACCAGCTCAGAATCATTCCCTTCCAGGAAGATGGAGTTACATGTCCCAAGTGCCAGATGCTGAAGCCAAGGTTCGGATCACCGAGATCCCCACTCTCAGCCACTACCCAGCTCTGTATGCCCCTAAACCTCATGGGCCCCCTGAATGGCGGTGAGCTCATGGGAAGAGGAACCAACCTTGCCTCTTCAGGCTGTGCTCAGCCATAGACCACAGATGTGATTTGTGCGACTGTGACCAGATTTAATTGTTGGTACAGCATTGAGTCTGGATTTCCAGGCTAGTAAGTCCGAGCCCTCAATACACGATTGCTTACCTTATTTAAAAAAAAGAAAAAGGTGATTAAAAGCAGCAAAGAACGTGAAGGCAGGACTTTTTTAAAGAAAGTATGTCTTCATTCCTGCTAGTAGTAACAATTAGTTAGCTCCTGCCTTTAAAAAGAAAATGGCCATTTGTGATGCAAAGTGTCTAGGAATCAAATGCAACTCAATATGGATAGTTCAGGCAAGGTGCGTAATATAAAAAAAACTTGTATCACTTAAAACTTTACTTAGGAAAGCAATTATTAAAAAGTGGTGAGCCAGAGATAAAACCAAATTAACCTTAGTATCACTTTGATTTTTGAATTAAAACCTCAGTGAGTAATATTTTTCTTCATCCATTTTGTCATGATTTGTATTTGTTATTTTTGGTTTAGTATTTAGTTTCATGTTTTGGCCTTGTGTTCCTGTGTCTTGTCTCGTCTTGTCTATTGTGTCCACCTGTGTTCGTTTAACCAAGCCCTTGTGTTAACCAATCCGGTCCTTCCAACCCTCCAGGTCTTGTCCAGGTGCTCCTCGTTGTCTCGTCAATTTGTGTGTATTTAGTTCCCTGGTTGCTTTCAGTTCTTCTTGGTCCATTGTCATTATCACTGTCGCTTGTCCCTGTCGCTTGTTCCGAGTGATGGGTAGATGAGGCATCCTGTATCGTTTCGACACAGTGACACAATGTATTGACACTGTTTTGACACTGTGTTGCTGAATACTGACACCTGGTGGACTTGCAGGAAACATTTGACAGGGTCATCTGACACTGATCTGTCAAACTTATTTTATCCAATTCCATTGATTAGCGACGTGATGTGTTTTTATATATCCTATTTCGTATTACTTTCCATCGCACTAATTATTCTCTTATTCATCTAATTTATATATTTAACTGAATTATTGTTGTATTGCACCGGAGAGGGGAGCTCTCTAATCTCGTTGCACACTTGAGTACAATGACAAAGGGATTTCTGATTCTGATTAGGCATTTGCTTTCACATTATTTTTACATACACGCAATTTCATAAAAAAAATCTTTGATATTCGAGACGCCGTTGATAAATTAAGAGAACATCTGTCTGAATGCCCAAGTAAAAGTGTTGTGAATGACAATGGACTCATTGTAATTAAAGATTTTTATTCCAAAAAATTAGTTTCTCCAGCGTTTTGTTATTCAGTCTATTTCTTTTTTTGAGGCAATTTCCCCCGCCTTTGAGAAAATCCTCTCACAAGGCACTGAAGAGGCCGGTGTGCACAACGCCTGTGTGGCTAATATAAATCGGTGAGGGAACGTTGCCTCCATGGACTTCCAGTATAAGAGCGGGTCTTCCGTACGTGCAACGTGTCCTGCTGACATATAGCGCTGCACCTCTGAGTGCGCATCAACAGTGACGTCTTCCATCTTGCGGATATTTAATGCAAAGTAACGCGCCAATAACTCGATGCTTGTTTTGAGCGTCCATCCTGTTGACAGATGCGCTTCCTTATGAACACAGTTTGGCGCGCGACCGCTGTGTCGACACGATTCTGGTAGTGGTCACGTGACTTTCTTAAAGCGGTACGCGCACCGACACGGGGTTTGCCCTGGAAGCTCGGCGCGCGCATCGACGCCTCAGTGTCGCTGGACCCATCACTCCCTGTTCCTGTCACCTGTCCCTGTCGTTGGTTTCCTGTCGTCCAGTTTTTCCAAGTTCCTCGTTTGCCTTTTGTTTTCTGTTTATTTAATGCCATTTAAGTTACCCCTGCCTGGCTTCCCTGCGTTTGGGTCCTCACCAACCACAACCTGGACCGTGACACATTTAGGCGTAAGTATAAAAATGGCAAAATTTAATCTCTGCAACTTCAAAAGTGTTTTGGAGCAAACGGTTATTGTGTTGTGAGCCAAAACCATCTCACCCACCAACAAGCTGGTGATTGAAGTTGTTAATTAGATTTTTAATACATTATTAACTCCTAAAAGGGTAATTTCTTTGTTAATTGAAAAAGATGGGCTTGGGCTTAACTCTACTCTGAGTGTGTGAGTGTTTCGAGAAGACGAACGGATTCTCTTTTTGTAAATTTAAAAAACCTTTGTAGGCAAATCCGCGCAAATCCAATGTTTGTCCACAACCCTCACATCTTGCTTGTAAAGCTTCCATCTTGACCGGCCAGATGCTCTGAAGCGCCACGTCCTCAGTCAGAACCGCCAAACGTGTTCTCCTGCACCCACTAGTATGGCACCGTGAATAACCGAAAGGTCTCCACTTCGCAGCAGCCAACTTTACGTCATCCTTAAGTGGAAAACTTCTTGCAGTTCCTAATAAACATACTTTGGGTGCACCAATCTCCTGCACGGATTCCAGTGAGTCTGTTATGCCTCAGCCATGTGGATGGTGCGCCTCACCTGCACTGAATTTAAAGAGAATTAGGGAAGGCCAGGAATTAAGTCAGCTGTTTTCAGTCTAAAATGCCAAAAGAATGAAAAATCTGCTTTGCGCACATGTTGTATGTGATAATTGTTTTTCAAGGTCCTTTTCAATGATTTTGTTTAACAACCAAGCAATTCATTCATCTTTATTACAGTAGAGGATATCAGACTTCTTATAGTTGATTGGATATTAAAAGGTAAATTAAGCATTAATATGTAAGACTGTAACTTGAAAGTTATTCCTCAACTAAAATGACAAGTTTAAACGTATTGTATTTTGGCATGTAGTCTTGTAAGCATTCACTATGGCAACATCATTTTGCCACAAAGTGTGTAGTGTAAACATATTACTGTATGTATATTGTACTATAAATAAGTAAGAAACCTAACATTAGATATGCAAAATATTTTTTTTAAGTAAATAAAACTGAGTTAACTGAGTTAAAATATTTAACTGAGTTAAAATGAAATTAGTTAATGCTTTAATTTTGACAGCCCTATATATATATATATATATATAGATATATATATAGTCAGTAAAATCCCATGGTAAAATGGAGGAAAAGGATATATATTATATTATAATATTATATGACCTAAGCACAGTACAGTATGAATGTTTTTTTTGTTTTTTTTTATAATTCGTAAGCCAAAATAAGAACATTATATACTCATCTGAAGGTCTCATAAGACACCAAATCAGGTTTGTTGCAGCTGGGTAGATGGAAGACATACAGGACGGGAGTCCTCGAGGACCGGAGTAGTAAAGTAAAGTATGCTCTTGTAAACGATTTCAAATTCTTGGTCAAACTCTCTCCATGTGTGCCCATTTAAATTTGAGCATCTGACCCTCCAAGGTCTCTGTATAATACACTTTAATATTACTGGTAGGGCCTTTTAATCTTGTTTTGGTAGCTTAGTATTGAGGCCTGCCCCCCAAATCTTTCTTTCCTATATCATTTTGCTTGTGAAAAATGTGAAAAACACAAATATATGGCAAGATGAATAAGGGATCGTCAACCATTTCTTGCCATCATCTTTTAAAAATTGACGTTTCTTTTCTCATTGCACAAGAGGGACCTCCATCTACTTGAGACTATTCGCAGTGAGTGAAACCACAATTTTTGTTCTGCCTGCATTAATTATATCTTCGGCAAGGAGTGCACACTGAAACATTATTCTAAAATTATTCTGCAAGGTTGAGCACAAAACACTCTCTCCACTGAACTACAGGAACAGATTTTCTTTTTTTAATGGGGCCCTGTTTCTTTTGGACTTTGTGCTCATACATTTCTTATGTCTTCTTTTGTGTTGCAATGTCACTGCTAAAACAGATTGCATCTTTGCCGCCACAGGCTTTGGGAAAAGTTTAACAAGCTACTTCTCAGTGTAGGCCAATGTTGCAGTTCAGATGACAACCTTTACAATATTTTAAGTTCATTTTGTTTAATTTATGGGCCTCCAATCATATATCTTTGTAAAACAATGCAACAGGAGAGTGCAACATTTATAATTTCTAAACTGCCAATGGGAAATAATGGCCATGGGATTTGTGTTTTTGCCGCTAGGTGAAACCCACAATGTCCGGAAGCCTCACTTATCAAGTAGTACTTTTAAAAGTGTACATTGCCACCAAACATGAAAAATTAAAATAAAATAATTAATCGGTAGTAAAATAATCAATAATCATCAAACTGATAGTATGCATACCTGTTGGAAATACGACCTTAGTATGTCTCAGTCCATCTAGAAAAGGTCTTTTCTCGTATCCTGCCGTCCAGATGCCCGGATTTCGCCCTATGTGGTCAATGCAAAGTACCACACGAATATAATTTAAGAGCCATATACTCTTCAATGCTACGTGAAGGGCCAATCATGGCAACAAAATGGAAGAAACAGTTACACAGAGATCTAAATCAATGTGCTTATTGGTGAGATGGGCATATTGTTTGGAGGGATTGGGAATTGCGGAATAAAAAAACAAAATGCAGTGAGTGGCAGTAGGTTGCTGCAGCGGTGATTGCAGTGGGCTCAACAGGGAAGACAGTCGGTGAATTAAAAAAAAAAAAAAGGGGTTTGAAAAGAGTGTCGCTGGGCAGGGTCACACCCGGGCTGTACTGTGGATGGCTCTCCTCTTCCTCTCTCCCTCGATGCCTAAAATACTGAAGACTCTGGCCAAGGAACAGGCCGCGAACCCCCTGCCACTGACCTCCACTGGGAGACACCTTGCTCTCCACCCATCTTGCTGACAATCACTGATCAGTCCCACATACTTGGAGAATTTCCTCACAACGGATTCCTCCAATCGATCTTCCCTGGGGACTGTCAGCTGCAGCAACACCGCTTGCTTGATGGACTCCGACACGAGAACCATGTCTGGCCGCAAGGTGGTCACAGTGATGTGGCTGGGGAAGTTCACTTGTTGTTCGAGGTCCTCTAATAGCTGCCCGGTGCCTCAGGTCTGCAGAGCATACGCTATTAGAGCAACCGAGTACCAAGCAAAGGCTCAGAGGGGACCAAGACTTTTCTGTTGCCGGTCCTCTCTTTGGAATGATAGCCTGCTGAACTTTAGGTAAGCCCCCTCGTTTTAAAATTCATTTTTATTCTTTGGCTTTTGACTCAATGAAACTTACTTACTGTTTTTGTGTTTTTTACTGTCTTTATTATTAATTAGATTCTATTGTTGCTCGTTGCATGACTTGCTTTTGCTACATGTACTGCACTTTGAATAAAGTGCTGGTTGTCTTAAAATGATTTATAAATACAGATGAGTTGAGTTGAGCTGGATAGAGGCAAAGGTGTTCATTTTTATTGCTTGTTTGTTTCAGTTGGTTATGGTGGAGAGGGTGACAGGGTTGATGGATTTATTGAAGATGTAGAAATTATTATTGTTGACATCCATCCATTATCTTGTCCTCACAAGGGTCGCAGGGTGTGCTGAACCCTATGCCAGCTATATTCGGGCACCCTGAACTGGTTGCCAGCCAATCGCAGGGCACACAGAGACGAACAACCATCCGCACTCACACTCATACCTAGGGGCAATTTAGAGTGTTCAATCAACTTACCATGCATGTTTTCGCAATGTGGGAGGAAACCGGAGTACCCGGAGGAAACCCACGCAGGCATGGGGAGTACATGCAAACTCCACACAGGAAGGCCGGCGCAGGAATCAAACCCATGACCTCTGCACTGTGAGGCTATCGTGCTGACCAGTCTATTGTTGTAATTGCAGGGAAAATGGAGTTTATAGTGGTGAATGATTTCACCAAAGAGGAGCATGTAAATTTTGAACAGGAGGGGGCTGAGCACCTAGCCTTGTGGGTCTCCATGGCTGACTGGGGACTTGGAGCTATTGACAGAGACAAAAATGATGGCGGGCAGAGCGGTAGGAGATGAACCAGACAAGTGCTGTGACAGAGAATTCCAATAGACTGTTGATGGTGGACTAGTATGTTGTGGTGGAAAGTGTCAAATAAGGCAGAAAGAAGAATGGAAATGGAACCAGAATCAGCAGTGAGGATGAGGTTATTGGAGACTTTGAGGCGAGCTGTTTCTGTACTGTGGTCTGAAAAGAGTCCGGACTGAAACCTTTTGTACAGCTGGGTGGCAGGGAGATGGTGTTGGATTTGAGTTACGACAGAAAATCTCAATAAAGTAGGGGATTCCAAAATAGATTATCATCAAGGTCCACTTGCATTATTTCCAATTGGGGCAGTGACTGACCAGGTTCTGTAGATGGCACATCCGTTACAGGACTGAAGTGAAACAATATGACTTTCCACAATCAAGCAAGACGTGCAAATGTGGCCATGTAACACTATCAAGAGCTATTTTAATTTCAGCTGATCCTTTTTCGATGTACCTAAATAAAAAGTAGATAATGACTTTTGATTATTCTGTATGATGCACACATATTGCTGTTCCTCCTAAAGACTGACCCGATTCATCACCTCAGCTCCTGGCAGAAAATGGCCTCTGATGGCATGTATCACGGCTCACGGAGAGCCATCATGCTAAAGGCCAGGTTTGTTTGAAGTCCGCTTTGCAATGCATCAGTGGCGATGACCTAGATTCCCCATCACTCCTTCCTCCAAGAGTGTGTGGCAAGGCGGCCTCATTTCAGCCTTCTCCATCCTCCAACTATGTCAGCTCACATATAAACATTTGCCACCGAGACACATTGCGACAAAATGCCCCCGACCCCCACGCACCAACTCACATTCACCACACAACAACATTTGTCCCTGAGGAAGAAGGTGAAAGGCCGAGTGACAGAGTAAATGGGAGGCAGACGCTGTGAACAGTGATGCAAAGAAAGAGTAAAAAAAGGAAAAAAGGAAAACATGCATTCATTTCGTGCACACATAAAATGTGCGAGTTTGACTGACTAAACAAACAAGTGGAGAAATGTTAACAAATTTGGAAGCGGTCTATGTCTTTAAGGTACGACATTTTTCTCATTTTTTCCCATCTAAATGTGGCAACTAAAACCCTTCCCACGCACCACACACAACACAACAAAATGCTTCAAGTCAACAAGAAGATTCAACAAGCCAGAAAGTGCACAAGCAATGTTTTAATTATGCATGATGCACACCATTACATTGCCCCTGTCAGTCTGGGGAAATCGCAGTCTTGTTGACAGCTACCACCCTTGGCTTTTTGTCTGTCGGTCCCTTGGCTCCAAAACACCGTGCACAGAAAAGAGATACAGTAAATCGTAAATGCATATCTATTATGATCTTAATAGGAGTTAGGATCCATCCAATGAAGATCAAATAACATGCTCCAGATTCTGTTGCTATTTTACATATCCTTTGTTCATACAAAAAAATGTATGCACAATTCACATCAAGGTTGCAGAAGAAGAGACACAGGAAGACTGCTGCAGCCCTCTGATTTGGTCACGAGCAAACAGTAATGGTCTCAGATGGAGGAATTTCTGTATTAAGCGCATATATTGCTAGCACTGTACATTAAATATAGACCACACAATTAGAAATGCAAAATTCATGTTGTATTTATGGGTTTTACAATGAATGAAATTACCAACCTTATGCAGTCAAATCTAATTAACTAGGTTACCTTATGTATTTCAGTGATTGATTTATTTTTATTTGAGATTTTATGCAAATGAGTACATCATATGTCTTTTGGGATCTGTGGAGTTCAGAAAGAATATCTTGGTTAAAATGTTCTTGAAGATGGCGATTCAAGGCATTCCTTGTTTTGTTTAGTGAAACGTATTAAATGAAATAAATATAAATTGAAATATTACATTCAATTTAATTTTATAATACAGATAAATATTTGCTTAAATTATTGCCCTATAAAAAAGTTTTTTACCTGATGTCAAAATCCCTAGGACAGCTTGAGGTGGACAAACTGCACATGATTAACTATGGCTTTTGTTAGCACCATTCATTGTACTTCATTTGCAGTCACGGTTTGCTCCGTCTTAGTGGCAAAGAATATTGTGCTAATGACATACCAGCGCAAATATGCCCACAATTTTTAACACCTGATTGCAATTTCCACCTGTATCCGCCTGATTGCACACATGGCAAAGTGTAAATGCTACCTTGTACATGGCAGAACAATGTCATTTAGGACGACGTCTTGTACATTGTTCGATGTCGCAGGTTGTATATGCGTCCCCTCGAAATAGAGGCTTCCGCAGAGGAGCGACAAGTTTAAATCAGTTTTCGAAAGGCGCCATTTGCTTTAGTCAAACGGCGTGTGGCAATTAGCACTGGTTTTAGTCAATTACACGTTTATCAATACAACTCATTTGCATAGAGGTGGGATATTTCTCCGCCAAATGTATGGATGTTACCTCATTTAAATATGCGCAAATGCCACCGTCACACCGAGACATATTTTGCTTGGGATCTCATTAAGTGATGCATTTCACCAAATGCGCATGCTCTGTGAATTAAACGTGCCATTCTTACCGGTTAACACCATAAAAAAGTGAATGAATTCGATGCTCACAATAGAAAATAAGATTTCATTTAAGTAAAAAGCCATGTAGTCAAGAGAGACAAAACAATCCCAACAGAGCACCAGTTATAAATAAAGGGAGGGTCTAAAAGAGACAACTTTAAAGTTGCAGCTTCTTTAAATAAAAAATTCAAACCTCCGTGCAACAAATGAAGCCATGAAAACGCCTAAGTCCCCAACTCTTATCAAGTCACACTGAGCACCCTCCGGGCTGTCTCTTGTGGTCTCCTTAAAAAATTAAAGATCGCAGATTCCTTATCTTCAAGTAAGCACCTGGGAACTGGGCCAGCGGCCAGGAGCACTAGTTACACCATAGACAGTTTTGCTACTGGATTATTTCAAATATACACCATTCGACGACAGTTAATTATCACAATGCCCACCTTCTTGCCACCGACATCATTCCTTGTTCCTTCTTATGCAAAGGTTTAGGAACGACACAGTGTACAGTATATCTATACACTGAATGCAAGAAAAGGGAATGCACATGAAGGTATGCGCAGAATGAGTTACCATTTTGTTTTTTTCTTTGAACTATGAGCATCCAAAGCTTTGATCCATAATTTATTTGCTCTGAGCACTGTGTGTTCAAGGGTGGATATGATGGGCGGAGTCTTACATTTCCTAATGAGAAAAAGCAATGCGTATAGGTGATGATGCATCAGCCCTTACTCATAGAGCTTTTCTACGTGTTGTATCACATTTGCTGAAAAAAAGCAAGATGCTAAAATATGACGGAGGAGTCAACAAACAACAGTTGAGAAATATATTGGGGGGGGGGCAAACTGCAGCTGACGGTGCCATCATGTAACATGGTTTTGTTCTACCCGGTATTGATGAAAGGATTTTTGGGATTTGCATGCATTTGAACTGAATTTCCCTAAAATAAACCATGACATGTAGGCGGATGTTGTGCATGACAATAAAGGGATTTCTATCTCTATTTCTATTCAATATTTTGTGTTCACAGTGACACGTTATCTCATCATTTAGGTGTGCATCTCCTACAGTAATGAGCACTGCTTTCTTAACAATTCAAAGATCTGCTTGATTAATAGCGTTCATCTGCGAGTGTGCGGTGACTTCAAGACACGAACAAGGCTGAGGAGTGGGAATATGACGGCCATTCAAATAAAGCACAGATAAAAGCAGTCATTATTTCTGCACCGACAACCTTGAGCATCCAAAGATAAGATGGTTAGAACTGAGGTTAGGGTGCAAGGTTGTACTACTTGTGTTCATTTGTTACAAAATGTACTGTAAAAGAGCATGGATTTTGTAGCTCCATTTCATGAGCAGGGAATCCATTACCCATGGCATGCTATGAGGCAAACACTGCAGTCATCTTCCGGAGGAAAAAAAACAAAAAAACAACCTCCTAGTGATATTTACTCAGGCGAGCGTTGATCGATTGACACCTTCAGCAGTGGCACCTTAATCATCTCCAATGCTTTTGGAAATACGCCCGGTGCTACATCAAAGCCAGTTTGCAGTCGTCAAACTGTAATCTGGACCATAGATTTACTTTCCAGGCCTGTTAAGCGTGAGGCATCTAATCAGCGTGAGGAGCCATCATCAGACCAATGGGTCATGCGGGAAGTGCCGAAGGAAGGTGGAATGATAGCTAACAAAAATGAATGTCAATGATCCTCTCAAATACTTAAATTGCTCTCTACGAGGGTCGTACCGGGGGTTCGTCATCAAATATTTGTGGAGACAAAAACAGTCCTAATCTGCTTATATACAAACAATGTTTTTGATTGCTACCAAGGCCACATTGGAGACAAATCAGATGAAAGTGTCTGACCGATAAATTGATGGCCAACATTGTATGTTTAATATACATTATATGCGGGACAAGGAACCGTTGCTCCCGTCTCACATGCGATACTAGAAACCTCAAAACGGGACACTTCAAGAAACTAATACAGAGTAAATTTAGAGAGAAGACCTACAGTGTCATTCCGCTCATTTCATGTTGAATTATTGTGTTGCCATGTGTGCGCTACGGAGGCGCTGCTTCCTACACTAAAGTGATGTCATAGTCAGCTTCATCCAAATAGGCAATTATTATACACTTGATACACGCGCACAACCAATGAGACACAGCGACGTGGGTGGCGCACACTTTCTTGTAGATATAATTTGGAAATGGACATGTGGAAGCTGACGTTGTTATACTTCAACGATATAAAAAGAATGCATTATGCTAAAGTGCACCATGGTTGCTATTAATCGAGACAATTATTTGAAGCGAAACCTAGTACGGTTTCTTTCCATGCCTCAATTATGTCGCACTATAATTGCAGTGTAGTACTTTGCTGTTCAGCATAATTTCTTTTCAAATAATGACACCCACTTGTGTTTAAATTTGACTAATATATGCAAATCTGAATCATTGTTGTTATGATCTCTGCATTAAAATACTTGCTACCTCAAAGTACACATCGAGTGGTAGGAGTTTATGTTTGGCATTGCAGCTTTCAATACTAATGGACAAGAATCCTCAATTTTAGCATCATACAATACATATGAATACATTATCAAACTATTAGGAGAGCTGCCACACAACGTTAGAGGTGCCGAAAGCCACGTCTTTGAGACCTATGTACTTACATATTAAGTACTCACTCAGTGTTATTTACTAAGTATTTATTAACTACATTTGTTGTTTGCAAATTCTACTGCTTTGTCAAAAAGGGCTTTTTACTTTCTTCACCCTCTACGGATGATGACGCAATGTAGAAGAGAAGAAAGGTAGTCAGTTTGACATCTTGATTGATTGTTTGATTGAGAAGGCAGAATAAAACCTGCTACCGCAGTGACAGGGATCATTAATGACGATAAAGCAACAAGAGCCTTGAGCTTTCACCATTCGAAACTTACCGACTGGAGTCGCATCATCCTGCCAGCGGGGCAAAACAGAAGCCTAATGGTGAATGTGTTTGACTAGATGGGGACAAAAAATGAACTGAAGGTGATAAAGACAAGGATCATCATTCCATGGGCGCCTCTGTTGGTCACCAATGCGGGACGGTAATGGATGGTCAAAAAGCTTTCCCAAAAAAATGGTAAGAGGTGCATTTAGCACTTCAGTTAGATGCAAGACTCACACTTTATTTGTGCATTCCAAAATAAAATTGAGGCTGTTCACAACAGTACATTTCAAACTTCCAAAAGCATGGAGGTGGCTTTAATTTCTCATACTGTTCATGTGTTGACAATTGAGAGAGAAACAAGGCTACGGTGACAGATGGAAAGCTTCCTGTGTTCGTGTCATCTTGCTTTGGTTGCGATAGCCCATCCAGGGAGCTCGATGTGCCAGAGGGAGTGCAGGGAAGCGGCCATGGAGACACGCCAGACTCACCATGGCCTTGTTTCCCAAACAATGCGGAATGACATACTTTGTTTAGGCTTTGACTAACAAATCTTGTCAGAGCAGAGGATTTATATACTATGACCTAGAAAAAAAACACAAACAAACAAAGCAAAAAACACTCCTGCGCCCTGGCGTGTAAAGGGGGGAATTTCATGTAGAGGAGAAAAAAAGTCAATTGCAAGTGTTCTGTACTAATTTGTTTTAGCATTTCTGGACCATTGCTGCTGATATCACAATCACTTGTCAATGTGTTACTATTGCACAAGAGTCTGGCCAGGCAAAGCCTCCATGTCACCTCCCCTCCATGTGAAAATAAAAACATACTAAATGACGATTAGGTACATTAAATTACTTTCCATTTTAGTTATCTGTGCAATGCTTTACATTTATTTTCTTTTTCAATCCATGATTTTATCATCAAACACTGCACACGCTGACGTTCAACAGGCTGTTTAATATATTAAATGAAAGTGCGTGACCTATTTCGTCACACTTGGGCCAATTCAAAATGCAAGCTGGAGCTCAGTAAGTACTATGCTGCTGCAAACATGTGGCAGTGCTACGCTCGAATTGGCGCAATCCATAGACATACATAACCACAGGAGCAAGCCTCAGCCGGTTGAGGACGTGCAGACTTAGCCGCCGTGTTGAAACGAGAGTCCCCAGTGCATGCTTCCATTCACTTGTATTGTGGTAACTGTGCTTGTATCTAATAACTTTCTGATGACAAATTCTTTATCAAATTTGACACGGATTGGTTTCTTCGAAACAACATTGATGTTAAGGTACCAGGCTCTTAGATCATTTTATAATCGGGGCTTTTATACCATATCAAATATAAAAAGAAGACCAATGCATTTTAATTTTGAAAAAGAGAAATCAGAAAGAAAAAAAACGCAGCAACAACAATGAACTTGATCTGATAGTAAATATAATTTTGTTTTTCTTGCTATCACATTTTTAAGTGGAATTGATTAAAAGATCATTAAAATCTTTGAAAACAAATGTTTCAATTAAGGTCAAAACTGAAATACAGGCTAATCTTCTATTTTGTCTTAATATTTTTAGAGCAGTCATGAACCTCAATGTTCGTTCGTCATTGCTGTTGAGAAGAGATTGGTGTCAGTTGCGTCTAGTATTACAGACCAAGCAGGAGAAAGAGTTTAATTTATGCACTCGAACCCCATCAGGCCTGTTTATGAAGTATGCCTCAATCTGAAAATTAGCTCATGTAAATCCCCCAGACTGATTTGGGGTCAGATGGGCATTTGAGCTGCACACACAAACTATGAAATGAATAATGAGACCCAGTGAGGGGCTTTTAGATAGCCCCAAACAAGTTCCAATTGGAGAGTGAGGACCGCCTCTGTATTTGGAAGACACTTAGAAAAGAGATGACCTAACTTATTGTAAATGCCTCATTATTTACGCTAATGTCACAGTCGATGACAGATCAGAATGCCAGACAGTCACTGCCAATGTATTTTTCTGGACTGGAAGGTGTCAGTTATGCAAATGCAGCATTCTGATCCGTCACTACTTCTCCCCTGTGACTGATATTTTGACAGCCTGACACATATAACTCTCTATGGATTTCTTTATTTATGTTGTGGGGCTTGGGCTTCAACTGTCAAAAACAGACTGTTGCATCACTGAGAAGATGACCTTTTACCGCTATTTCCCATTTCAGCTGTTGAGCATTTGTGTAGTCAACTTTTTTTTTTAAATGGTTAATTGTGTATTAAATAAGCTTTATGTTTGAAACAAAAATAATATATTTTATACATCTTACTCTGGGAAGATTGTGGTAAGCACATTTGAATGTCTGATCGCGCTCTTTGTTGTTGCATAGGTTTTTCCCTTCTACGTCTACCATCCATATGAGGAATCTGGGAGGAAGCTAGACTATAAGTAAAAAACTGTCTCTCTGGCTTTACCTCAGTTGGGATTGACCAGCGACCAGTCCAGACCAGACCAATTGCCCAACGAGAGCTGGGATACCGAACTCAACTTAACTTCCGACCGTAATAAGACAAGCGCTTTAGACGGATGGAATCTCTGAGGGTAAGCGACGAAACGTTAGTACGATGAAAACGCAGGAAATGAGCTAACGTACAATATATAGAGTGGACACTCCACACACTCAAGTTGAACTTTCATCTCTGTGAGAGTACTTTCAAATACCCCTTAACATTCATTTATCAGTCAAATTGGCCTTAAAATTCACTATAATGTTAAAATGGAAACTTCAGGCTTGGTAAGCGATCAAGTACTCTTATATTATTAATCAGCAACCCAAAAGCCTCAATGGTGTGCAATATGTCATGACTTGCTCTGACTTTGCCCTGATTGAAGTATCAGAATACATGGTTTATCGCTAACGACACAAGCAGACAGGAACTCATAAAGCTGACGGCTCCCATAACTCGCCCTTTAGCTACATAGGCGCCGCTCTGGGAGGAGGATGGAACAAAGAAGTGATCGAGAGGGGCATAAAGCTATTTTCCTCAGGGCATGTGATAGGCTTCTACCAGCGACACCATTGCTTCAGCGTTTGAGGCAAAAAAGCAGGGACCAGCCAATGATTGCGGTTAGAATGCTGCGAATTCTGTTCTTGGATTTGTCAAACTGTTTTTATTATCCATGCAACTGACAGCGCTTCTAGTCTAACTGTGTTGTAATTTGTAAGTATATTGTAAAGTTGGACAATTAATCAAACTTTAATTGTGATTTCGATTTTGGCTTGATCTCTCGATCAATATAATCGAAAAAACACGATCAATATGCAGAACGTTGTGGCAAGTTTGTAAATTCCCCACGTTGTGAAAGTACCCTGAATGCGCCATGTTGCTTGCATATTAAGCATGTTACATATGTGAGTTTGCTTTTCCTGAGCATTCTTTAAGCTGTTGTAGTTAAAGTTTACTGTAAAACTAAATGCATAACAAAAGGAATTACACATTGTATATTTAAATAAACCCGATTCGTTTCTAAAACATCTCTAACGCTAATACAAAAGTGAATGTGAAATTTCACCGACATGCTAACCCATGACATTCAATAATTGCAGAACTACTCCTGGTCTCAATGGCGAATAGGACATTATCACCGTTCTTTAAGGTCTCGTTTGAAAGAAGAAATTGCAAATAACGGTGTATATGAATTGTCACTTGTAATTTAATTTTAGGATTTGCTTTTGGAGTGTTGCTGATTGGTTCTTTTGTACCAGCTGACTGCATGTGTTCAGCCCACATAGCGCATGTGACCGACTTGTATAGAAGCGGTACCATGACAGTCCAATCAAGTTTTCCCTGACGAAGGCCTACAAAGCCCGAAACGCATTGGCAATTAAATGTTAAATTGAAAGCATTTTATCCAGAACCACTTTGAGTGCCTCAGTCTCCTATTTTTTTTTTAATTCTTGTGCAGATGCCTCCAATGAAGAGCACCAGAGACAACTTCTGAGAAAACTCAACATATCCTAGTAGCACTCCTACATGCCCTAATTGCGATTTACAAGACATTTTGTACTTGATAAACGAATTGAATGCTCAAGAATAAAACGGTCAACATGCATGGCTGAATGAGCATATTGCGAGGACACACAGAGACACATACTATGAGGATGGAAGGCAGTCCCACAACGTTGATCTGATCGCCCTGGCCAGCTTTCCAACATGCAGGTCTGCTTGCAGTTCCTTATAAACTTAATGCACTTCAATCTCCTGCATGGACCTCAGAAAAGCATTTCCTGCTTCTGCCATGTCAACGACTGTGTGTCTCTTGCGTGTCGATTTTAAAGGGAACGAGAGCGGCAAGTCAGCTGTGTTCACGCTCACATTGGTGGAAACCACCTGTTTCTAACTGTGCCAAGCTGCATGTGTATGCAGAAATTTATAGTACATATATGAGCACAGAATATGACAGCTGTAAAAATTTAATTTCGTTAGTGACCCGATTACATAAGTGCATCCACTTTTATTCGTGCTCCACTACCCGACAATGATTGTGTCCTTATTTGCTCTTCCCTGCTGTATGTATAGTAAATCTCATATCTGTAAGATGAGTAAAGGATAAGCAGCCATCTAGCCATTTTATACAGTTTTATCCTGCTCAGGGGTCACAGGGAGCTGAAGTCGGTTTCAGCTACTTGGAGCGAAAGGCAGCGTACATCCTGGACTGGTCGACAGTCAATCATCGGGCACATAAACCCACAAACCGTCATTGAGGAGGAACTGAACGCATGCTGCTTGCTATGTGAGCGTATGACAGCATTGGGGAGAAATGTGTGTTGCTTTAAAAGTAGTGAGGTGGTTCATTCATGATTAATCTTCAAAAATACAACTTTTTTAAAAGGAAATTCAATATATTTCAGTTTTAACTACTCTGAAACTAATAGAATTGGCTTTGATACACACTTTCTTAACATCCAAAATGACACAGAAGAATGCATCGGTTTTAGTAGTTTAGTTGAAAATAACTGCATGTCACTTTGTATGTGACTGAGATTCACAGTTTGAATCTGCCTTATAAGTAATCCTGAACTGATCACTTGAAGGGGCAGTTTTGGTGGGAGGATATTATCTTACAATTAAGGATCCTTATAAGCAAGCTAGAGGGCAATGTTGACCTCTGCGCCAATACAAAGTTATTGCAGTTGTAAGTCACACTGCAGCAAAGCACACATGCACGCACACACACACAAACGCGCAACCCGTGAATACTCATTAATATTTGAAACTGTGTACACACAGAACACTTTGTTACTGGAATAACACTACTTTGGTTCATTGGGAATTATTTGGCATGCACTATTTTGACAAAAAAAAATGCATTTGTAAAAGGTACAGAAACCATGAAATCAGTTTCTTTATTTTTTTGCTGCAAAAAAATGGGTGTGAAATTAAGCCATCCATTATCTGTACCGCTTCTCCTCACAAGAGTTGCGGGGGGTGCTGGAGCCTATCCCAGCTATATTCGGGCAGTAGGCGAACTGGTTGCCAGCCAATCACAGGGCACACATAGACGCAAAACCATCCGCTCTCACACTCATACCTAGGGGCAACTTAGAGTGTCCAATAAACCTGTCATGCATGTTTTTGGAATGTGAGAGGAAACCGGAGTACATGGAGGAAACCCACGCAGGCACGGAGAGAACCTGCAAATTCCACACAGGAAGCCTTTAGTGTGAAATTATTATTCAACCAAATGTATTGGAACATGAGACTGACCGGTCTGTTGTTTGATGACCAAATTCAATGACTACAATAACAATGAATAACGCTCAATATCTATACTCGCTTTCATATTTGAGTTTTGCAAGTGAATACTAAATTTATAAGAGTTAGAAACCAACATGAAAACCAGCATGAGGGTGAAAAACAAGCAATTGTGAAAATGAGAGAAGATGGAAAATGAATCAGAGCTATTGCAGAAACATTAGTTTGGGTTGGGGGGCCAATACTACAAGTCGTGGGCCGACAATTTTTATGAATAAGGCCGGTGGGTGAAAGCTGGGAAATGGTATTGAGATCGCAGGACTGACCAGCAAAAAAGGGTCAAGTGCCCAGCTCTGGTGGTTTTCACCACCTGGACTGATGCAATACATTGAATTCAAACAATATGCATGTGAAAAAAAAACTGTAAATCTAATAAAACTAGCAGTTTATAACCAATCATTTGGGCTAGTAGAACATATTAAACAATTAGATAATTTGGCGAAAATACATGTTCTCATGAGAAACTCACAATCGAAACAGGAGTGTTCATGACATGAGTAGTCCCTGTCAAGCCAAGTCATTAACACCATCAAAACAGTTGGGTCCGTGGCCTTTGCTTTCACTCTCTTAGGTCCTCCTAGCAGCCGCCTCTCACCCCGAGCGCTGCACCAAGTGACACCTTCTATCCATCAACTTCTGCACTGCCATATTCTGTATCAGGCGAGAAACTGCAGGGACAGCAAATTTTTCATGCATATATTTGGTCTGCAGAAGATCTACCCATGTTAACTCAGGAGAGTGCAATAAGGAGGAAAAGGCACAAAGGGGCAGGGGGGGTATATATAGAAGCAGAGAAGATGGATTACTATATCATGTCATAGGAAAGATTCTGCTCTGAGCCATCATCAATTCCAGTCCAAGGCACATAGAGTGAGAGGTGTGTGAAAATCCGCCGGAATTGTATTTGTTAAGAAGGGTTTATTTTCATAGTCAACAGGACAGCAAGATTCCTTGAGGAAATAAAAAAATACATGCCAGTGGCTTAAAAATAAAATCAAAAATAGAAAAATATGACACACAACTGAAACACTGATTCATGCCTTTATCACCTCACGTCTCGACTACTGCAATAGAATCCTTTACGGCTTACCCACCAAAACTCTCAATCGACTTCAATACATGCAAAATTCTCACCTTCACGACTCTTCACAACCTCGCCCCCCAACAATGACCCCCTTCACCACCGCACACCCATCTGCAAACCTGGGGGGATGGAGCATTCTTTGGAACGCTCTACCACAACACCTCAGACACACTCTCACACCCCCCTTTTAAAATGGCACTAAAACCCACCTGTTCACATCTGTTTTACACCTGTAACACAATTTCCTGCTATTTTATTTTACACCATATGGAACACAATTTGTTATAGCTCTAGCTGTTGTGAAAAGTGCGATACAAATAAAGTTGTATTGTATTGTATAATCATTTCTTCATCAAAATATTGTACACACTGTCGCACCCATATAGCATTTAAAAGAAAAGTTTATTATTTTATTCTTCATCTTCATGTTTATTATATGACTAGCAGTATCAAGTGTGTGTTACATACCACCTGGCTAATCCAGATATATCTGAAAAATATATTAGACTAAAAAGAGTGATTTGGTTCTAAGGGTTAGATGATAATTTTAAGGAATACTGAAATAGATTCGAAGTATTACTTTTGGTGATTTATTCCAACATTTTGCGATGTGCCCAGAGAGCTGTCGTGATTTGCTCCTGCAAACTACAAACATAGCTGTCTTCATTTCCAATAACAAGCCGTTGCTATAAACATGTTCCTAAATGAAAAAGGGCTGTATTAAGAACACATATTTTTCGATTGTGAAAACCAGGCGTTCTGTCAACATGCATGCAATTGCTCAAAAAGTGGATCCCTGCTAGATTCCTGTGGTGCAAAGCTCAGCAACAAAATGAAATGCCAGCAGATCATTACAAGCACATGGAGACGGTGTGCATTAAACTTTCTTCAGCTCCTCCATTAAAATTCGGCCTATTGTTGAAAAATGGCACCTCAAACTACACTTGCACAATCGACCAGTGACAGAGATCCCGAGAAGCGATTAAGCCTTCATTGTCGAATCCGTTGGGAGCTCCCACGCCTTCTGCATCTGTTTTATGACATCCCCAATGTAACTGATTTAGCCCTGAGGGAGAGTCAAGCAAGGATAAAACTCACGATAGGTGCTGAAGCAGCAGAAAGAAGGCCTCTCATGGGGGGTGAAACCACTTTTTTTTTTTTCCCCGCACCATTACTTCCTGCGGTGACAAGGAAATTAAGAAATGTTTCCCATTTTAAAGTTGAACAAATTACAGTAAACATCAATCAGGAATTGGAAGCAAATGAAAGCAGTCACTAGCACCATTGTGTCATGCTGGGAACAATGCAGACGTGGCAGCCTGTGCCCACTGTGTGTTTTAACTCATTTCACAGGGCATTACTTTAACAACTCGAGCCATCAGGCTGTCTGAAGCACATTCAAGTTCAGGGTTGTTGCACCTGGACAAGGAATATGATTCATTTCACTTACCGGTACTTCCTAGATAAACTTGAAAATAGATGATTTCACTCTGCCCTGTAATAAGGAGATTCATTTGCAGCAGATCATCCACAGATGCAGTCAATTCAGCTAGAGCCTTAGTTTAAGAGTTGGTTGATGCAGCTCAGATAAGTTGTGGTTTCCAAATGAATACATACATGCAATGGCTTGGCTTCTTTAGTGTCTTAGTCACGTATTAAGTGCATGTAAGGGTCAATGATGGTGCATGAGGCACTGAACCACCAAACATGCAGAGAACATTTGGAACTCATTCAAAAAGTACATTCAAGATGTTATTAAATTACTGAGAGAGGAAATTAAATATTGGAGTTTTGCTGTACATAGCTCAAGTTATATGAAGTGCTTTTTTTGCTTTACCCAATTTGACCAACAGCCACAACAAAAAGGACTGACACTATGTGCAAGTCTGAGTGGTTTGATTTCAGCCAGCAATCAGGTTGCCTTCATCTTGTGTCTTCATTGTTATGTCAAAACAGCGGAGCAGCAGGATGTCACTGGGATTGCCTTTCAACTGAATGACGTGTGTCTCAGTTCTCCCGGATGGCAATTCTGCACTCCTCAGATCCACTCTTTGCTCGGTAAGGAATGTTCTCTCTCATAAATAAGACAACCCAGTGGGCATCTGATTTCAATTCATCATCAATAGAATGTGTAATTGATGTTAAATTGACGCCCAATGGGAAAGACAACAGGAGGGAGGTTTACCTGTGGCACAGAAAATATGCTTCAGCAAAATAAGGCACACAGACAACTCACACTCACCACTCACCCACTGAGAATAACCAGGAAATAAAACAATTATGATTTGATGAGAGTGAACAAATGGTGGCGTGTAGCTTAATAATGACAATGAATTAATGACTGACGAACTGATGATTTTGACTGTATGCAAGATACAGTGCATATAAAACTGACCTACAGAACTCTCCAGTAACATAGGGTGAACCAAATAATTCACATGAAAAAAAACATAATATTCGCACAAATCGCCAAACCGGGACGATATGATCTCTTATTATTATCGGCTCGATTGCTTAGATTGTTTGCCTGAGGAAACTTCATCCCTGAGGGACATGATTTGTTTTCTGTGAAACTGTAAATTGCATTTTGAACTGCTGGCATTAAATACAAGTGAAGCACAATCCTTATTCATCTCACTCTTCACTGCCAAGCACAGCTGGAAAGAGGTTCAAGGCTATGGAGGTAAGCGCTACAATTACTGCACTAGCAACATGTCCAGCTGGGGATAGGATGGAGGGAAAAACCTCCATCTACTGGCAAAGAAAGTTTAATGGCTTAATAAAACTGGAAATAAGAAGCTGAATAGACTAGTTCCATAATATTAATATCTGCCTGTGATGAAGCAGTTTTGCACAGGAGCGGAGCTACATGGTTGCCAAGGACCACGGCCACCCCACTAGGCACTCGCCAAAATTTTGATATCCGCAATTTTTCATTTGTCATTTCCACATGGATTAAGTACCCTTAGACCCTTTGATACACTGCCACGTTTTTTTAAACATTAAATGCATATTTGAAGAATAAACACAATTGATCTGAATCCATCCATCCATTATCTGAACCCCCTCTCCTCATGAGGGTCATGTCTCGTGCTGGAGCTAATCGCAGCAGTCGGTGGGGTACATCCTGGACTGGTTGCCAGCCAATTGCAGTTTATTTGAATGCAAATCCAAAGAAAATATATCCTAAAAACATTGGATCCTTAGAGTTCCTTTTCGATCCAAATTACTTTCACACAATAGCAAGCAAACAACATTGTTTATCAAACCATCCACAGTCATGGTTTCAGGAAATAAAATGCACACATGCCAACCTTGCACACACACACACGCACGCACACTCATAATACAAGCAGGAACAAATGACCAAAGTTAAAAAAAATCAAGCAACATTTAGTATTGTGAAGAACTAATGAATTGATTTCCGCGCGCAAAGTGGTGAGAATTGATCACTCGAAGTGGCTGTTAGCTCGCAAATCAGTGCATGAGAGAGACGTAGACTATGTCTAACAACAAAATAATGGCATTATCTAGTAAAATAAGACCAGCTTATTTCGTTAGACTCGTTCCTGCTTGATTAAGATTGTGATGTCGTAGTCGGATTGAGTATCATGGTCCGATGAAGAATGACTCACATACGCACATGCACTTGTCAACTCCTGGCACCGCCTCACTGAGGTGTTTTGTCACCTTCGCCACCCCACACCCAAATTTCTGGCTGGGTCCCTGGTTTTGCAAAAACGGACCCAATACCTTTTAGTTTTGTTTGATGATTTGAAGGAAACCCACAAATGGAGAACATTCATTGATAAACCGCCTCGGAGGGTCAGTAGTCAATTAGATGTGACTTTGTAATATGTTCTTACCTGTAACTATATACAAGTTTGAGGCTAGCACTATATTATGCCCAAAGCAGGACTATCTTTTTGGCAAGTTGAGACAATGCATTTAAGGAAGCTCCCTGTGTGTACGTCAACCCCTAAAGCAATAGACTCGCCAAGTAGCAGTCATGCTGTGCTGAAAATATGATTTTTCTTTTCAGCAGTAACCCTCTATTACATTACTGTCATTTCTAAGTGCTTAGGAAGTCAGGCATGTTATTTCATCCATTTATTCATGAAACACAAACTCTCAAAATATGTTAATTTACCATATAGTTCTTTTCATTTCCTACAGAAAGCTACAAAATTGCCCAGAGAACACACTTAGCATTTAAGTGCACTATGCTCTTGCAATGGCCACTGGCCAGACGAGAGACATGAAAGTTATCGAGAAGGCAAATTCTCACACTGAGCACAAGCCAGTGATATTTTTTCCCTTTCAGTAAGTCCTGTAATGTGTGCTGGCACTGATTCCACTGGAAAACCTGACATCAATTCAAGTAGAAATGAGCCATCAGAGGTTGAGCCACCACTGCTTGCCATAAAGCACATTATATTTACATTTCTCAAAAGCTCATTGTCATGCGCTAGCAGTCATTTTTTATTGATTAAATAAACACGTCTTTTGCCTGTGGCACAGCCACAGTCTCCAGTGTTGAAGCGGAGGATTGATGCCACTCATAAATGTTCATTATTATGAGTTGTGTGCGAAATGTCCTACAATGCCTCTTTGGATAGGGACGGCCACACAAGATCCAAATTAAAAGCAGCATTTGGGTAGGCAGAGGTAGATTTTTTTTTATCTCTGTCTGTGAAAATCCCTTCTTGTCTCTGGACAAAGATGGGGATTCACCAGCTTCCTGTCTCCTCTTGACTTTTCCCCTTTCCATCCCCAAAATCTCCTTCTTTGCTCTCAAGAGCCTGCCTGCCAGCAGAAACAGAACACCCGACTGTCTGCCTATCAGACACTTTATCCTCTTCTTTTGAACACCATCCTCCGTCTGGGGGCTGTGACAGACAATCTTCCCACCAAGGGTCCTTTGCAAGCACTTGGCCTTGTCAACACTGGTCCATTAGCTCTCCTTTTCCTCATTCTCTCATGACAATTGTTCACACTCCGAATTGTTCAGACCCAGGCATGGTTTTTAATACCTTCATGCCGTGTCAACAACATTTTGATCAGAATTAGGATCAAGCCAGATTGTTGACACAAAAAAACAGGATGGATGCGGTTAAAACTCCTTCAATTGGTTCCTGACTGCGAATGGAGATCAGAGCTTTTTAGTCCGGTTAGGGTTATATTCCATAATGATATGCACCAATTTACCGTCATTCAGTGCAAGTAAATTAAACTCTGGCAATGTCAACATGCCAAGACTGATTGTAGCCATCAAGCATTGAAGAGGTATCAAGTGTGAAGTAATATGCTTTTGTGTGATCATCCCCATATGTAAAGTGGCAAAACAATATGGAAGAAACATAAAAGAGTCACTTGAGTTGGACTGCTATTTATGCGTCCTCATAGATGAAGGCGCTGGCCTTTTGAGCGTACTTGCCTCTGCATAATTGCCTGTGAACGTTCCCTCGTCAACTTCCCGTATAATTTTTGATCTTGACAGCTTCTATTATGTTTTTCCGCTCAACTCCCTGCCTACCATTGAGCTTTCAAACAAGATATTTAACGGCTGCCAGTGCAACTCACAGTCTAAATGTGCACTTCGTGTCGTTCTGACCAACAAACAAGAAACTCGTAAATAGTTGCCATTTATTTTGTTTTCATTTGTTGAGTGAACTTTGACATTTGTAAAGTAGGAAAACAAGATGATTATAACAGACAGATCAATTTTAATCTTGACTAAATACTGTACAACAGAGGTATTCAATTAAAAGTCACAGAGGTCCACGACGAAAATTTCTTCCAATTAAAACGTCCGAACCAAAGTCCGACTTCCCTTAATGCCTAGCCTATGTTCACATTTTTACATAGTTTCAATATTTAGTCATTTTCAACAGAGCGCACTTATATACTAAATATTTAGCAATGTTCCCATTAAACACCTTTGCCACTCAAACAAATATTAGGCGTTTATTCCACATTCAAGAAAATGTGGCTCCAGGAACATAAAGGTGCCACTCCCAGAAAAAAACAGTAAAATATCTCCTGCAGAAATATATCAAGTGCTAAGCATTGAGTTAACATCTTTTACCTTTTTTTCTTAAATCAAATAGTTATCAGCCTAAAAAAAACGGAAAGCTTAAAACAGGTCAACATGTTGAGTACACAATCAATAAAAATGGCTCTCCTCATGAAAAACTCATTCAAAATGAGCTTTGACACCACCTTTTCTTTTGAATATTTTTTTTAACTTCTCTTAATGAGAAAAATGAGTTTGTGACTGCCCTGCCAGTGTCTTAAATCTGGGTTGGAACGGAGTCAGGACCATTGGGATTTGGTTGATTATTTCACACATCTGGGCTTTGTGTTTTCCTTTAAATAATGTTTGTGCAACAAGCATTCAAGCACTCCTTCACAACTGAATGTTTTTTTTATGTTTCCTCAAAATCCATGATACTTTTATTGAATATTCGTTTGCATGCCGCTGGGATGTAAACGAAAATGTAAAAATCTGTTATACTGCACTCAAAGTTCGATGTTTTTGCGTGCGCTCACCTCAAACGTCAGCGGATAACTGTGCACAAAAGGGCGATGCTTTGTTTCGTAGTGGCGCTTCGCAATGTTGCGACGGTTTCGGAGCATATGATGCACACTGGTTTTGAATCGGGTGCAGCCAGAACGAAACTAAATTTCTCCGTCCATTCATTTAAAACAAGACACATCGACCTCGCTAAATTTTTAGCAAGGCATACTGTCAGCAGCACTCTCTACCGGTCTGCTGCGCAATTGGCAGTGGATTGTAAACAAAAGATTTGATTGGCTCAAATCAGTGATGACTTTTCCGTATTTACTAGAATTGCAGCGCCAACGTTTGCGAATGCGCCCTGAAAAAAATTCATCATAGATTGGTCATGGGTCCGGTCCGAACCATCGCGCGGTCCGGATTCGGACCGCGATCCGCCATTTGGTGATGCCTGCTGTACAATCACATTTTGTATGTGGATGAATTTACAAGTCACAACAGCCTGGCCATTTTGACACCAAAACAATGAGTTGCAATAACTCTCGCAAACAATTTCACAATATTTGGAGTCATTGTCACTCAGAATGGCTGATGAAGGCCCAAACTGCAGAGAGCCATTAACTAGAGTGATGGCTGACGACAGATTCAGGGCATTCAACTTTACCTTCACAAGCCTTCGCTATTCTTCCACTAACTTATTGTCGAGTCATGATTCTTTTTTTTTTTTCGGATTTGTATTTTTTTAAATACAACTGCCCAGGCGGCTAAGGCTCTATCGTCATCCCAAACTTCTACATGTTTCTCTGACTGTATTAACTATTCATAGAGGTGTCACTTTAGAGCAAAGTTAGTGTGCGTATGTACATGAATGACAAGAGATTTCTTAACTTTAGTGGCTTCCGCTAAGAGTGCAGAGTTCAGGTGAGGCTTCTGATTTGGCATTGTTGGAGAGGTCGGTGCTGACAAAATTATTGCAGAGGATTCAGCAGCCTGCGTTGTCTTCATTCTTCTTTTTTTTTCTTTGTGGTGTTTAACGGCAACTGGCAAGCTGAAGGAGTTGTCTTCCTTTTTCTCTCATCATAAATGAGTATTGCATGTATGGAGCAGTTCAGCGCGACGTGAGGTGCAACAGAAAGTAAAAAAGTTTCATATAAGGCCAATAATCACATGCAAATCCACATATTATATAATATATAACAGTGAAACACAGCTAAATCAAAGGCTGTCATTGACATTAAAAAACATTTCTTATTTTTCGGTTACAATCTACACTTACTTTGTTCGATAATATATTTACAGTATATATAAGAGGTACGGATGTCTCATTGGCTTGAATAATGTAAAGAATGAAATTGAACTGTCAGACTAATGAATGTTACATTAAAAAGAGAAAGACGGAAAACAAAAATCTGTATAAAATCTTCTGTGAATGAAAGTCAGGAAGCTGCACATTACACAAACTTAACCACCACCCTGATTATGGAGCAGCCAACATCGATTAAAATTGAAAGCAATGCACAAGAGATAATGTCAAATACTCCCGTCTTCTGACCGATTGCTCACTTTTTGTGGGTGATGGGGCAAGTTTATTGAAGTGACCCCACAGAACTATGGAAACATGTCAAAATGACAAACATCCAAACCACAGGTGGCAAGGAAAAAAAGTGGAGTGAAAATGTGAGTTGTTTATTCTTTTAGTTTGTCCAATTACAGGTCGCAAGAGCAAGTCATGCGCAATACTTGTTTGACGGTCAAAATACAGTCATATGAAATGTATGTTCCATCTCATATTTTACATTTTATGTTATTAATTCAAGGCAATGTGGAAAATACAACTTCTTTTTAAGTGTATTGTAATCATCCTGCCGGTGCACCATTTAAAATCTAACCTCGAGCGCCACATTGGGTGATTAAAAGGATTGGAGAGAGAGAATTCCATGAGGATTTTTCCTTACAAGGCCATCAGGGCAGTCCCCGGGCCTCATTGAGCAATTCCTTTACAGAAATGAACAATTCAGACCCGAGCAAGAGCACTAGTTTGATCAATCTGAATCATTATGCTATTAAAAACTCCTATTGCAAGCAATTTTTGCATTCGCTCCCACTGACAAATGCAGTAGAGGCTGTTTATGTCGCTCAAAGCTTGCACCGCTAGTTCATGCTGCAATTTTTATTGAAATTTAAATGACTTTAACCGTCCACTAAAAGCATATTGTCCCCAACCATTTTTGCGTTCCGGACCGCTTCATAAAAGTACATGCTTTTCACGGACTGGCAAACAATCACCTCAGGTGGGGTGTTACTTGAAAAATAAAATAAAAATTCAGGTCATTATCATTGTTTTTAAATTGCCAGTATTGAAGCATCTATAGTGAAAACTATGGTAACGAGAGTACATCAATATTTTAGTAACATACAGGCATTGGGCCAAAACTACCTATTTCGCTATCGAAATATATAATATATATGTATAATAATATTAAATGTAATGAATAAATATTTTTCATAAACTTACACAATTGGTCAATCCAATAATTTGAGAAACTATTACCCAATTTAAAATATTGAAACTGGCATACTCTCGTTGATAATGCGCTGTTAATGGATGAAAAAATTGACGCTTTGGGGGTGTACTCAAAAATTCAGATTTTGGAGGTGCAAGGATTCCGTCCGACGCCAGCATTATGAAGTACATTTTTGACTCTGAAGATGATGAATAAATTAATTAAATACAACAAATGTACCATAATATTTGTTCATTGTTTTGTGTATGTGAGGGCGGCGGGGCAGTCCTTGAGGGGCGGTGTCCTGCATGTTTTCCACCTCTCCCGGTTGCAACCTAACCCCAACCCGATTCAAATGAGCAGGTTATTTATCGGGCTTCTTCAGAACTTGCTGATGAGCTGATCATGAGAATCAGGTGGGTTGCAGCCGGGAGAGATTGAAAGCATGCAGGAAAGCGGCCCCCCTGCCGTATGGTGTTAGCATTATTTACATCTGAAAATAAAGGCGGCACGTTGGTCTCACATTACGGAGGTTGAGGGTTCGATTCCGGCTCCGGCCTTCCTGTGTGGAGTTTGCATGTTCTCCCTGTGCCTGCGTGGGTTTCCTCCAGGTACTCCGGTTTAAACCCACATTCAAAAAATATGCATGTTAGGTTGATTGGACACCCTAAATTGTCCCTAGGTACGAGTAGTTGTTCGTCTATGTGTGCCCTGCGGTTGGCTGGCACCTAGTTCAGGGTGTCCCCCGCCCACTACCCGATGACAGCTGGGATTGGCTCCTGCACCCCCCGTGACCCTTGTGAGGAGAAGCGGTTGAGATAATGGATGGATATCTGAGAATAGCTTGAATTTAAAATATGCAAACGATTTCATGGTCCTTAGTTTACAGCGTTCATGTTCCATAACTATAATGGGGAACGAAACGCATTTGTAGGCAAGTTTGGAAGGCAACACAGTGTTGTCTATCACTAACCTATGAAAGTGCAGTCGTAAACTGAGAATTTCAGAAAAATATATGAATAAAAATAACTTGGCTGCCATAAATACAAAACAAAAGAAAGAACCGTAAATCTGGCTTTAAATAATCATTCTTGTGCCATCTTACAAACATTCTTACACAACTTCACAAACTATTGTGTGCCACGAATAACCATCATATGACTCATGAAAGTACCATCCGTAATTTCCAATCAGGGTGCGTTCATAAATTCACTTTGATTCCCGTGCACTGACTCTGAGAGTGTGTTTTCAGAGAAGCAGAGCGTGCTTTCATCATATTAATGCAGCCTAGAGCGGACCCTAAGGGAGCGTTCGGAAATTCACTTTAACGCCCATCCACTACCACGACTTTGAGTGCGTTTGTGCTTGGAGCGGAAGAGTGTGCTCCGCTCCCAGTAATTTCCGAACGCAGCCTATGTTCTAGACCAGGGGTGGACAAACTTTTTGATTGGCGGGCCACATTGGGTTCTGAAATCGGACCAGGAGCAGATGGATGGAGTGTTTTGGTAACCTCATTTCATCTGAGAAAAAAAAATCTGAACAAAAGCATTACAATATGTATGTCTTTGAAAAACCACATTATTTAGAAAATAAAACATGAACAAGGTTTATTCATTTAATTTTTTTCAAATTCGGTGGGCCGGATTAAAACGTTTAACATATGTAGGCATGTAGCCCCCAGGCCATAGTTTGCCCACGCTTGTTCTAGACCAAATCAGCAACCTCTGCTTGAACTGCACCTATCTGTGTTACTTGCGTAATGGTGCACCGCGTCCACTGCCTATTGCACGCATTAGCACTCCGTTTTGGAGCACTTTGAATTTCCAAACAGAAAATTCGAGCAACAAACCGAATTTCCCAACGGTCTGAGTGATCCGGTGCGCGCTGTGATTGTATTACTGTCCTAAATAACCGGGAAGGTGTATTAAAACAAAACTCGGATTTACGAATGGTCGGGGAGAACCTATGCGCGCTCAGAGCGTGTTTCCGAACATTCACTAGTTGTCTGCGACCAACCAAAACGCGTCTACAAGAAACCTTTGGGTCCCGTCCCACCGTTTAAGAATACTGGTTCAGAAAATTGAGGACTCCTCCAGTGTGTTTGATTGTTTGATAGAACATGCGTAACATCTAGGGCGTTGCTCAAATTGGCCGTTCAGTTAATCAAAATGCACAAAAAAAAACGGAGGGCTAGTGCGCACACTTGGCGTATCTATTTTATCTATATCTATCTTTAGATATCTCTCTCTTTCTCTCTCTCTCTCTCTCTCTCTCTCTCTCTCTCTCTCTCACCACCACTAACGTCGATATGGCGGGATGCATTCCGTAAAATCGGTCATGCCTGTTCTCGCTCTGTACCACACTGGAGTGGATGTCCCGAAGTGACGACGCGCGGGTCTTGGATGCTCTCTCTCTCTCTCTCTCTACAAAATATGTCGTTATACACATACACACGTTGCATTTTATTACAATTAAAATTGAAAATTTATATTTTTGTATGTGTGCAATATGACACAGTATAGCTTATAACTGAAAATAAATTGATTTGTCAAGTAGGTGTTACATGACATTAAAATCCATGAAATAGCTCTGCTTTGCCCATATTTTGGCGATTGCTGCCACTTCGTAATTGTAGTAGGGTAATGTTAGTTTTGAAATGTGGCGTAGTCCGATTTTCAGAAACGTCGACACAATGCAAGATTGTCAGTATAATGTCGTGTCCCGTATGCTCCTCCTGCAATAACTGTGACTAGCTCATGGTCAAGGCTCTCAAATCACAGCTGGGACTTTGAAGCCACAACATTCAGGTGTCATGAAAGCGTCACTTATCCAGGGTCTGGTAACATAACTGCATCTCTTATATGGTTAACAAAACATTGGCAAAGAATTTGACGCATTGTGATTCATTTATTGGAGCCAAACAAGTCAGCGCAATTCAAGCGAATGGAGAAGGCCAGGGACTCCAGGATGAAAAAAAAATGGCAACTCAGCCTGCATCTGCGTGACGAGCCAAGGATCCCCCTAGTGGTTATTTGTCGTATATGTAGAACGTAAGGGCGTAAAGGGATACTGTACATCAAAATGAGTTAACTACCATAGTAGAATTCAGTACCTGGAACGTGAAAACTCATCACATCAGAATCATGTATCCATGTGGACACAGCCAATGATTTTGGGCCCATTTTAATGGTGCATATTCAAATATTACTGGATGTACTTCCAACATGTTATGGGCCCAAATTCCAGTTTTGTGGAACGTGTCATATATAAATGGATAACTGAAACAGACTGCAGTAGAAAATATTTTTATTTAAATACTCTATTTTTCAAGTTTTCAGGTTTAACAACACCAGTGCAATCAGTAACACAATGAACATATCGAGTCAAGATCAACATATATGAACAAACATTTAGATATTACCCAAAAAAAGGAGTACACTGTATTTTTTAACATGGTCAATGCAAAGTTATAAAAACATACAAATATTCAGTTAGATTTATTCAAGCATGATGCATTAAGTGATATGGCCCAGAAACAAACAAACAAAAAATATTTAATGAGGAATTTCAGAGAAATTTTCACTCTATAACACTTGTCAAATTATGGATAATTATGTAGAACTGTTGAAAAATGAACTATTTTGCAACAAGATTTTAGGCCAGGCGGAAAAAAAAACACTCAGTGAAGTCTTCAAGTCATTTCAAGTCCATGGAGTTGTCCTCACATCCGATAATCCTTTGCAGCTTGTGAATACAAGGTACAATTGACTGGCTGTGCAACTGAGCCATTTTCATCCTGACGACAGAAGAGTGAGCCATCAATGTGACGCAAGACAATGCAGCAAAAGTCAACATTTCAAAGCTATGACTGAAACACCTGACAATGCATTTCATATTAAAATTAACCCGCAGCTGTAACCAAATACTTGGAGCACAATGTTTGAAGTTTATTTCGGAAAAGGGACATAGCAATTTATTTCAAAATAAACAAGTTTACGTGTCAAAATTCCAATTTTGCACCTCAATCAAACACATTGAAATGCAAAACTGCAAATGGGCGTTTTGTATGGGGAAAGGGCAGAGCTGGCAAATGTTCCAGAAATTCCTGAATGCAAACTTATAACATGATTGTTCAAATTAAAAAATAAATAAATAAATAACCCCTTTGCTTTGTGGTACACCCAAGCCTAAGCTCGATAGTGTACCGTATTTTCACGATCATAAGGCGCACGTAAAAGTGCGTAATTTTCTCCAAAATGGACGGGGTGCCGCATGTGTGGACCGAGTTCCAAAAATAAAGTGAGACTTTCATGAGCTCTTCGCTGGACTGACTAGGAGCATTTACTGTCGACGCGCTGCTTATATAGAGGAAAGGCGGACGAGCATTGTTTCACACAAGTCAGAGTACGCTATGACATCTTCCTTAAAAATTAAGTCTAGATAACTATCAACAACATCAAGTATTGCATCAATTCTAGTATCCTGGATACTATTCATTCCTTTGAAATTGGTATTTAATATAACTCTTCAACACACAATGAAACACAGACACGAGCCACTTTTTGGGTACGTTGGTGGCTCAGGTATTACCTTCTTAGCAGCTCGTGTCCTCTTCTTAGTGTCGGACAGTGTTGCTGAAGCGCAGTGAGGCTGTGCGCTGCCATAATGCTGTAACACTGGTCTCGCAGAGTGTTATGGCTTGCCATGTCCCACTGCGGCAGTTCGCTCGTATAACGCCACGCCAAGAGGGTGTGTTCTAACACAGCATCCCACTCTTTGTTCTGCAGAAGAACTTGGCCCCACTCTTGGCATGAAACCTGGTGTGAGGCATGAAAAGGTAAGATGTGTTTAAATTGGGACTGACCAATGCAAAACCACCTAACTAAAGAGAGAGCAAATGGTTGTTCCGAGCAAATTTATTTAGAGTGGTTTCATTATGAGAAGTACACAACACTAGGTTCATGTGCAGCCAAGGTTATCGACAACAAAAACAAACGAAATAACTAAAATAAAAAAACATTTTCGTTAGCAAAATAAAACATTTGGCTAAAACCATAACTAACTAAAATAACATTGTCTGCTCACTAAACCAACTAAAACAAACGATAATCATGTAGAAAATATCCTCCGTTTTCAACATTATTGTGAGATCAAAAATCTAAAACTTGGCGCTGCAGGATTTACGACAGTTATACAGCCGTATGGCACCTTGGCGTCCTAAGTGACGCAAGGTCTCATGAGTAGAAAACAAAAACAAAACGGCATAATGGCAAAACAAAAAAACATTTTGTATTCAGGCTAAATAAAACCAAATTAAAAATTAAATCAAGAGATAATTTTAGTTTTCTACAGGACAGTACATTATTCCAATTTTATTAATATGATTTTTGTCCTTTGTACATTGAAAAAAAATTGATTGGGCTCAAGAAAAGTGAAATATGTTTAGACATATTTCTTTTAGTTTTTAAAGGTAGTTTCATAATAGTGCAACTCAGCATAGTGTGTATTTTTAAGTCCCTTTTAAAAAGCATGAAACATTTGCACGCTAGCGCTAAACATCACACTGTATTTCATTCGTGGCTGGCTGCAGCATCACACGAGCGCGAGACCAGTATGGCAGCAATTAAAAAATAACATTTTGAATCGAAATCGGGAACTGAGAATTCAAATCAGTGAATAATGTTTAAGAAAGGCATGCATATTACGTTTCAAAAATATCAGAAGGTCCAAAAGTTGTCTAGCAGCAAGACATTTCTCTGAATACTCCGCAATAAAAAAACAATTCTTTAAGTCGGAGGAGATTTACGATCCAGTTTTTCAATAAATAAGGCAGCAACACCTTTTGAGTCTGTCCCATTACTTTGCATGACAAGCAACATTGTTGACTCATGACAGGTTTGTTGCCATTTGCGATGCGGACAGCCAAGACGCGTCGACAAATAAATGTGTTCCCGTTATATTTCACTCGGCAAAGGCTACACAAGGCAACCATCTTGCCAAGACGATCTCCATTCTTGCAAAATCTAAAGCGATTCCACAGAAACAAAAAAAATTGCTTCATCTTAAAAAACTCCTTCCTCGCTGCCATGATCTATGTTGAACTATTATAATTGGTGTTGTGCGTCGATGGAAATCTCTGGCGCTGAACAGAGATAAAGTGCACAAAAAACAAATATGAGTCTAAACTAAAATGCAAACCTGAAGAAAGATATGACCGGGTATTGGGAATTGTTTGATAAAAATTGGAGTCAAAACCATCTATAACTTAAAAATTACATTGTGTCGATGTGTGACGAACAACGATAGGCACTTAACTGGTGCATATCCACTCAATTAGATCGTGGGGCAGACACATTGACATCAATTATATACAGTAGGTGTATCATTACACTGCTATATTTTACATCACACATATAGGTGAGGCACGTGTGTGTGTGTGTGTGTGTGTGTGTGTGTGTGTGTGTGTGTGCATGATGTGACTCAAATTTGAAAATGCTCATTCAACGTCGGTTTTTAACAGCTATTTGCAGGTTATCATTGGTTTTTTTTCGCTTCTTAATTATGAGACTTTGCATTCCACCATGATAGCTATTTCATATACCAGAATCCTGTGCGAGGAGTTGCGACAATGATGCGTCACAGCGTCACAGCCCCACTGCCAGCAGGCCAAGAAAGCGCAAGGATGTCTGCACACTTAGCTGCCATAGCATCTGGGACAGAAAGGTCTTGCCAGCTATAATAAGCTTACTTTAATACAAGAGTAACCAAAATGCATTTGAATGCAAATGTTCTTGAGAAACCAAATATTTTTTTCCATTCTGACCACCTCAGGTACACTTTAAGTGCACCGTCTGGATAAACAAAAGGGTGTTACTCACTTTGAACGCCACTAGGTGGGGGTATGCCTTTCTGTAGCAGTGAGCATCCCTGTTGGAGCCAAAGCGAGAGTATGGAATGGACCTGTACACGTTGGTCTTTTTGAGTTGTAAATCCTCTTGAAGATACTTCAGGCCTGAAGTCAGAGACCGGGGTTCTTGGCTCTGTTATATCATGAAAAACAATTCAGTTAAACGATGCACCAATTAAAAGCGTTTTGAGCACCATCCTAGAAAACCCAAAGATAGAGAAATTTAACCTGCTCAACCAAGATGAGGGACCTAATTAGCTGGACGAGCTGGTGTTCCGATATCGGTGTTTGGCTTTCATCCATCTTCTTATACTGCTCCACATTGCCGCTCCTCTCGCCATCATTGAAATAAATCACTAGGTGATAGTTGCTGGTATTAGTCATACAGAACAAACGTTGCACCTCATCAGTTGAAATTAATAAATTAGTTGGCATTTACGTGGCTGCGCCGGCCTGGTGCTGGACGAGGAAGTGCTTCTGCCCCTTGGAGGTGGAGGCGCAGGCGAACGGGAACTTAAAATGTCCAGGTAAGACCGTCTAATTCCAGCTATGGCAAATGGACAAAAATCTGAGAGTAAATGCAGGGGCGCATTCACACAAAGTGACGTTTAAAAGGTGAGCCCAAAAAAAGCTATGTAACGAGTTTGCAATGTGGGGCCCAAGAGACTTTTTCGCCCCGTTAAAATTGAAATGATGCCATCCCCGACCTACCTTTAATTTTGGGCTGTGGAGCGGGTATTTCCACCAAGGCACGTCGTTGACATGCAGCACCGCCCGCCGCCGCAACCGCCGCCATGGAGAGCAAACTTTGAGCGGAGTAGCTGCTGCTAGCAAGTGATGCTATCCTTAGCAAAACTTTAAAGCCCCCGGGGCGCCCAACGAGTACTTTCTCTTTCAGTTCTCGAACCTTTTTTCAACTCAATTGGTTCAGTTTCAGTAGTCGCCTTCGAGTTCGTCGACTGTACTCCACTATAAAGCACAACTGTATAGAAGAGAAACTTCTAGACGAGCGTCGAAGTGTGAGTAGAAAACAAACTTATGTATTCTTCACAAGCACGAGACAATACTGTTTAAGCGCGCCACACGAGATGCAGCGCAGGCGCGGTTTTCTGTTTACCGGCATCTGATTGGTGGAACTAGATGCACGCGCTGAGCAGGCGGCCTATGAAAACGAATGGTCAGTTGCTTCTACTCTTCCCTGTGATTGGATGGGATGGGAGACTGGGCGTGGTCATGGGAGGTAATCAGAATTAAAAAAAAAAAAAAGCACACGATCGATCGCTACCCATACTTCTGATGTGATGTACAAACAACACATCCGACCGCAGGCAAATTTAGACATCTTATGTTATATAAACACACACGCAGAAAGACATTTAAAATATTTTCGTTTTAATAGGAGTCTGAATTATCCGTCCACCCAAAAAAGTATTGATTATTTTGTCATCAGACGTCACTGCATTAGATACATAGTGTTGAGTCAAACTTTCAAGCACAAAGGTGATTTCAAACAGATACACAAAAAGGTAAAAATAATTTTAATATAGCTAAAACAGTCTTAAAGCAAACATGGCTGAAAAGAAGTAGCATACATTTGTACAGTATCTAATATTTATAATTCTAAAAAATAAACAAAGTGATGAAATATCAAGCAGTCTTAAATTTGGTGAAATTCTACAGCCACTCTCTAACATCTCTTATATCCTTGCTCTCATATTCCAAGATCATTGGATTGAACACTGCATTTTCACATTCAGAAATACAACCTTGACTTAAGCATAGAAAAAGATATCCCTCACATTTGCATTTGTGGAATTTCAATTTCAATATCATATGCATCAGTGGCAAAAACTGCACTTAATGAACTGACTGGAATTGCTACTGCAAAACATGATTGGATCATATAAAATGTAGTGTATATATATATATATATATATATATATGAAAAATGAAAATAAATTACATAATGCACAAGTAAACAGAGTTCTACTAGGTATACATACAGCGTATCATATAAAGGTCATCAATCATATGGCTTTGTTATTATACATTGAAAAAAAATCAAGTGAGGATTGCTTTTTATTAGCATTTTTTTCAGTTAGTGATGTTTATTGTAATGACTAAAAATATACAACTCCTGCAGTAGCCTCGAAAAGAACGAGAGGATTAAAAACAGACTTCTGCTGACTGCGTAGGCCACACTTAGACCGCAAAAGGAGTAAAGGAAACTCTACTTGCTAAGCAGCGTTTTAAGAGAGCGTGTGAGTGCATTTGCGATGGCTGACATGGAACTAGAATGTCTCACCAGGGCCTTGACACTGTGCTCTCCAGGTGCTCCCACAGTTGCAACCTCAGCTGCTTTGAGTAAACAGATATAGTTCATAACGACCTCGTCTACTTTTGCAACAACTTCTCTCTGTTGGTGTGAGGCTGAGGTACTGAGTCCTTTTACGAGACACATGCAAGCTTCGCAGAGACAACATAGCACCTGGAAACTGCATGTTACAGCTAGCAGCATCTCTTCAGGACTGCTGTGAGCCTGCGCCATTCGCCGGCATGCCCGGCCTAACTCTTTGGACTCCACTGAGAGGAGTTGCTTGGAATGAGACACTTCCTGCATTGGCATTTGGACACCTCGATCACAGCGACCTATGCTGGACCTCACCAGCGCAATGAGCTCACTGGCGTCACGCCGGACGTCTGTGAAGCCAGAAGGGAAGCTGTACATGCGGTCCTTGAGGGCGTTGACTCGGGCCAGGCGGTCGCTAAAGCTCATGTTGTTAAGGACCTCACCATACAGCTGCTCTCCAGCTGCATCCACTGCTGAGCCACACGGGAAGATGGCCAAGGATGCAGTGCAGTCGTTATCTAGGTTACTTCCACCACGGCTTCGTCTTGGTGTGTCCCACTCGCTCTCATCATCTTCTCCCTCACTTTTTCGTTTAAAGAAACAGTAGCTGAAAGGTCCATTGCACCTCCAAGGACTGGTGTCCAGTTTTTGAGAGCTCTTCATTTGTTTATTGTCTTTTTGCAAAGGAAATGCCACTGAAGCCCTTCTAGTGTCTATCCTGGTGCCCGAAGACCAGCATGTGGTGTGGGTTGACACTGAGCCCTGGGAGTAACTCTTGGATAGCCTCTTCCTTGTTGGCCTCCTCTGGACTTTGGTTTCTCCTTGCTGGGGCACAGATGGTGACAAGGGCTGCTGGCTCTGGCTTCGGCTGGGCTTTTCAAACAGAACCTCCACACTGCCAGAGCTATTGGTGACATTACTAGAACTGCGTTTTAGTTCCCGGCCTCTTTGCAAGTAATTATTGAGAGGATCTATTTGTGATGGGATTGAGTTTACAGCATGAATGTGGTTCTGATTTGGCCGCGACAGGGTTGAATGCATAGCTTCCTGTGTGCAGTCGCTGGAAGCAGTGTTGCCTTGTGCTTGAATTATTACAGGAGGAGGGGGGGACTGTGGATGAAGTGGTGGGGATGGAGAAGAAATGTCAGCCATGGTACTTGTAGATATCTGCCTGGTGAAAGCTGAAGGACCCCTTCCTAGTGAGAATTTGTTGAGGTCAGCTTGCTGACCACTTAGACAAGAGGCAGAAGGTTGAAGGACTGCATGCCTTTCTCTTGGGTCTGATCTGCACCAGTCATCTGTGCCACCGCTTGGTTGGCTCCTTGAACGAGGTGGAGGTCTACCAGCGGTTCCCCCACCCTCATGGGTATTGTAACTACCTTTCTTATATAATGACAGGAACTGATCAGGGTCCATACCGCTCCTCTCAAGCTCACTTTGCAGTCCAGAAAAGGAGCTTCGTCTCTCTGCACTTGCCTGCTTCACATCTAACCGACCATTTGGGTCATGTGTTTGCATTTCAGGGCTGCGTTTAAGTTTGGCAGGAAGTGTGGCAGAGTGGTATGACTTTTGATCGTTATTCAGCAGCTGCAATGCGTTTGGGTTTACCAAATTCTGGCGAACAAAAGGGGATGATATGGAGGATGGAAGACATTGACATCGAGGGATTGTGCTGCCTCGGTTCTTGACCATTTCGACAAGCTGAGGGTTGCTTGTGATGTAGCGACGAGTGTCTTTTTTCACACCACCCCCCATGCCTGCACTGTGTAACTTTCCACCTTGGTGCATTTGGCTTACAGTTAGGTAGTTGATCAGTTGCCTGTAGGCCTCACTCCCTTCTTTTTGATTTGGCCCTTTAAAACAGGGCTTTTTGCTTGTCATTGTCTCCTTGTGTTTAGAGGGTGTGGCGGAGGAGGGTCGGCCAGGCTCAGCACCAGCAGAAGGAGTGTGAATGTTGGGCAGCATTTTTCGAACAAGGACAGGGTCTGCATGAGGGTGAAATTCCTTTGCTTGGGGGCTTTGCCCAGCTTTAGGTTCTTCATAGTTTAAGACCCTGAGTAAAGATGAGGAAGAACTTGAGATTGGGTGCCTTTGAAGGCGTTGGTGTTTTGACTCAATTGCCCCTGGACCAAGCGGTGAGTCGGTTGGGGTGGCACAGACACTGCTGTTTGCACTGCCACCAGCATCCAGTGATGAGCACAGGGAACCCTGTAGAGAACTGTGGACTTCACCTTGTAGATTTGAAATCCTTTTCGCGAGATGGTACTCGCACAAACGTGCAACACTTTGCTGTCTTGAAATGGGCTGATGGTCATTCTGTACATCGGATCCTTGCTCAGAACACACCAGTCTGTTGTTTTTATTTGGGGACAGCAACGACGCTACAACGAGATGTTCATCCTGCTCGACAGGTCTATTATCTGTAGCACACTCCCCTGGTATAGCCACGCCTAAAAGGCTATCTGAATTAGAGGAAGAGGGACGAGTAATTCGGTGATGGTCATTGGGGTGGCTGATCACATCAAGGTCCTGACCATTTGAGTTTTCTTCCAAAAACAAGTTGTGTCTTCTTTGGCTTCCTCCTTGACCGCAGAATGAAGTACGCTGATTATTCTCAAGACGAAGGGTTCCACGGCTCCCACCTCTATCCCCTTCCCTTGTGCTAAACGTGTTATACTTCCTGCTTGAGTCTGCAGACTTTTTGTGATGCTTGCCACCTGGCGTTGTGGAGCTTGGCCGCTGAAGAGTGGAGGAAAGATTTGTCCCTCTCTGGAAGTCTGGCTGCAATGATGCGTCCAAATGTGGGCTCCGTCTTGGAGGGACAGCAGGTGGTCGGAGGTGCTGTGGACTACGGGACTTCTTTAGAGTTGTTCCTTCAGTGCTGGGTGAAACAGGAAACTCTGTTTTCTCCTCAAGTAAAGGCTGGTACCCTTCTCTCGTGGCCACCAGAAGGCGCATGTGGCTCTCACTGAGTCGATGACAAGCAGCCAGCTCAGAGAGTTCTGTCATTTCTGATGAGTTTGTCTCATTTCCTGAGTCTGAGGAAGACTGTGGGCTAAAGCCTCGAGATGTGTAAACACCTACAAAAGAAGTTGAGAGCGAGAGTGATTTTATACAGGTGGCACATGCAGAAATGATTGATGATTCTGGATATAAATCAACAGACCTGCATTGTTCCTGCTGGGTGGTGGACGAGGTGGTGGACGCCTCTGTTCAGAGACAGACAATGCTTCAAGTGCCTGCAGAGTGTTTATGACCGTGTTCTCCAGCTTCCTCTTTCCCTCGCCTCCTCCCTCCTCATGAGTAGGTATGGCATCAATTAATGAGACTGGAATATCATCGTTGTCGCGCGGACTCAGAAGCTTTCCCTCCGGCACAACGTCCTCATCTGAACTGTCACGAAAGCCTGGTGGCGGGGCTGCAATTGCGAGGTTAAGCGTCTGCAGCAGCGAGTCGTCCTCATCGTCATCAACCGCGTCATCCCCCTCAGGTGGAGGCAGCGATGTAAGGTCAATGATGTCATCGGTAGGCCCGGAAAGCATGAGAAAGGAAGCTTTGCCCGCTGCAGTGGCCACTCCTTCTCCTGCGTGTGTGTCACCCATTGGTGTTCCTCCAGTGGAGTCTTCTTCACAAGAAGCCTCGTCCTCATCCTCCGCATCGTCCGTTGTGTCTCGATAAAACAGGTCTCTTAACAGTGGCTCCTCACCCCCCTCCCCACTTATTATGTTGCTATAGACATGTGTCAGATCACTGAAGTGAAATGACTGTGCTCCAAAGTCGGTATTTTGCAAGTAGTTTGGTCTGTTCTCAGCTTCCTCAGCACTCTCCTGAAGCTGTTCATAGACTAACCCCCGGGGGTTGCTCAACGGTGGGTCGGCTCCAAAAATAAATGACACTTTGGCACTACGCGGTGAGTCTTGAGGTTTGTGTCTGGTCGAGGGGGGAAGAGGAGGTGGCACTGGACTCTGGGTCTGAAGATCTCTGTCAGGGTTTTGGGATTGGTGGAAGTAGGGATAGAGGTTGTTTTCTCTCGGCCCATTGTCTGAGTATTGAGAGTCACTGTAAAGGTTTGCCTGGCTCTGTGATAGCTCTTCGCTGTCCCCAAAAGATGTGCTGTATGGCCACTCAAGGACACGATCCTGACCTGTAGATGAAATGTTTACAATTCACGTGTTTTACGAAGCAGGGCTTGTAGCCCACAACAATCATTTAAATGTTTTAAGGAAGTAGAAGTACAGTAAAATTTAAAAATATATTTTTGCTACAGCTTCCTATTGATATTAGGTTTATGTTGGCGACACACACAAAGGATCTAATGGGAAAAAAAAGTTTTTCCCCTCCATTACTTTGCAAAATAATCCAATCAATTGTAGGCGATTGAAAACTGCAGCTTCAATCTCTAAGAGAATTTGTTACTTTTTATTAGAAAATTGTCTATCAAACTTAACGAGGATTATGACAATTGTATGTTTCCCTTTGCAATCACGACTTACTGTTGTCATCTCCTCCAGAGTTGCTGCAGTGGACCATGTTGAAGATAGATCTCCTTGAGTCCACTAGGAGGCGATAGTAGCCTGCTGTAAGACAGGCCAGATTCATGGCGTCACTTGACTCCATGATGAGTGTGATGGGCTTTTAAAGGGCAGAATTGGAGATAGAAGGAACAAAAAAGAAGAAGCAAAAACGAAACAAATGATTAAAAACATGATTTGCACAGAAGTAATTTTTTAGGCTGACATTGCTCACCCGGACATCCAGAACATGCAGCTCCAAGCGGACGTTGTTTTGATCCTCGGTGAGGATTTCGATTCGGTTCACATGGCTGAAATCAGCCAAGAGTGCCACTAGGTTGGTTCGTGCATTGATGACATGACTGATGCCATAACGAGGACCCACTAACAACGTCACCTCGGTTTGTTTTTCACCTTGCTGCAAAAAGTTGAGTGAGTGGAAGTCAATCCAATTGGACAAACAATACAAATGCAAATTCAAGTTTCGATCTGAACCATCCAAAACTGATAGACTTACCAAAAGTATTGATTTGAACTCTCTTCCGCCATAAAGTTGGAGCTCACTGAGGTACCTTAGGTAATGCACCTTGGCCTGCAAAGCAGTCAGCTGTAGAGAAAGAAGAGTTTAGCACCACAAACTCAGGTGCTGCATTTTTTAATACCATGATGTTAAACACTCTTCTTTTTTCATTACACATTGTGATGGGATTTTAAAGGAACTTCTCCGTAAAGACTTTGCCTTGGCAAATTTTCAAATCATATCCATTGATGTCACGTGTTAAATTTTTATGATTTTATGTTCAGTATCTTTTCCACCACTTTGAATAACTACCGTACATGAAATTGTCAATGGGAGACACTTTTCAGATTAGCATACAGCACATTTTAGTTGTGACTGCATGATACTTGTGGAGTTACACAGAGATGCACATTCAAAGTTGCTGGCTGAGTGGTTAAAGTCTACATTATTGATAGGCCACATGCTGCTCCACATGTCCTTTTATTAAGATGCCACATGCTGCCTGGAATCATCTGGCATTTCATCCACCTATTTTCCGTCATGCACCCTGTGCACAGTGATAGGGATGCAGCAGCCTCTCCTGGCTGATTTGGGATGAGGGCTGGGTATCACCAGTCAATCACAGGACTGACAGACAGCGACATGAAACCATTCACGCTTAGATTCACAACTCAATAAAATATCTACATGTTTTGGGGTTGCATTAGGAAGCCAGAGTACTTGGAGATAACCCACAAAAATACAGAGAGATCGTGCAAACTCTTTAAAAAAAAAAAAAGGAGGCCTAAACAATCTGTTTGGGCTCAAGACCAAGGCCAACACAGATTCAAATCCAGCACCATCTTGATTAGGTCGCAGTATTAACCATTAACTGACGATGCTCCCCACTCCTGTCAGTCAGTGTTGACGCACTCCAATCTTCACCAGGACAAAGTAGAAATTGACATGTTTGCGTCACTTATCGTTCACACCGGAATTTTTAACACTGGACCAAACGTTGCCTCTTAAATCACGTGGATAAAGATGAAACCTGACAGCAATTGGTTGTGCTGGTTAAAGACGCCACTACACGGCCAATAAGATATTGAATTGTTATAGTTAATTGATTTGTCTTTTTTTTTTTCAATGACATTTTAACACTATAAGGATACAATTTGGTGCATGTAGCATTTTTTTATTGCTGAATTGAAAGTTCATTTTCTAGAACACATTTATTTTTGCAGGATCCCCTGCATTTGTCTGCAGTAGAGTTAAAATAGTCACATTCACAAAAAACTAAACAAATGATAATATGAGAGAAATCTCCCCATAGTTTGAGCAACACCCTTCAAAGATAAATGTGATTTTGGAGAAAGCAGCTCACAAGATATCTCAGAATATGCGCACAAGTTTTGAATTCGCATGGAAATAAATTTTTTGCGTGCTTTGTCAAGCTACTTGCACTAGCGTTTAAGGTGGACCTCAACAGTGACTTCATTTAACATGGGTGAGAAGCTGTACAAAAGGGTGAGTGTCAAAGCTGATCTATTTTTGGCTACTGCGTCAGAAAACAGACGGAAGGTGAGTTTGTATGCGTGTGTCAGAAGTTTGCTAACAAGGGCAAAGAAAGAAAGCGAGGCTGTTACTTTTTTCCCAGGAGGCACGAGGTTCTGGTTGGTTTTGAGGATGTGCGTCAGAGCTTTTTTGATGTTTTTCTCCTTGGTGCTGGTCAGCACAGCGGGAGGCAGGAACAGTGACAGGCCCCACTCCTTTCTGTTGAGGGGAGATAGACTTTAACCAAAAGATAACCTTGGAATGAGACCCTTCTACTAGGCTCAATAAGACCTCATTCACTCGTGTGAGCTTCCTGCTGAAAAAAAAAAAAGACAACAAAAACCTGTATAGGTGCAAACCAGCAAAACCAGCATGCTGTTATTGCTGTGTTTTCATGCTGGTCTTGCAGGATACTGTATACCAGTGCTTCTCAATTACTTCCTGTCACGCCCCCCCTACCAAGAAGAAAACAATTCGCACCCCCCCACCACCATTTTTTTTTACATTTTGTACTAATGTACATGTTCTTTGTATATTAATGTTAGATTGTCAATAAAATATCCCTTAACAAAGCTAAATTGATAAAAAAATATATAATTTTGAGAACAACTATTGTGAGGATCTCGAAACTCAGTACTGTTGTGCAAATATTGATGAGATGATAAATATTTACTATATGTCTTTGTTTTGTTTTGTTTTTTAACTTTATTAGCATGAACAAACCAAACAGTTATTAATATGTACATAATATAGAAAAGACAAAAAGAGCCAGGGGGATTTTAATAAAAAATTCTATAAAAATAACATAAAGCAACAATTTTAATATTTACAATACGTTTGACGTCAAACCTCTTCGTTGTGATGACGTCAGCCATTTCCGTGTTCCAGCCTGAGAGCGTCTGCTAAATTGCTCTAACGTCGCCATTGTCTTATTTTGTTTAGATACGAAATGGTTGCAATACAACATTTCTGTTCATAGCTGCTCTCCGCCCAAACGCGGTTCTAGTCAGACTTCTGTTAAAAGTCGAGCATACATCGGGGCAATTTATTTGAGCGATTAGCGCGTTTAGCGCTTCCTTGCTGGTCTCCTCGTTTAGAATGCTACTTGTTTGCGTAGTCGTTTATTTGCCATCGCGTAGCTTGTTGCTTCTGCTGTGCGCGGACTTACCTATAGTTCAAATAAAGACCGTTCTGCTATGGCGCAAGATAGCTTGGTGCGGTGCATTTAAGTAGCGGCAAAAGAAATCACTTCTTGGACAACTAGCGACAGGGCGACGCTTTTTTTTTTAAACCAGTACTGCGTGAACTAGGGGCACAAACAGCTTCGCCGAGCTCAAACTCACGTTGTCTGACGTCGCCTTTTTTGGTCCCAAAACTATGCAAAAAAAACATGTTCCCCAGGGTCCCACGATTTGAGAATCACTGCTGTATACTAACTGGTGAGCACCTGTGCTGATCAAGGCTGTTTTGTTGGTTCATTTAAGCAGGGTGGTAATCTTATTTAACGTCAACATATTGATTTTGTAAACAGAAAGAAGACAAGCAATGTACTGATGATTATTTTGAATGTGAAAATGGTGGCAGATTCACACAGCAACAAAAATGGTTTTAAAGACCAGGAGGAAAACATACCGCATGAGAGTGTCGTTCATACTAAATGAAATACAGTAAATCAATGAATTTTTTTTTTTCAAGTTCTCCAGCATAAATGACAGTACGGTGTGTGTTTCTGCTTCCTCGTTCCTCCCTATGCAGTTCGTCTCATTTCCTTTACCTGGTTTCATCAGTTCTAATCATCCTGTGTCAATGATGGTGTTGCTTTTTTTCCCCTGGTGCAATTCCCAGTGGTCTCATTGTCTTGGCATGCGTTAGGCTCCTGTCAAATCTCTTTTATATTTCATTCACGCCTTCTTGTTTCTTCATCCGTGATGTCTAATTCCTGATTTTTTAGCTTTGACCTCCTCAAAGTAGCTCTTTCAAACGGCCTTTTGGGGCCCAGTTCTCTCTGCCTCCCTTCCTTGGCAATATATTGCAGTATATAGTGACAGTTATTTTATATGCAATGATATAAGTTCATCGCCAAATAAAAGCACATACCAAGTGTCTAATCAGATTGTTCTGATGTTGTGCCCTATTATGCTAAGAACTCCTCCAGGCCCTATAAATACACATAAGTATGCAGGGATTGCTATCCTTGTGCTGTGGTGCATTACTCAACATTAAAGTCCTCTATTAATTCTGTCCTTTGTCTCTCCCTATTTTCTGTGTCTCATTCTCAAACCAACTGAGACAGATGGGTCTTGGTTCTGTTCAACATTTCTTCTTGAGACAGGACTTTCTCTTTTCTTCTACCGCTCGAGCCTCTTCATGCTAGGTTATCTTGCGTTTCCATAGGGAAATACCTTGATATTATTTGTAGTCTGCATTGCATATTTAATTAAGAAAGTTAACTTCAGTTCAACTATTGCGTTGATATTGTGACACTGGAGCAGCAGCTTACACAATTTCTGATGAAATAACATCATTTACTGATTTTTACTCTCAGGCGAACGCTGCTTGCGTGAATACATGATTAGACAAACAAAAAATGTTTTTTCCCCTCACTTGTTAGTAATAAAACTACATACAGTATGTTATGTTAGCCAACATAACACACACAATCACACGCACTTACTGGATATATTTCAGCGAGACCTTCTGGCTTTGCTTGGTTGTCAAGGTGAGGATGTACATTTGCAGGGCTGCCAGTCGCAGCACCGCGTCATACTTCAGTTCTGAGCCGAACCGCTCGAGCACCACATCATTGCAACTCTAGGAAGCAGAGTGTATTCAAAGTCTTACAAGGAAAGGGCCACTCAACTAATTAGATGTACTCTACAGGGAAGAAATGTATTAATTAATTCGAGCAATTTAAGTGGGGATACATTATCAGAGCCTCCCAGCATTCTAGTCAAATTATTCACTAAAAGGCATTCATGAAACGTGACGAATAATACCCCTTTTAAAGATGGCCAAACCAATACAAGCCAAAATGTTTTATCTATAAGGATCAAGAATGCTGTGGCAAACTCTCTCACCTGCACATAGAGGTATTCAAATGCCACAGCATCTCTCCGAAGCAGATCCACCGGGTCACGGGGCATGAAGCTGATTCGAAAGAAACACTTCATCTTATCACAACCAGGCTTGCAAGTCACCTAAAGAGTGAATTAGAAGGGGCCGAGCGAGATTGTTGTTGGTGGGAAGAGGACGTGGAAAGAGAACAATGTAATGGCATAGACTGAGCAAAAGTTGCATTGAATATTAGACAAGGGACAGGTGAGGAAATACAGTAGGCGTTGCATTAAGGAGATTTTTCAAACACTTCTCTAATATAGCCAAATGTGTCTATAAAGTTGTAAGTAGAGACATTGTCCAGGTATCTTTATATGTTGAAGAGAATTAGTGATGCGTGTGTGTGTGTGTGTGAGTATTGGTCATGGATGGTGCAATGTGAGCTGTTGCCTCAGCTGCTGATAAATGACACTTTAGTTTAAATGCTGCTTTGAATTCTGAGCAACATCAGCCTGAAAAGTGCAAAGAGAGAGAGAGCGAGAGAGAGAGATGGATAGCATTAGGAGGGAACACACTCTGCGAGTCAAGCAGGATATTTGACCTGAGTGAGCATCTCTTGTTCATGCAGCAATAGCAGTCTGTTTCCAGAACCTTCCATCCTCTCCTCCAACATGAGAGAGAAATGTTCGATGCATTTGATGGATAGTTTCTCTTGCAGGGTCAGTATCACATCCTGGAGTAAACACACATACAGATAGTCTTTGTCTTTTTTATTTATATTATGCCGGAACATGCATGGTAGCAAACGACAACCAGTACAATGACTTACTGCAGCGGTCACCAACCGTTTTTGGAATACAGACTCCTTTCTAGCAAAGACATATTTTGATGAATAATTTGTGGCTAAGCATGGCATGTTTACCATTGCATGTTGGTACGGTGCACGTCCATGTTCGTTTTGGTCAGAGACGCAAGGCCAACGTAGCGTGTGACTCCAAAATTTTGAATTAACAACTTTGAGTTAACAACAATTAAGCTAACGTATTACGTAATTTGGCCAGTAATCAGACCCTTGTTATTTTTTATTTAGAGTTGAATATTACAAATTGAATATGTTCACTCTTTCATATCGAGGCACATTTTATCATTTACCGGTTAACTTTCATAGTGAGACGTCTGCCGCACGATCGTAATGAATGGGGGCACACGGAATTATGAGAATTTTACTCTACAAATATTTGTGTTAGTGTACAGCTGTTCTGATTTATTTCATTGTTTTTTTTATCAGAAGCACAGATACAATTTAATGTGAAAAGTAATATTTTTCTTTTCAACAGTCTTTTGTCTTCATTTCGTAACATTACTTAACCGTGGCGCTTCCAGTCGTTTCTGGGATATTTTTTTTTTGTCCAATCAGATTTCAGCCTCAGTGTCTTGCCATTCAAATGTAACTTGACTAAGGCCTTTGAATCCAGAGTGCTGGCGTCGACCACATGTGCACACAGTCTTGAAATGTCTGTTTCTTTTTATAAGCAAGATTTTAGATCCAGGTCCTTTTCCAAAATGCTTCAAGTGGCCAATAAATGCGATCAGTCATCATCAAAATTCTGCACAACTCTACTCATGCCCACTTCAACCCCTGAAAATATCACAATGGTCGCTCCAATATTTTTGATTTTACTGACGTTCAGACGTTACTCTATACTAAACTCTTATGAGGAAAAGGCTTCACATCCATAAAATCCAAAATACAGAGGCGATAGTTTTGTTATTTTAGGTGAAAATGATTCTGACCATCTGTACATATGCACACTTAAAGATCTGAAAATATCAAAACAATTGCCCCAATATTTTGGATTTTATAGACATGAAGCCATTTCTCTACAATGAAAGCCTATGAGCAAAAGGCTTCACGTCCATGAAAGCCAAAATACTTACAGACCAAAATCTCTATTCATGGCTACTTAAACTTCTGAAACCAGGACTTATTCTGTTGTATGAATGTCGAGATGTGGATACAGAGATTGAGTGTACCTTTGCAAGTCAATTTAACAGCGTTTGCTATGCCTGCCACTATACGCCGCTGAATTGACAGAAAAAAAAAATCATGAATGAACACACCTTGATGGAGGTACTGCTGTCAAAGCGGAAAGACTTGGTCTGCCCATTCTCTAGATAGACCTTCAGGACATTTGGCATGAACAAAAGAGAGTTGTCCTTCACTGGGTTCTGCAAAGAGACAAAATGATGATGACATTTTATTCTTTCAGACGCATGTGGTTGAATAATTGATTCAATGAGATCTCAAATTGCATACATTAATTGTGTGGCTGTGTGTGTGTGTGTGTCAGAACTCACTGGAACCTGGCCGTTTATGATGACCTCCTCGGCAAAGCGCACTTTGACAGGATTGGACTTGAGCATGGCTTTTTTAGCTGCACTGATGAACGCCGATTTAGGGGACTAAGGGCAAACGTCCAAGAATCGAGTGAGTGGAAAAAGAAGGGATGAAGTATAGACAGAGCGAGGGAAGAGGTGCTGCAGAAAAGCATAAACTCAAGCCAAATAAAAACAGTTTATGGCGCGCAGTTGATGAGTGATGAAAATGTATGTATTCCAGAAATGTTGTGGCGTTTACAAAAAGGAGCTGATGCACTCACGGGATATGGTTGGACAACAGTCAATAAAATGGATTCTTTGCAGCTTCTGAAGCAGGAAAAATAAGCAAATCCCAGAGGCATAAACACCAAAGAAGAGCACAGAAAAAAAGAGAAAGTGAACATTTAGGCTGGGAATGGACTGACATCACACAAGTTAGACTGTCATAGCCAAATGGCCCAAGGTTTTTGTGAACACTCTATACCAGGCGTGGGCAAACTACAGCCCGGGGGCCACATGCGGCCCATTAAACGTTTTAATCCGGCCCGCCAAAAAATTCAATGAATAATCCTTGTTTTATTTTCTAAATACTGGGCTTTTTCAAAGACACATGTATTGTTGTCATGCTTTTGTTAATTTTCTTTTAAAATTAAATGTATTTACCAAATCACTCCATCCATCTGCTCCTGGTCCTGCCCCTCTGTCAAATTTTAGAACCCATTGTGGCCCGCTAATTAAAAAGTTTGCCCGCCCCTGCTCTACACTCTATGTATATCTCATTTGGCAAACAAGCTGAGCTACTATTAATTCTTAGAGTGCTTCCAATGTTCCTCCAGCCACCTGACAAGGTCGATGACTCGTTCTCTTGGAGCCGAACTGACAGGTTCGTCATTGATCATGATGATCTCATCACCTGGCAAGAGCTTCCCCTCCGATGGGCCACCTACAACATCAATCGCATATGCACACATACACATGCACATTCACACGAATAAACAATGAATTACGCTTGCAAAATAGCGAGCTGAGCATGAACAAATTAGGTGCTTTGTAGGTGTTGTGTGCGAAAAAGCTTTACATTGTTTTTTTTCTGCTTGTCACCCGGCCAACAGCTCTAAATAGACCACTCATAAGTTCAATTTTACAATGTAGTGGCGATTGATTATTTGGATGGTTAATCACTGCTTATGTGTGCTCGTCCGTGGCAGTAATTTGTCATTTAAGCAATCAACAAAAATACTAACATTCACTTCCTGCTCTGAAAAATAATGTGAGGAGGAAGAAAAGAAATGTATTGACCACTGTGGTGGGTAATATTTCAGGCGATCGCTATTACAAACCTGGCGTAACCGAGCGGACCACCACCGGCTTCTCACTGCCTGCCACAAAGCCAAAACCCAGGACGGGGTCACGCCTCATCTCCACCAAGCGGGGCACGGGTGGGAATCCATCCAGATGAACCTCCTCGAGAGAGCTGCTCTGCGACACTTGGCTTGGAAGAAGACGGAAAGGATAAACAGCAAATACACAACACAGTTCTACAGAATGTGGCATCGATAATCTGCCTCAATTGCCACCTTGCTCCCTTCTTTCCCTTTTTTTCTCATTTTGCACCACCCCCACCATCCTTAATTCATTATCAAATATATCTGTATTGTACATAGAACGGTGAAATCGTAAACTAAATCTGCCTGTAATGAAGCATGTTCCAATCTGTGATCTTCCCATTCTCATCAGGGTCGGAGAGGGTTTAATCCAACCAGAGGGCAGAACAAGTCGCTCGGTTAAAGGAAGGCTGAATTCCAAAGGTTGAATAGTTAATGACATTTAGCTACATGCCACGGGCTGCCATAATCAGGACGTTTGAGAGAGATCATACCACATCATTTCTTAATTTGACAGCATGTATAAGAGTCTTGGCACAGCATTTAAACAATGTTTTGATGTGATATAGCTTTCCTATCGTTCCTTAATAAAGTGAGTTCCAGTAGCACTTTGAATTGCAACTGTGTTGTTTGTTATTAAATGATTCCATTGTGTTGAAGCCTATCCATCTGACATTGCGTGACTGGATTGGTCGACAGAATTGCAGGTCATGTTTAAACAAACCAGCATGCAAACTCACATTAACACCTATGGACAATTTCGAACCCTTACTTTAACCAAAGAAGCATGAAACATGAGAAAACACTTGAAAACCTGACGCAAGAAGGTCGGAGCGGCAATTCATGCAATGCGCGTGGAACAGTAATTAGCACGTCTGCACAAATTGAGAAGTTCCAAGTTTGAATCTGAGCTCAGACACTGCAGAGAATACTTACTTGGTGAGGCAGTTCTGGCTCTCCCTGTTGCAGCTCATGCTGTCCCAGCTGTATGGAGGCCCCTGCAGTCCCCCCCAGGAGCCTGGGGGCGGCCAGCCTGATGTCTTGTTTTTGTGACTGCAATGCAAAGTCGGGGAGATCAGGAACATTTCAAACACATCACTGATTTTGCCAATACTTCATGGTTTGCCACTGCTGTGATAGGTTTCCCAGGAAAACCGATCAACAAGGTTAGAGCAAATTAACCTAACGTCATTTTGGATTGCATGAGAGTAGCGAAAGCATGTGGGGTGGGGGGGGGGCGTCTGTTTAAGAATTTTCTTGATTGGTCTCTGCAGCAATGATCCTGGGTAAACTGTATAGGAGTAATACAGTTACTTATAACCTCTTACGAGCACAACTTCAAATTAGCCAGAGCAAGATGATGCGGCAGTGAACAATATCACTATTTCGATTCACAGCTCAAGCTACTAAAACACATTTCTTAAAACACTTGAAGTACATACTAGATAAGTATGTCATCGCCATACGAATCCATGCGGCTAAGTCCCACATTGTGTCGTCGATGGGACGGATGCATCTGTTAGTCATGTGATCGTCTGTTGGGGGTTAAAAATACACTTGTCCAGAGGTCGAAAGTTTGGCAAAATTCTCTCAAGTGTCAGTCATCTCGGTAAAGAGGCAGAAAGCCATTCATTCTTAAGCTGCAGCCACAGTGTTGACTTTGCATCCATGGTTGCCGTCATCCAAAAGACATCAGATCCAATGCCACTTTCAAACCCCTAGATTTGGAAGCTCAGAACAAACGGAGGCAACCGAGTTTTCGGCCGTGACGATCCGAGTGCTTTTCAACATTCATCTGTCTGTCATTGTGCGGCTGTGAGCAGCTGTGCTCCAAACTGAACCAAACTGCCATGGCCTCGCCTACTTTATCCCATAATCCCCGTTTCATCAAAGGGAAAACAAATCCAAATCTGTGTGTGTGTGCATGTGTGTGTGTGTATACGAGACAGAGGGAAAATGAGAGCCCGTGTGTGTATCTGTATACACGTGTGCACTTGCGCATCTGTGCATGAGTGTCTATGTGGACTAAGAGGATTTTCAGAACGCTCTGCTGTGGATGGGACTCAAACAGCAACTCTGAGAAGCCTACAACACAACTGGAAGACGAGTCTCTTAAAGTTTAAAAAAGATAAAAGATGTCCTTTATTAGTCCCACAATGGGGAAATTTGCAGTGTTACAGCAGCAAAGATATAGATCACACAGAGTCGGCGGCGTAATGTAGCCGTTAATGTATAACATTAGCAGCAGACATTCATAAAAAGCAAGCAAATATACACAGTATATACGTATCTAAGTGTAAGGAAACACTCCTAATGCCTGTCCATTATACAGAGCGGGAAACGCTGTAATGATAAAAACTACTGAATGATTGAAATACTGCAATGATAAAAACATTGCAATGATAAAAGTACTGTAATAAGAATACTGTAATGGTAAACAAAATACATCATTGGTCAATATTTAAGTACACCATTGGCTGAAAGTACAGTAGTAGTGTATATTGCATCCTAGGACTGCACAGTTTCATCTTTTTTTCCCTCCAAAGCAAATGCTTAAGGACACTTAAAATTAGTTTTAAAAAGAGCTAAAATGAGACCCATCATAGAAAATGAATGCTGAGTTAGAAATACACTGCAGGGGCACAGGTATACAACTTAAATTTTGGTTTAAAGAATAAGGTCACAGAAAAGAATAGCAAAAGTGGAAGACATTGGAAACAACACTGAGTGGAAGAACTGGAGACGGGATCCAATGGGGAACTGTACTATCTATATTATGTGCCAAATGAGGATCGGGGAAATTGTTATGACGTGATTTTCTACATTCTTCAGCAAGGGCACCACAAAGATGATTACCGGAAGTATATGCAGTATATATCAATCCATCGACCGTCTTTCGCTTTTCCAGAGGCAGAAGCTTGAGCTTGGAAGCCCAAACTTCCCTCTCCCCAGCCACTTTACACAGCTCTTCCTGAGACGTTCCCAGGAAATGTGGTCTCTCCCGCATGTCCTAGGTTGTTCCCAGGCTCTTCTCCCAGTGGGACATAACACCAGAAAGGAGCCCAGGAGGCATCCTAATCAAATGCCTGAACCACCTCATCTGGCTGCCCGGAGCTGTGACTCAGCTCTGACCGCCTGACAAATGAGCGAAGTTCTTAACCTATCTTTAGCAGAGGAAACAAATTTCTCAAACTGGAACTCAGGATCTCATCCCTGACTCGGAGATGGTATACGGTGTGTGTGCGTGTGTCTATGTATATATTTGAACCGTTTGTGTTTCCTTAAACATCAAATGCCCTCGTTGCATTTAAAAGATGTCTTGCGCAAATTGAGAACTTCATACACTGAAGAAGCTCAACCTGTGGCGACAACATGCACAACGGACCAGGAGAGAATGTTGATTGTCTGTGGTTAACTCAAGAGAAGCAGAGAAAGAACTGAGAACGCAAACAAAAAGTGCAAAAAAATTTGGGGACAGCAAGAAAAGCAGTATTTACCAGTTTGCTCAGTTATTTTCACCTAATTAGATTCCCAATTGCTCGTTGTCACGCTGAAATGACCTCAGTGTGATTGATTGCTCATGTCTTTGCCTTCATAGTCTGCCATTAAAGATATTGATCAACTGTCTTCTAATTTAGCTGCTTTAAGAAGTGGAATACAGTGATGGATTACACCGGTCGCCGAGTGCAATCAAGCCTCTTCTGTTCATCTTCGCAGTTGATTTCATAATTATAATTTATCAATTGTGAGCAGCCAACATAAATCATTCCTAATTACCATAATTTCTGGACGACAAAGCACACCTGATTTAAAGTTGCAGCAGCTAAAATATATGTACATACAGTTTATTAGTTGTTTCATTTTATTAGCGGCTGGTCTTCACATTATCCATTCATTATCTGTACCGCTTCTCCTTACTAGGGTCGGGGGAGGCGCTGGAGCCTATCCCAGCTATCTTCAGGCAGTAGGCGGTGGACACCCTGAACTGGTTGCCAGCCAATCGCAGGGCACACAGAGACAAACAACCAACCACGCTCACACTCATACCTCGGGGCAATTTAGAGCGTCCAATCAACCGGCCATGCATGTTTTTGGAATGTGGGAGGAAACCAGAGTACCCGGAGGAAACCCACATAGGTATGATGAGAACATGCAAATTCCACACAGGAAGGCCAGAGCCGGAATCGCACCCTGCACCTCCGCGCTGAGAGGTCATCGTCCTATAACCAGTCGGCCACCATGCTGCCGTTTTCACATTATTTCACATAATATTTGAAAAGGAAGTGTCACGAAGATGATTTTTTTTTCTTTTGTCTTTGAGATCCTTTTCAAGGTCTTTCCATCTACTTTTGTTACCCAGAAGGCTTTTGTAGCTTTTCTTCATTTAGTGAGTTTGTTTATTTGCGTGCAGCAGCTATATTGCCTTCTTTGACAGTCATCTCAATTGCTTCAAGCATCGAGGCATTTTCTTTGTCAATATTCCATGATGAGGAAGTGGTTTGGAGAATGGATGGGTGGATGGATGAGATGTTGAGAAGGCGAGAGCAACAAGACACTGGTTAAATGTATTGGCGGCATGCAGCTCATTAGTAATCCATAAACATTACCAGCCACAGGGTGGAAATCTTGGGAAAAAGCATCTGCTCATAGTCGGGAAATTATGGTAATATAAAACTTCTCCATTAGTAGCAACCCAGGTGTATTCACACTCGTGAACAATCAACCACGAACCGTGCTGTGTGTTTCCATCACTCGTCAACGAAACGTGAGTCCATCAGTGAAGGACTCATATGTTCTAAGCTGGTTAGTGACGATTCCGTAGATGCACGAAAACAAACATTTTTTTTCCTTCAATTTTTCAAAGTTTCCCGTCATTCGTTATTCGCCAGCAAACCGGGCCTCCGTCCATCCAATGCTAACATTCGTGTACCTCAGAAACTCTATTATTGCTGCAGCAATGGTCATGCAACAAATTGTCCATTGAGAAATTATCTGTTCACTAATTTTTAGATCGTCATATAGCAGGCCTGACATAATTGGCAGCGAGCCAATTGTGGCCCGCAGGCAGCACAATATATATATTGGACAGACAGAATTAGAGAAAATCATAAAAAGTCTTTCACTATCAAAATAATTCTGCATGTATAAATTGCCCGTCATAATAAGATATTTTAGCCAGACTTGTTAATGATAATTTTACTAATTCTATTTTGGACCATGATACGGAATCTTTATTGAATGAGAGGAGCACAATTCTTTTCCTTTTGCTCGCCTCTTGTTCTCCTACACCGTCATCATGTCTTCATGAATGAAACATTGTAGGAGGATGTCAAATGTTCCATTTGAGTGTTTCCACTTTATATAGCTTTGCTACATGCCAACGACATGTTTTGGCTTTTAGTGGATTTATCACACAAAAGCAAGTGAGTATATTCCTGTGTCTACTTAGCCTACATGCACTCACACAAATGCACCAACTTTCTTGTTAGCTGCATTCATTCATGCATGGTGAGCATCTGCTCGGATGGAAAGATTTGAGTAACAACCACAGAGAAGGAGAATATGTGCATGGTTTTCAACTCAATTGGAAATTCACGCTACATAATAAAAATGTTTTTCAGCCAAAATGAGCACAAGAGCTATGCACACCTTTACGACTAAAACATATCTAAACCTTCATCTTCACAACCACATTTGCACTTGAATTCTTACTGTCAAATATTACTTTTATTGAGGCATGAAAAAATATCACAAATCCCACTCAAGCATCTGGAAATAGCAGTATTCTAGTATTCTAATATACTAGTATTTCATCTATTTACAGTCACCTGACCTTTAAGCAAGGGTCTCATTATTTTATGGCTGCACTGTGATATCACTGTGATGTCTTAAATCAACTCTGACTCACCACAAGTGAACTCTTCACCCAGGTCAGACTGCAGGGACACACCTCTATCATCACTTAATTAAAACGGTTAGCGGCTGTGTTAGCATTCGCAATTAACCCCTCAATTTTATTCAGAGGATAGAAAGCTCTTCCTTCCTCACCCTCACGTTGTATTAATCAAACAAGATTCTGCACCGAGGGGTATGTTCAGCACCACGGACAGTTCCATGCTCACCGCTGCTTTCCCAGTCAATGCATTGAATCACAATATACGACCGGCTTGACACACAAATTAAACAGGTCACGGTTGTGTCAGCCTCCTCAAACATCAGGTCGCTGTGTACCTGTTAATCCTTGCAACTGACAATATAATACGACAAGCATGCATCTAACTCTATGACTTGCTTGCAAAATCCACAAAAATAGGTGAGTTGCAGTAACAGGTATGTGCATGTAGCAGTGTCTTAGAAAGAAGCTGGCAACTTTTGGACAATTTCTGACAGTGTATCGCATGGTTTGAAATCATGCTGCCAATAAGTATTTCCAAAGAGTGAGGAAAGGGCAACATGAGACAACGAGCAATAATTTGCACAATCCAGTGGGTGGTTACGATTCATTATATGGATGGATTGCTTAACACTGTTTAGCTTAGCTCTCCAGGTAATTTGCCACCCATCCATTGTCTTGTCACCATCCCATAATGTACTGGATGCTGGTTTATGGATGCATATATGCTCCACTTCAATATTCTATGGTGGTATTTGGAGCAGAACTAACTGCTCAACAAGCCTTGCGGTGTATTGCGACATCCGCAAACGACATTTAACCGAGTATCCTGTCTCTCAGTCATCTTAAGTTGAAAGAAATTATTTTGTGGCAAGAATGAGGACTTTAGGGTTTTATATATATATATATATTTAGATGAATGAATGAAACCTTTAGTAACTAAAATAACATGCACGGCCTCATTGATGAATTAAAGATGACTGGCATAGCTATGATGGATCAATTTGTCGCTGTTTCAAGCGTAGGAGACTTTATAAAAGATGTATATTTAGTTCCTTTCTCGTATTCTACCCAACTTTATTGTGTGTAGTAAAACCCAACTAAAGTAATCAATTATTGAATATGCACTTACTTAAGTGGCGTTAACGGTACCGCTGCATGAATTCCTGCAACATCTTTGAATTCTAGTCATGGCGAAATCCGCCTGAATTTTTAATGCATTTCATGAACATTGATTCAGTGACTTAAAAATACATCTTTTTGAAGGTCAACGCACCACATGACTACAATGAAACATGGCCTCTTTTCACTGAACGAATAGAAGTTTATAGTAGTAATTCCTGATGGTTTGAATGATTTTTCATCACCATACGTATATGGGAAAGATAACCTGGTGACATACCAGAAAAGCTTTTTGCTTCCCGTCTCCAATCATCTGGCAGATTGTTTGATTTGGAGAAAAGAATGTCATTTGGTAATCAAAGAGTTGTTCAGAAAATGATTCCATTTGTTATCTTGAAGTAGAGACCAATTTCTGACTCGCTTCATTTTGGAAATTACGCTAAATATTTGTTCGTTCTGAGCATGCAATGGCATCGAGCAGAGGGAAATCTGGCACACGTTACCCTGATCTGATATTCAGTGCACAAACAAGGCGTGCTGGCCTAGCTCTGCTGCCAAATGCCAACAAGCTACAGTCAAACTTCTTCCACAGCAAGCAGCAGCGTGACCTTTTGGCTTTTGATGAGTGGGTTCATAAATCAAAAAACAAACACAAACAATGACAAGCAAAGAGAGGAGGAGAACACGTTGGACCTTCTCCTTTCCTTGGCTATTACTCGAGTGACATGCAAAAAGCATAACGAAGCAACTACCCATTCAAGTTTAGAGGGAGAGAGAATTTGTTTTAAGCGCCATATGCAAACACAAGGCACGCGCACGCACACACACACACGCACACACACACAAAAATCACAAAAGCCATCTGGACACAATACCACTTGTATTTTGGCGTCTTTATGTTGTTATTTTGCATTCTATCAACAAATAATGGGGTCAGATGTGTCAGAATTTGTATGGCAATCATGATGGCAAAGCAATGGCATATTATGCAACTCTCGGAAGTAGAGGTCAAGTACCTAAAATGTGAGAATACACTTATGCAGGACTTTGTGTTTCTCTCTATTTTATCGCAACTTGAGAAGCAGTTGGAAAAATGAATCTGGTTAAGACGATAAAAAGGTTGTTGGCTGTTGCCTCACATCAGAAAATCACTGTTTGCTCGAGTCCGTCTGTGTTGCATTTACACATCCTCTCGAAGATTGTGTGAGTTTTACTCAAGTACTCCAACATTCTCCCACAGTACAAAAAAAAGAGTGAGAGTGAATGGCTTTATTTCTCTGGATGTCATCCCTGTGACTGACTCGTCATCAACCCAAGGTGTACATCCATTATCAAGAACAGAATTTAATGATTCAAATCGTTTTATTATTAAACTTTGAACATTGTATATATATTTTTTTCTGGGTGTGTAATTTTAGACATTGAGCCTCTTCCTCAATCAATTCTTTTACATTTTACTCACCTTTGCTAATGAGGACTGAGCAAAGGTGAGCAATATTACTTTACATGCCTGCAATCAATGAAGAATTCAAATGTACACAGTTTAATGACTTCAAGATGAATCATACTTTAATTAATTTTGAGGAATGTTTCTGTTAATTCCTCTCCTTAAATAATGTACTGTGTTGGTAAAGAAAACCTGTTAAAATTCTGACGACATTGTACATGAGTAAATATGATTTAAAAATCTATCATATGTAATTGTAAAACTGATTTGGACAATCTGCCAAGTGAGTGATGTAAGTGCGTAAATTGACTTCTGAGCAAATTAGTTACGATGAAATATTGCTCAAGGATGCCAAATGTTTGTAATTGCAAAACCAGCACAAGCTCTTCTCAAATGAACTGAAAGTGTCTTGAAATCAACAGTAGGATTGCACTTGTTCCTACTTGACACACATTACCACAAGTTCCTTGGTAACGTTAACTTTACATTGCAGTAGTTATGGGACTGTTCTTTGGAGGTAAGATGAGTGTTAAAAAAGCTATGCACATGTAAAAAAATGACCTTTGGCTCAAAAACCAAAGACATACTTACCCAGAAGACTTTTGAACTTTAGAAAATCCAAACATATCCATGTGCTACTGCGACTGAGGTACGTCCCCAGATGTTAAAAACTGCATCCAAATCCCTCCCAGATGTAAAAGAATCCAGTTTCAACCCGGATCCATTTCAATAGTCAACAAAAGCCTTTGGTGAGAACAAGAGTTCTTGAGAAAAACTCTGAAGATCGATGATGCTGAATTTGCCCTTCAGTGTGCTGAACATCCAAATTCCCAGTATTGACGTTAATTTTTTAGTGAGGAAAGAGAGTCCCGTCTCTCTGAGCCCTGTCTGCTGCATCGCACCTTGCATAGATGGGCTGCAGTGAGCATGTGTGAGTCCTCTCCATCTCAGGGTGTAGGGAGGTGCAGCAAGTTGGGAGGAGGGAGTGCATAGTGGACGAGAGAAGGCACACAGCAAAGAAGAGGAGGCAGGGAGGGAGGGACAGAAGGAGGCAGTATGCAGAATTGAATGCATGATGGATGCTCTCTGGCTCGGGCTTCGCTTACCGGCTGTGCTGAGCTACAAGTCCCGGAGAGGGAAGCAACGGAAGGAGGTTGTGAGATGAAGGAATGAACATGAAAGATGGCTGGGGGGTAAATAAAACCGCATCAAACGCTTGATAAGACAACGGCCCAGTGAGGGAGCGATGAAGAGTTGTTGAGAGGTGATGGGTTGAGCAAGAGCTGACTCTTGGGGTTTTCTCCAGAGTGAGTTTATATAACGTTACTTGAACCAAACACACGTTTATTCTTTCTTAGATAGCAATTTATAATCAAATGACAACAGCTTTTTAATGCTTGAAAATGGCCCATCAAGTGGTACTGAACTCTCACACACACACGAGACCACCCTAACCTTGCAAAATAGCATTGTGATGTGTTTCTATATGCCCTATTCAGTACTGAATTCCATTGCACTCTCTTATTTATTTATCTAATTTATATATTTGTCTGTATTATTGTTGTATTGCACTGGAGAGGGGAGCCCTCTAATCTCGTTGCACACTTGAGTACAATGACAATAAAGGGATTTCTATTTCTATTCTATTTCTACTGTTAAGCCTTCTGATACAGTCTTAAAGTAGGCTATGGGCAGGGTTGGGAGCGTTGCTTTAAAAATGTATTCCAATACAATTAAAAAGTTACATAGTAAAGTATCATAATTTTCAAGTCATGTAATTTGATTACTTTTAATCACTTTTATATTGCTCCAATACCAAATATGTTTAAAAACAACATGTTATTTACTGATTATATATTTGTCTGGCCTTTTCTGTTTTATGGATGTTTCCTATGTATGGTTTTAGAATTCTGGAGGAAGCCTGAGCACCTCCCATTCTAATCCATCATATGTTAACCACTTCCACAATATGTTGTAGAGAGTGATAGCCCCATAGATTAGATCAGATCGATCGATAGATGGACAGATAGAGATAAATATTCGCTAGCTTCTTTAAAAAAAAAAATGTCAATCCTTCAATTTGACCATTGTTTTTTTGTTGTTGTTTTTTTTTTTTTTTAATAATCTCAGACAGACACCCGTTTTGGGGACAAAGGACAATAATTTTTTTTTATTTTATTTTTTAATGGATCTTGTAATGTTTTTACTAGCCCTATAACTGAGAGTTCAACTTCGAGCAAAAGAGCAAGTCAGTACGTGATTGAGAGTGCGAGAGAGAGAGAGAGAGAGAGAGAGAGAACGAGACGGAGACAGACAGAGCGACAGCGAGTGTGCAAAAATACAGTAGAGGCTGTGTGAAGAAGCAGTTGAGAGCCAAGATAAGCATCTGAAATTGCATTTAATTTGAGCAAAGGGATGAAGTGCAATAAATCCCGCCATCTCAACAGTGCGACCGTGGTCCAAGCTCATCTGTGAATTTGCCTCATGTGAAATTTTGAAAATCCCAAGATACTGTTAGCATGAGGGTGCAGAAACTCCTTTTGAGAAATACAGTTTTACGTACTGTCCAGTGATGCCCGATGATAAAAAGTTGGTTTCCGGTCAAACACAGGACCATCACATGAACAAACTGTTCGTAAGATGCTGCACGCTGCAACAGGAACTTTAAGGCCACACCATTGCATATGATCAAAGGGAATATGAAATATTAAGAGCTTTTTGTTGTTGAATGAAATAACCAAAATAACCTCAATGTTGATTTTTCATTTATAAAACACATTTTATGGACAAGTTTCAGAAACGTTTCCATTCGTGTAATTGAAATTTCACTCATTTTATATTATCTTTGAAAAGGCAGAATTTCTTTAGATCATTCTTGAATTTGATATTAGCTTGTGCAGGTGTGCATAATAGTGTTGCCCGCGAGTGTATATGCATAAAGTTCTTCCTATATGACCTGCATTCCACTTCCACGGAAGCAGCAATCCTTTCAACTACCAATTGAGTTCACGAGTCTTGACAATGAAGCATTTATTTGCCGACGTGGCAAAAAATAGAAGTTCACCTTGGCCCTGAGGACACGTCGAGTATTGTATGCAGATAAAAGGCATTATATATGTCTCCTTAGTCGAAGAAGCAGGTCACCATCAGGCCCGAAAAAAAGGTTCTTTAACGACACACGTCCATTCTGTGGCCTCACACACATCATCCGCATGGTATCGGACAGGGAGAAGCATTTTCCTCTCACAAGCACCTATGATTGTGACAATGTCTTTTCTAAGCATCGCAGCGAGAAAAATAACTACGCCCTTTTATCAGAGTCCATTTAATTTGTTGTTGCCTTTTTATTTCTACCAGATAAAAGCCACTTTGGGATGGATGGTTGCACATCACTGGGAATCAATTCTCATGTCAAGTTTGATTTGATGTCATTCTGCTTTTCAGATGGTTGTAAAACTACAAACAGGCCAAAAAGGTTTTGTCAATCATTGTTGCAAAAGCAGCCTTTTAAACAATGCTTCCCCTTAAACATCCCTGCAGAATTGGTTCAACCACTCTCAAACGATCGATCACATGGGTCCACTCACACCTGGGCAATTTAGAGTCTTCAATGGGCTCTTTGCAATTAAAGGTGTGATGCCATATCCAGGGCAGATAATACAGTTTACACTTTTCGGTTTGTGCATGCTCAACATGACAGCCGTTTATTTATAACCTCGAGTTAACAGCAGTGATTGAGTCTGAAAAAAAAAGAGCCATATTTTTCCAAATGCAGCGTTTGAAGATAACACAGGTTTTCCAGCGATGTTAAAATCAAGCTAATGTGTATTGCTTAATCCCAGGACCTGCTTTCCCAGACACCGCAGAGCATGAAAGACTAATCCGATCTGATGATGATATTTGATTCTATAAAAGTTAAGATGGGGGCGGGGGAAGTTACCCAAAATGTTTAGCAGTCCAAGATATACGCCAGTGGTGTCCAATCTATTGCCTGGGGGCCATTTGTGGCTCACCATCCATTTTTTAATGGCCTCCAGCATATTGGAAAAAAAATATAACATTGCCTGCAACGCTACTGGTGCGGGTGCTGAAAAACTATCAGAGGATTATGACACCCACCTCTAGTAATAATTTTATTTTCTATAGCGCTTTTCTAGATATGGAAAAAAACAACTAGTGACTACATCACTTCAGTTTTTAGAAGCAGGAATGTTTTCCTCTACTTTACTGGTGGAAAAAAGGATGGAAGCGCTTTAAAAGGATGAGGACGGATGGGGACAGAGGATGACTATTTTATGAATAAGGACGAAAGGACAATGATGGAATGGTACCCAGGTTGCGGACGGAGGATGGACCGGCAAAATAGGGTAAAGAGCTCACAGTGTTCACAACATGGTCATGTTACATGTCAAATGCAAATAAATGGTGGATGGCTGCGGTCAGGAAGGTGAATGCATCCTCATGGCCGAAAGGCGTCTATGCGCTGACTTTAAGATGGCGGGGAGCAGGATGCGAATCTGGCATGCAGTGAGCAAAAACAGGGATCAGGCTGAAGACAAAAAGGCATGGATTAATATTAAACAATCAAAAGCGGATGAGTACACAAACTCAACATGGAGTGTTGATGATCTGCTGACGAGTGGAGTGCCAGAGCTGCATAAGAATATGAAGTTAAATCCCAATTGGACCCTCGTGACTGAAGCCAGAGGACAGCTATGTTCTGTTCAGTTTTCGCTGAAAACATTGTGATCAGTGCATGTTTTACGCGAGGATCTCTGTATAGAGTAATGACAGCCTCTTAAAGAACCAACACATTTTACATTGACCATTCAGAATATATAATGTATCGTGAATCGTCACTTTGCAGCATTTTTTTCCCTAATGGGCTTTTTTTTTTACTGTTCATGGTTCTGACCTCAAAAGTGAACATTTATGATCACGTTCTTAAGATGAAATGTGCATGCATCGCACACACCGACATTTTCGCCATAGAAACTGAAAATAACATAATAATGCTGCGGAGGAATCGATATATTTAGTTAAGGATTGGCTTCCTTCCTAAGTTAAGGAATGGTTTCACTTCTCGCTATGGCAAGTAAGCCGCATCGTTATAAAAGGATTGGAACGACAAAGTCAATTTCTTAGATTTTTGTTGTGTGACATTTGGGTTTCTGATCAAAAGATGAATAACAATACAAAATGTCAGAAGTCCGCCGATTATTTCATGGTACTTGCATGTAGATATGTTCAGCAACTCAGGACTCAAGCCCGTGACCTATTGACTTTGGGTATGTTCAAACGCATAGCACTTCTAAATATGAACACCATGAAATAAGAGCAGGAATTTAGAATTTTTCTTTAATATTCATCATTATAACTTCTTTCCGATGTTAGAAGAATATTGTTTAATGACTTGATCTCTGTGGATGTAAGAAGACGCATACATCACAGCTTTTCGCAAATTTGATGCTTGATGTTGTGATGAAATCTTATATAGATATGCACATCTGTGATTGTTCATTTGGGCCTGTGGTCCTGTAAACACCGCATGTAGAATAATAACTTTTTTCAAAAGCACCGTATTTCTTCAGCAAGGAGGATTATGCAAAAAGAGCCCATTAATTTAACATGCATGCTTTGGGAAAGCGGGAGGACGTTACCAGAGAAAACTGTCAGAAGCACAGCTAGAATATGTAAGCCTGAGTCATTAATTAAGGCCCAAGCCGTCATTTGAACCTGAATACTTCCCTGAATAATTTAATTAATTATTTTAAAATGTGTAAACGGCAAGCTTTGTTGAAAATATGCCAAGAATAAAACATTTTGTTCACTTATCCTATTTTTACAGGCTTTTTTTAAATGAGTCGTTCTATTGCAGGCAAGCTAATATGCTCCATGGAAATGAGCCACTGCTCACCCCACCCCCTCTCTTGCAATTGAGAGAATGGCTTTGCATTACCATGACAACGGGCTGTTTTGAGCCCTGAATCAGAATTTCATATTGGAAGTAAAAACTAGTGTCAAGCTTGAAAGACAATAAAAGCAATAAAATAAAATCAATGGAATGTTCCGTCATTCAATAGGCACTTCATCACCGTTGCTCTGCGGATAAGAGCATGTGGCGCATGCAATGGAGATAATTGCTATAATGTACATACACCCTTACCCCATTTAGACAACTTCACCCAAAACTTGAGCATGTGACATTTACCAGAGGCTGCTCTGTTCGTCGACAGTAATCTCTGCATCCAGCGATATTGCAGCTCTGCTGAGCTTTTGGCTTTTAGTAGCAAAATGCTAGATGTTGTTACGGAGATGAGGGAGAAACCCAATGGACCCAAACTGCCCACAGTAACAGCAAAGTCAGCTCGTGGCATAAACATTCGATGCGGTTGTTTCGGACCACGACTGCTAAGGAGGCCCACATTAATTCCCAGTGTTGCGATATATACTGGCTGTACTGTACAAACGGCCTTGTGCATTGATTGTTTCATGAAATATGTTACTCTTTGTATGCATTTGTATCACTTTGTTTGAAGCGTTAGTAGTCGTCACGTCAGAAGACTGTTTTGCTGTACTCACTGTTTTTTATTTGATTGTTGGACTTATTAAAAAAATAAATTGTGTTATATCGCCACTCATAAAACATGGTCCTTCTAATTGCTTAAAAAAAGACACCTATAATGGAAAAAAAAATGCACAATCATGACCACAACAACAATAATGTATGAAATGGACTGCAGCTTGTAATGGCATTTTTTTTTGCAGCCACCAATTTGGATTAGTAGGGACTTCTGTGATTAAAAGTAAAACAAAACCAATAAGTCCATGAGGCTTTTAATTTTTTTCAGGAATTCTTAACCGTTTATATGATGCTGATACTGAATTCAAAATATCACACCTAGACAAATACAACAATAAAATTACATGCATCATTTTTATTTTTCATATTTTGTAATGTAATCAACATGTAAGAACACTGTAAATTGTTTTCATCGCAAATTTATTTTGAAAAAAATCCATGTTGTACTTTCTCATTTGTGGGGTGTAATTTTTAGCGTTAAACACCCCTTTGTCAGGGTCGCCGGTTGGCGAGGAGGAGGGTGGACCCAAGAATGCGGGGAAGCCAGGCATAAGGGTAACTTAAAGGGGAATTTATTAAATTAATCAAGATGAGGACGAACAACGTGGCGTGGACGAACAAACGTGGCAGGGTGCAAAATAACAAAGACAAGCTAAACGTGACAAAACTGGGTCAGAACGAGAACATAAACTGGGACGAAGTACAAAGGGACGTGAGCGAGGGCGAGAACAAAAACAAGTACATGAACGAGATCAATGCAAGAGTCATAAAGTCCGTAAGGCAGCAACAGGGAGCAAGCGGGATAATGATCCGACACTGGGTTGATGGCATGGGAAGCTTAAATAGTCCGGTAATCAGGGGAGCAGATGGGGATCAGGTGTGTGATGGGTAACGATGAGCAGGTGCGTGACTGGTGAGGACGAGTGCTGAGGGGAAACGCCCCACTCAGCTGACAAAACCAAAACAAAGTGCACATGGCAGGGAGGTGACGAAAACAATAACAAAACCGCATGCACACGAAAACAACAAAACCCCTGTCATGCCCGACGCGGATCATGACACCCTTTGTTCCTTGTGAGATGAAAGCAAATACCTGTAATTATACTCAACTATACCTGACATTCACACATTATAGTGTAATGTATTCCACCGATGTATTTTCATTCAGTCAATGTACCTAACGGGCTGTGTAGCAGGCACATTCTTTCATTTCAAGATTGCTGTGCCATCCCACCACTTGGCTGATTTAAAACAGTGATACTTATAACAATGAGGACAGATGGTTGCAGTGGGGGGTGGACTACGACATCACATGAATAATAATACAGCCGAAGGTCACAATGTTAGTGTGAGTGAGAAGGTGGGAGAGAGAGCTGCGCATTGATATTATGAAAGTTATTCAACACCTCTGTGACGGTTGATACGTGCATAAAATCATTAACCTTCTTCCGCACATGCATGTTATTAAAACATGGCCTGTTCAGTTGATCACATTTATATGGTGGAAGCAAATGAGATTTTCCGGGATAGGAATGACATTAGAGCTTCAAGTGGATTTCATGAAAAAAATAATAATAATTGAACAATGTGAAAAATATTTTTATGTCAGTAATTTGAGAAATTAAAACTCATATATAGAATGATTACACATGGACTGAACTATTGCCATCCTTTGTTTTAGAAATTTTGAATATTGAAAAGGTTCAATATTGGAAAATCATGCTGTCACATTCTCATCTGTTAATAACAGGGAAGACTGCTGACTCTCCAGTTTTTTAGAAGACGGGAGATAAGCCACAAAAAGTCATTGTTAAAGAAACTGGTTGCGCCCAGTGTGAGGGGACAATCGGGGGGGGCGCAGCGTCCACATACACCCACCAGTCCACCAACAAAAATTTCGAGACGCCTGTGTATCAACCCAAAAAAATCTTCCGCTCACAGCAAAACTAAACGAATAGGCCTTTCTTTCAGTACATCTGAAGGAGAGAGGATATTGTCAAAGTGGGAAAGTGAAAACTTGAAAAAATAGTAAAAAAATACTCATTAAAAATCGACTTTTCTCATGATATATCCATCATTGAATAGTCTGCTGAAAAACAGGATAAGTGGCTCAGAGAATGGATCTCATTAAAGATGATTTGTGCAATTGATTCGTCAAAGTTTTACATCCAAAACTAAACACAAAGACAGTTATTTAGCAGCAGGGAATATGAATCTAGCTTTTCTCAGTCATAAGCGTATGTTTTAGTTGCATGTTTAAAGTGAAAATGTATCATCAGATTCCAGAATGTTCACATGTGGAACAACCAGCAAGATGTAAGTCTCATTAATGAATGTATAATGCATCAAAATATATTTCTATAGGTTGTTTAAAATGATAGTTTCGATACGGAGCATTGATGGAACACAGGAGCGTGCAAGAACGAGCCACAGTATTAAAAATGTCAACTCATCTGCAAGTTTACAGCAATACTTTGGACAGAAGCAGTATCTATTTTGATGATGTTGAGACTAAACAGTACATTAAGGTATAAATACTACTCATGCAGTGAACCATTATTTATAGTGAATAACTATTTTTGTACATAGTATTAGTTTTGGCATTTTGTAAATTAAAGACGTCTATTTATTTATTTATTTATACTACCCTTCTCCAATTGTGATCCTTTGAGCCAGGAGTCATAATACTGCCCCGAAACTGGCAGGCACTGGATGATTTTGGAAGTGTTTGATTTCAATCCCAACTCACAGTGAGTTAATAGCTTGTGACAGAAAGTCAAAGCTAATGAGTAGGTAGTTATTGGCAAAATATGGACCGACTGAGAGACACGTCCCAGATGTTGGTCGAGTGCTTGCAAACAGTTTCCGGCTTTCAAAACAAATCAAGAAGTAGATATTTGCCAGTCCGTGGGGAAGACTTCTCTTGACTGTGTGTACCTTTATCACAACTCAAAATTCAAAGAAAGGGACTTGCAGACGCACAGCACACTTTGTAAAATTTAAAAAAGGTGGCTGAGCTGTGAAGTTAAAAAATTGAAGACAGGCACTGCTTCAACTACATGAAACAACTGAAAAACATGAGAATTGAAGGATGGGTGAAACCAAACCTTTTAAAATGCATGTAAAACACACTTTATTTATTTATTTATTATTAATTTATGGAATAACACAGCCAGACTGTTCAAATGAAAAACGAATTCCTTGCGCATATATTCATGTATACATACATAAGTGTCAGGAGTGACCGCAGCCCTGAAAGGATTGTTAAGCAATGGCAGGCAAATTCAGGAATCTGGGTGAGCTTCATAAGGAGTGGATTGAGGCTGCTGTCAGTACATCAAAAACCACCACTTACAAACGTCTGCATTAAATGGGCTACGCCTGTAAAATGCTGTTACTCAAGCAACTTCTGAACCAAAAACAACAGCAGAAGCTTCTGTGGTGGGTTAAAGAGAAAAGGTACCTGTTGCCCAGTGGTCCCAAGTCCATTTTTTCTGATCAATGTCAATTTTGCATTTGGCACATGCCCACAAAGCCAAAACAACAAGTACCAGCAAACCTGACTCACTTGAACCTCATTGAACATTGTCAAGAGGAAGATGAAGAAACAGAAACCCTGAAATGAAGACAAGCCGAAGGCCAATTTCAAAGCTCCAATAACGAGCACCGTGCCAAAGGATGATGCCACCTTGATGCTGTAATTAATGTAAAAGGAGGACCAACAAAGTACTCAGGGTGTATTACTTCAATATACTTTTTACAAGGCCAACATTTCTGTGTTTATGAACTATGAACTATTATGAACTATTCTAATTTTGTGAAACATCGGAATTTTTTCCTTTTTTTTTTATTTTTGTGTCTCTCTGCCAAAATCATCATCGGCTCCATTTACATGGACCAATTTACATATTCGAATTAAAAGCCTGATCGGAATGAAAATGCTTAATGTAAACACAACTCTCAAATATTCCAAATCTAATAGAAGCGGAATGAGCAAAAGACTTGGAGGGCGCAAGACTGAACTGAAAAATGCGGTCTAAAGGATACACTGCAGCTCCATTAGGAAGTGTTAACTCGACGTAACAGCGCAAATGGGAAAAATTACGGAAAAAAGTAGCAATGGATGGCGCAATGTATTGTCGACAAGGTAGTCGCTGCAGTTTCATCATCTTCCAATGTGATTTCCGGTATATTTGGTCAATCTGGGCATGTCAAAATAATTTGTTCCGATCCAGAGAGTGATGCATAAACACGCTAGTCCTAGATAAATATCAGATAAATATTTTTAGTGTCCATGTAAACATGATCATAATTTCAATCTGATCGGATTAAAGAAATTTTGTCCGTGTGGACGTAGCCATTGAAACACATAAAAGCTTGAAATACTTCACTTTATGTGTAGTGAGCTAATATAATAAATGATTGAAATAAATGAGTGATGTCATTACGCTGGTGTGAGTGTCTGGTGTTGCGTTCATGTGCGCTATGGAAAATCACCAACTCTTCCACTCCCGCACAGTCACAACTTTAGAAAGTTGCTCTTTGGAACCAAAACATGGTCCCATTGGTCCTTGGTAGTACCAACCCCAATCGGTAGGTACCAAAAAAAGTCTTTGAAGCCCATCCCAAACTCTTATTTATGCACCTCCGTCATTGAGCCGATTAAAGCGGTGCCGTGAGTTGGCGAACAGCATTTTAGCCATGATATTTATTGGTGAGGAATATCAGCAGCCGCATACTATTTTTTCATTAGCAAATGTTTTCTTGCATTAAAAGACAGCCCTTTGACATTTTTTGAAGTTATATGGCTCCCACTATTACATCTACTTCAATCATAGAATGCAACCATTTCTTCTTGGAAAGAGGTGGGGTCAGAGTGGGAATAAATTCTAAACACATTTTTTATACACACTATGAAAAACGCTATTGGGTTTCGAAATGTCTAATACAATTTTGAATTTAGCATTGATAGATTAATTGCCAACAGCCAGATGTGACAACTGGGTTTCAACGTATTTTTTAAGGGTGGCAGCTACCACCCTTTAACACCCTGTGAGACCGCCTATGACCTACAGTGATGTCCAAGGTAAAGATGACGCATTTGAAATACTGCCCAAGACTTTTGCTTGGTATTGCAGCATGCAACACGACATACACCTTTCCATCATTACAGTAGATAAGGTGCACGCCATTGTTTTGTTCACACGCATACACACACACACTTGATAACTCCTTTAACAATGAGATCATAGAATTTCTTTTGTGCACTGCCCATAATCCAACCAGTAATCTCTCGCTTTCTCCCGTGACCTAATCCCATTGGGTGAGGAGGGAAAGGGTGGTTGCACACAAGGCAGAGTGTAAGAATTGTAACAGGCATGCGTGTAAGAGAGGCTTGAGAGTGAAAAAAAAATAAAGGTCAGGGGAGAAACGTGAATGTAGCCAGAGATTTGCATTCAAAGATGAGACAAGGTGGACAGCATCTATCATTATACAGGGGACCTACGAACTCTGTGCATTTTTTTCCCTAGATGTCAGAATACCCTTGAGACTTGTCTTTAAAATGAAGTGCTATTGTTGGAAACTCTTAGAGATGTGGTAGAAGTTGATGTGCACCCCCTGCGGCCACAATGCAATAGAATGGCGCTTGTGTAAAACTACCACAGGATAGAGGGTAAATGTGATAATGATCTTGAACCTATAAAATTCATTTATATAGACACTTAAAACACAAAGTTTCGCCTCTGAAGTCACTCGCTACTTAATAAGTAATCTTCCCTCAACATGAGCATCTCTGTACATGTGACTCATCAACAAAATTCTGATTGAGTGCAGATTTGACCTCATTTTACACATAAGCATTAGTATTGGTAATATTTTTACCCGTATTTGTGTACATATTTACATTCTTTATTAATAGCAGTAGAGTGAGAGTGAGAGAGTTGTAAATGTCTGCCAGTCAAGAATATCATCAGTAATCGCACATGACTTTTTCATCATGGTAAGACAAAATAATCGCTAACTTTGTAATTCAGCATCAGCGATTCCATCCCAGATTCTGCACATGCCTCTGATGGCCCTATTTCAACAAGCACACTTTTCCTTTCGGCTTTTCCCTTCAGGCGTCGCCACAGAGAATCAGTTGCCTCCATCTAACCCTGTCCTCTGCATCCTCTGCTCTCACACAAACCAGGATTTAATTTGTCCACCAAAATATTTTCCATGAATATGCGAGACTGTATATCAGCCATTGAGCACCTTAACTCATTTTACTGGTTCCTCTGCTTTTCTTCACACCTCACGCTGTCAGCCATGTGTCTACCAGTAGAAAACTAGTAATTGTTATCAGAGCAAGCCTACTGTGTGTTGCAAACAGACACCCAACAAAATCTTTGAAGAACACTTAAACTGCATGCAATGACAAGCCTAAGTTGTTAGTTCAATATAAAGTTGCCTATTTGTCAAGCCCAACATGAAGCACTCATGCATGCATAACGCAAAGATGGTCATCCATTATGCAAATCTCAATACCGCATGTTTTACTGTATGTGATCCCTTCCAGTTCAAAATCCAGCGCTCCTCTAATAAAGGCTAAACATTCACCATTGATATAAATGGCATAAAACGACATAAAATATGTATTAAGGCCATTAGAGTTGTTGTTGTTTTGGGGGTGAGGGGGGCTGTCTTAGCCAACATTAAATTGCACATGGCATTGTGAGTTTTGAAACACTGAGTTCAAAACATCAAAATGAAAAACTTATTTTAACTCTTTAGATCACTGTTATATCTGCATTTAAGTCATTTAGCACGTGTATGCAATAATCTTATCTCATTCATAAAGGGTATGCGAGCAAATAGGCAATGGATTTCACAAGTTCACTTTGCGTTGTGTTATGCACCCTATTTTATTTCTTCTCTGTGGTAGCTCTTCAGGGACAGTTACATTAGTGTTGTACCTAGTTTTGCCCTCTGAGATAATCATTTTTCGCTATTAGCCTCCAGGCATACACAACAACAACAATATTGAACACACACGCACGATGTTGCCTTGTCAATAAAACGGGCCATCTCACACATGCTGGATGGTTTCATGTGAGAACAAGTTATCGATGCGCCGGCCTCGCTGGTCAATGGTGTGATCAGCTTGTTCAGGAGCAGCACTTTGCACACGCACAACATCAGCACAAGTAAGTGTAAAACATTGGCTGTATCTAAAATATACGACACAATAGATACAATGTAATGCTCCAAGTAGTTCTACTTTACAGAACTTCAGCAAAACTAAATGTCCAAAATATAACCAGTCCGGGTTTATTTATGCTCTTGTCTGCTTCAGCCTTTGTAAGTGGAGAAGCGATCCATACTGTATTTTTCATTTTGAGGAGGTGATCACATGAACTCACGTTTGAAGTCAATAAATCCAAACTATTGTGCAGAACGCTTTTATACTTTCACAGGTTGAAGTGGACAAGAGTAGTAATGTGAATTTGCATTTTGGTGGCGATCGGTCGCCGTTTCAGACTGACATAGCGAGAAATATTTCCACGCTTGCCTCCCTGCTGTGACGTTGACAGCCGGTTACCGGAAAAAAATAACAATCTGAACTACAAAAGGGGGCGTGCCAATTTGTCGTAAATCTAACCAAAAAGACCCTAAATCACTACAGAGTCTTTTAGAGGAGTGGATTTCAGTACCGATGTCATCTTTACATGCAAACCTATTATATAAGTGCCAATGTTGACGTCAATCAATTGTCTCTTTAAGCCTGTCCAAATGTGCCACAATGCATGCAGTCCGGGGAGGCTACACAAGGAGGAGCCTTTGAAGACAACTAAGGACCCTTCTTGTGAATTGTCTTTCTAGAAATTGGAAACCAAGTGCCATCAAGTTGCGCTATAACTGACGCCCAAAAATGTGTCCGAAAATGTGGCCTTTGGAGGACGCAGCCTGTGAATTTGGACAATGCAATTGTGCTTCAGCCCAAATAACAAATAACTCCTCTCCAAGCGTCAGTCTCTCCCAATCCAAGAAAATGACTTGGACCTTATTTTTGTACGTCACAAAGTGAGGAGCCACCCCCGTACTGCCCCTGCAGACTAAACAAACCCAATTACTCTCGTAGGAGTTGTGGAAAATTGGTTGTTTTCGCACTTAGTCTGCCAAGTGACAAGAACTGTTAATTTCTTAGTTTACAAAATGTACAAGTGGCGAAAATTACTGTTTGGCTGTGAGAAGTTCATCATGCGATTCACTGGACACAAGAGAGGATTGCGAGAGATGTTGGGAAAGAGGACATTATGCTACTGAGAGAGGAGTTTACCATGACAGTACAATATGTTCTTTTCGAGGGCGGTGCGCGCAGCAGACAACATCAGAAAAGGGGCGGGGTTTATTGAACCAGGTATCTTTCCTACGGCTTAGAAAATTAGCCACCAAAATAATTCAGATTTCGTAGGAAATTAGATTGCCACTGTACCAAATATATATGTATTTATATATATGTGTATAAATATATATATATATATATATATATATATATATATATATATATATGTATGTGCATATAGTTAAGTGGAAAATTTAAAATAGCATAATACAGAGCCTTTGACATATGCTTTCAGAAGTCAAATCTGTATTCTTCATTGTGTAGCTGTGTAAAGTTCTTTCATCACTGCAGCACTCGGAACTTGTTTCTAAACGATTGGACCATCCTCTCTCCTTCCCGTGTTAAGGTAGTGGCTCGGAACATGCAGCTTTTGACAGGAAAGCTGTTTCTGCCAACAATAATGTACAAGTGGGAGAAGAGAATGGAGAGTCTGAGCATAATAATGAGGATGAAGCGCCGGAAATGGAGGAAGTAGACTGAGATGACATCATTGGTGATGATGAAGATGATTGGTTAAGTAGTTTAGGTCAGCAAGTTAGTATTTTCTATGAAAAGTATTTTGCTAGAAAAGAGTCAAGATGCAGAATTGCCCAGAAAAATTGATTCATTTGTCCCCTTAAGACATTTACAACAAAAGTTATGTCACTTTCTATATTGTTTGCATTTTTCAGGTTGCGATTGGGTGCAGAAAAGGGTTTAAAAGGAAGACATTATTTCAGCGTGTTATCTGGCAGAAATAGAATAGCATTTCTGAGACTGGGTAAACCTAAGCAAACAGACAGTAATGAACCAATTGACGAAGAGAGGATGTGATCACAATCCTTTTGAAATATATGCTTCCAATGCCATCAGCAACGGAGTTTTTAATTACTTTAAATGTTTCTGGTCTTTTAAGATGAAGTTTAAGGCTCAATGAAGCAAATGATCGTTTCCCCCGTGTGTCATTTTGAATAATATGAAGATGGACTTCCGCTGAATGTATTTAAAAGTAATAAGTAAGTTATTACACTAAACAGAGAGTAATATTGTCAAGCAACTTAATATTTTCTAATGCAAGTAACTATCAGTAGTAATACTAAATATATTACATATAATGTGGAAGTAACTTGTTGCTAATTTGTGCAACTGCAAATATTGAATCTTCCCAAAACCAACGGCCAAGTTATTGGTCACTCATGATAACTGTTGCCGAACCCTTCACACAGCATCGGTTCGTCAGCATGTGATTTATTTTATTTTGTATTTTTAATAACTTTTTGTCAAATGTGTTAAAACTGTCAGTGCGACATGAAAGTAGTACATAGTAGCAAAAAGAGCTGTGGAGAAACACCCCAAATTTGATTTCAAAGACTTTGTGAGGAAAAATAACCAATCAAAGACAATAGGTGTGACTGACGAGGTGTCAGTCATTTGCCAGACACTCAAAGCAGGCACACCCCTGCAGCGTCATTTTAACCTGTTACCCAGGGCCTGGGGAGCATTGCTGGAACGAAGAAAGAAACTATCCACCTCCAGAAAATAAAAACAAAAGCCCATCGCTCGTTTGCCAACAACTGGGCATAAGACTAGAAAACACAAGCTGAGGAAAGGGACCTCAGCACCTGAGAGGATTCAGAAGTGACACAAAATTAGCAACATTACTATTCAACGGGCACATTTCTCACCTCTACTATTTAAATAATTGGACATTCCCAAAAGAAGAGAAAAAAACTTTAAATCTATGACATTTAGGGTCCTATTTTCATTCAAAGCACATATGCAGCTGTGTGGAGTTTTGTTTTCTTTAGGTATTTTGCTGGACTTTGCACAAGTAGAATTTGCACTTTCGTGTGCTATTATGTAGTGCTAGTATGTAATAATTTCACGGCAACACAGCTCCAATCACACTGGACTAGATTTGCGCTGGCCAAGATTCGCTCTTGTGCACGTTAATGAGGGATTAGTGAAGTGAGGCGACTGTCAAATTTTGATATCAGTATTTAGACTGCAAATACGCCAAGTGAGGTGACATGACTGTTGTGGCAGTTAATCAACAAAGTATTGAACGCCTGAGTTTGTCTCCTATGCATAGCTCATTCCAAAAACAATAATGACGTTTGATGTGGCTGTGGTCAGTACTTTAGGGTTCTTCCTCACCAAACATTTGTTCCTTGCTTTGTGCACTACGGCACAGTCACGCAAGAAAATAGACTCCAACAAACTGTTTCGAACACAGAATTGTCTTGGCAAGGTGCTTTAACTGATTAAATAGTGTAGAATATGGAGGTTTCCCAACTGATCTGCAACAAAAAAGACGCAGCAGCAGCAGCTGCCCAACTACAGGAACCACCTTCACGAGGTGTTGGGCCCAACGAAGAGTTCCTGGCAACAACGAGATACAATTGGCCCGAATTATCTCGTTGCTCAACAACAACAACAGCAGCAGCAGCTGTTGAGTCAACATTCAAATATTTTGAGTATTCACACCACAGGACAGACACGGACGGCAGCAGGCAGCAAGATTGAAAAAGAAGTCGCTCTGCCGTCTGTCCAGTGCAGACTCAGTTCCACCGCATCAGTCACACCAATTTCATTTCTCTGCTTTTTGGGCCACATGTTTCCTGGCCAATGACCTCTCGCCCAACTGCTGTAATCCTTTCGACAATGATGCAGCGATCTGGCACCTCGTCAATCCTACAGACCGCCGCGAAAAAGCAGATGCAGGGCTTTGTGATTAGGTTCGAAGCCACAAAAAAAAAAAGAAAAGAGCTTTGTTCTTTTATTTATTTTATTATTATTTTTCTTTTTTACTTTTTTTTTTGCCACTTGGTGGGTGTGAACAATGATAGGGGACACGGGCAGCATGCAATCAAGGCAGGCTAATGGGTCACATGTTTTAAAATCTTTTTAGTTGACTGAAGTATTAATTTAATTTAATTTTGAAGAGCTGAGGCTAATTGAATCTTTTGGATACTCCAGCATGTGTTATCTGCCAGAAGTGTTTTTTTTTGGGGGGGGGGGCAGTAAATATTTTGAAGATTTGCACATTGTTGGTACATCTGTGTGTGTATGTGGATTATACAGCCACACGATGATCACTCCCAGCAAGCCCATACTCTACTGCCATTAAAAAAATAATTATGGCAATTATTATTAAATTATCTGGTGACATTTATTTACTGACAGAAGAATCCATCACCGAATACATTGCAGTGTTCGCACATTAGCAATCCAGACTGTGTGTAAAGTAGAACAGTGATTAACATTTCTTATTTAAAACTAATGTCTCTTTGACGTAGCTGCCCTAATTTACCAACATAATTTCTGTATGATGTCGCAAATTGCTCATACACCAGTAAGTAAAACCTGTATTTTTAATGATAAAATCTAATTATTTGTAATTATTTGGTTATTTTTGGTTTCACAATGAATACAATACAATACAATACAACTTTATTTATATAGCGCATTTCACAACAACTGGCGTTGTAACAAAGTGCTTTACATATGATGTAATAGAAATTGGCGAGAAATTAGAACACAAACTAAAACACATACTAAAATGTCAAATTACAATTGTTTGATTGCATCACTGAACAGAAATTTGTTTGAGTGGTTGAATGTTTTGTTTGATAAATTTGTGAAGTTAAACACAGTGAGTTGGCTCAAGTTTGGATATTCAAAAGAAAAGGTTCCTCATTCCTGGACAAAAGGGTAAAGCGTAAAGCACTTCACATTGCTGGATGTTCTTCTTTTGTTTTTATAACCGGTGCTCAGAAGAATGGGCAAAGCACTGCAAAGCATATAAATATATGTGAAACTGCAAAGTAACAATACACTAATAAAGATACTAATAGCCAGACTTTCTATCGGCACCCCCCTCGCCATCCATCTCTGACGTAATCTCAGCATGCGTTTAGCAATTACAAGGATTGTGTTGCATCTTGGAGCCTCCTCGAGCTTATGTAACACTCACATGCATGAAAATTCAAAGAGCCAGATGACATATGGCATGACAAGCACAATAAGCTTTGGTAGACAACAGACAATTAGAAAAAAAAAGAATCATGAAATGACCATAGTTACAGTAAGAGTGGAGCATCCTCACTAAGTAATTATGAGAAAGAGCACATTCTCACAAGCAGAGGTCCCCAAAACACCGGTCCGCGGCCCGCCTTGAGAATGTGATACTTGGTTAAATACATGGACACTGCATACCTGTACATGCCAAGTAAAAAGTAAGAAAAAATGTAGGACAAAATAATCATTGTGGTCTGAGGGAATGAGGATTTGTACAACACAGATATCTAGCTTACAATAAGAGCTGCAAAGGAGCTGGCAAAGGATACTTGGCATAGCTGCTAAGTAAGTCTATGGACTTGTTTACAGCTGTTGGACTGTGGCGATGTTCATACTTTTTTTTTTGATAGTCAAAGATGGAGATATAAACATTGCACCCATCTATCCATTATTCAAACCACTAATCCTCACAAGGGTCGCGGGTGTGCTAGAGCCTATCTCAACTGTCTTCGGGCAGTTGGATGAGTACACCCTGAAATGGTCACCAGCCAATCGCAGGGCACACAAAAGCAAACAACCATTCAAACTTACAATCACAATCCGGGACAATTTTGAAGTGTTCCATTAACCAAGCGTGCTTGTTTTGGAAATGTGGGTGGAAACCGAAGTACCCGGAGAAAACGCAGGTACAGGGAGAACATGCCTGATAACATATATAATATATATCAGCACTCCCCCCACCCCGTCATCACAAAGAATATGTACTACCATGAATGATCTCTGGCAGAAAAAAAGGTTGGGGACCACTGCTCTAACTAAACAAGAATATTTGATTAGACATACTGTATTAGCATTCCTAACAATGGGATGATGCACAATTATTCTTCCGGGTTTTCATGTATATTTTTGCTTGGTTGTGACTAAACTTTCAACTTAAAAATGTTAAAGACCAAAAGGAAACTGACGAAACTAAGATTTATCCAAGTGACCCACTCCAACCAGCCACCCTTACCTCCCAAATGTCAAGAAACGTAATTACATACAAACAATCTCATAATAAATTTGCAACAAGTGTTTATCAATGTTAAGGTGTCTATATATGAAAGGAAATTTGACTCATAGCAATTCCAAACTAATGAAGGTCAAATAAATTTCGAAATGATGAAGGTAAGCGAGCACTCACTGGAAAGTGTTTAATCCCCCAAGTTCATCTTCGTCGTCACACGGTTCCATCTCCTTGAGGAGGAGTGAGTGATCAGACCAAGAGGGATGGAAGCCTTGTGCTTGCCACCACCAACAGCAGGAGGAAGATCTCTTGGTCTGCTCCTGGGTCCAACTTCAACTTCCTCTGAATTTCTCAACTCAATGTCCTCTATTTCTCTGTTTCCTTTTTTTTTCTTTTACTGCTGACTTGGTGCCAAATGTTCCAGCTTAGCAGTACTGCACAGCACCGCTGGTGATGATGATTTAGCTTGCATCTGGGCCAGTGGGGATAAACTTCATTCACATTCACGCATGCACTGACAGACACGCATATACTGACACACACACACACCCACACACAACTCTGCCACAGAGTTGCATCTCAGGCACTGAGAGATTGTGACACAACTAGATGTGTGATAAGCTGTGGCTCGCAAATGGGCCACATGGACACAAATAGCTTGCGGATCAATATGCAATATTCACCAATGGCGCTGTACAGTTCTTACAGTGCATGTGCAAATGCAAAATTGTCACTTTTAAAACTGAATACTATTCATTCATCTACTTTGTTCTGCTTATCTGGGGTCAGGTTGCAGGTAAGGGTGTCCATCTCCCCAGCCACTTCGTCCAGTTGGGAGACATAGTCCCTCCAGCATGTCCAGGGTCAACCCTTAAGCCTCCTCCTGCCGAAACACCTCACCAGAGATCCTGATCAGATGCCCGAGCCACCTCATCTAACTTGTCTCAGTGTGTAGGTGATCTAATATGAGCCACTCCTGGATGACCCAGCTTCTCACCCTATCACTAATGGAGAGTCCAGACACCCTGCGGAGGAAACTCATTTCAGTTGCTTGTATCTTGTGACCTTAATTGGGGTAGGAACATAGATTGACAGGAAAATTCATTCCTTTTCACTACGATGGACTGACACAGTCTGCTTCAGGCAGACGCTGCACTGATCTGCCTGTCGGTCTCTTGTTCCATTTTTTTCCTCACTCATGAACAGGAACCCAATATACTTTAACTCCTCCATTTGTGGCAGATCTCATCCTCGGCCTGTAGATGGAATTATATGTAAATGGAAGACCAGAAGACCACTCGGGTTCTGTCCCATCGCGCCCTTCTAGGTCTCAATGCCATCGCACACATGAGCATTGAAGTCCCCCAGCAAAACGATAGAACACCCCCCTCCAAGGACTTCAAGGCGACAAAAGGGAACTGATTGAATGGAGGGCGATAGCTACCTTGTCACAAAAGCCCACAAACTGCATCATTTTCTGGTTCCAGTGATGTAGCTTAAAAGCATTACAGAAACAGCATGAACAACTTTCACTATGATTCGTTAATGGTAGTTCATTATAGATACACTAAATATTACTCCAGCTGCTTTTTCTTCTGCATGATTATTTTTTTCTTGGCTACATTACGGGCAAGCCGAGAGGTATTTTATTATTATGTCTGCAGTGCATGATATCCATTTGGCATTTTTCCCATAATACCACAGTGTATTGATTTTTTAAGCTATTAGCCTCCATATCATCAAAACGTTCAGACATCCGTCCATCCATACATTGTCTGTACCGCTTCTACTCACGAGGGTCATGGGCGAGCTGGATCCTATCCCAGCTATCTTCGGGCAGTAGGCGGAGTACACCCTGAACTGGTTTCCAGCCAATCGCAGATATTCAGACATACTTTGCAAATATGTCTGAACGTTTTTTCCAAATACTTTCCATGTACTATTTCTAACCTAACGCACAAGTAAGTAAAAGACTCCCATCGCCCCCTCAACACACCACTGACGTATTCCTAATGACCTGGATTGCGATTGCCTTCTTACTCACTGTAGGGAGAAGTGACGCCACTTGCGTCGATCTTACGTTGTCACTCACTAAGATCTCCTAACTTGAATACATTAATTTTTCCACGGCCTTTTCACGTTATTTTCTGTCACTATGGTGAAAATGCCAAAATGTGTGGTACAGTTGTACCAACAAGTCTGGAAGAAGCTCTAAATGCACAATTCATTTCTTCTTATGCGTATCTCAGAATGCTACTCAAAGATTCGGCTGCATCATGAATGGTCAATGCAGCCAATGAAGTTAAGTCTCTGCGACTCCATACAGGGATCCTGGCATTAAAAAAAAAACTGATAACAATGTTTTCAGTAAAACAAAAAAACCCACAAGTGGTCAATAACAGGCAACGCAAGATGGCTGCCCTCAGCTGCCGTCCAGGTTAGGTCGGAGAAACACACATGGGATACAGCAGCAGCACAAGAACAGGAACAGCATAGGAACAGAGTCACTTCCTGTATGCTGTTTAATGATTTTAAACTGTAATAAATAAAAAAATTAATATATAGTTGGAGGGTTGAATAAGAGCTAGACAGATTTCTGACTGGGCTATAGCATCCACTTATATTGCCGTGCATGCCCTGGACTGGGTGCTAGTCGTTCACAGGGCTCACATAGAGTACGTTAACCCATCACACTCGCATTGCCTCTGCCACTGAGAGGCGATTGAAACCCACACTGCCTCCACGAAAGTCTCACGAACCAACCATTCATAATAATAATAATAATAATGCCTTTATTAGTCCCACAATGGGGAAATTCGAGATTCGAACCCAGGCCTCCTGGGGAGACTGGGTCCTGAACGCGGCGCCTTAGACCACTCGGCCATCCTGGCAGCCACGAGATTCGAACCCAGGCCTCCTGGGGAGACTGGGTCCGGAACGCGGCGCCTTAGACCACTCGGCCATCAGCGGCTTCTCTAAATTCATTAAACCCTCATTTCGGGATTTGCTCCCTGTCTGCTCAGATCTGTTTTGTGTGCCTATGTTGCACCTTGGATTTTTGGTAAAGAGTCTACTGAATGTTGAAGTGCAATTTATGACCTTTTTCGATGAAATCTGTATGTGCACACGCAACCAGTGGTCCAAGAAGAATCCAGAAAAAAACATTTGATGCCAGGGGTCGGAGCTGAGAATGTTGCCAGCTTATACAACATTGAGCGTGTACATTAAACCGAAGAATGCAGTATTCACATAGAATCCAAAGCCGAGAGGGCAGGTTAAAAGATTTAGAAAAGAAATTAAGAGGTACTTGAAGTGGGTGATTTAAAGGTCACAAAGGCTTCTGCTCCATTTGAGAAGAAAAGTAGCAGAAAGTAATGCAATTGGAAAAAATATTTTTCAAATTTCGATTAGGCCAATAACTGGAGTGGATTGAAATTCCTTTTTGATGGGCTTTAAAGGCTTCAGAATCATCCGGCTTTGTTTCATAAACTTTGCACTGCAGCCTGACCCATGGCATAGTCGACGTCCATGCCACAGAGCCAGGCCAAAGAAGACAACAACCAAGTCCAAATAGAGGGTCTATTTGACTAACAAAAAATATATCAAACACCCACAGGAAAACAAATACACACACTATTTATTGAATTATCAACTAAAAAAAAAAACTCCATGGTATCTTACCTCATGGCTCAGTATGCCATCCTGCTGCGTCTGTGCTCAACTATGCTCTAATCCTCAAGCTGCCACCAGCAGAGGAGCAGGCTCCAACAATAACCACAACTGCAGTGAAATTACTTTATGTGTGGGTCAGTGGGGGTGGGGTGATGAATGCAAAAAAAAAATAATAAAACACACACACACACAACAAGGTTAGTAGATGTGCAACAGTCACAGAGGTTTGGAGGTGGGGCAGTTAGAAAAATGCTGGGGACAGGGAAAAACAGCAGGCTCTTCATACATTGATATTTAACTAAAATGACCAAAACCTTTAATGGACAATTTCCCTCACCATTACCAACCTCCTGCTGTCCATCCATCCATTTTCTATACTGGTTGTCATCTTTAGGGTTGAAAGGCAGAGGGTACACCCTGGATTGGTCGCCATTCAATCACAGAGCACATTCAAACTCCAAATATGAATGAATGAATAATAATGTGAGGATAGTGTTTGATATTTAAGATGACAGAAAACATTACAGGTTGTCATTTAGGGAGAAACTGACCCATCTCCTCTTTCATCCCATCTCTTACACTCAGCAAAACGCAGCAGAGCTCCTACTCTCTCTCTCTATCAGCCAGCAAAGGTGCTCAGATGGTGCTCGTTGAAGAAATTATTGTCCCCAAAAAGTCACCCGCCGTCCACCTGAATGACTACCGTCCTGTTGCTCTCACACCAGTCATCATGAAGTGCTTCGAGAGGCTGGTTCTCCAGCACATCAGGGACTGCCTTCCTCCCACTCTGGACCCCTACCAGTTTGCATACCGGGCTAACAGATCCACTGAGGACGCCATCGACACTGCTCTGCATGTTGTGCTGGGCCACCTGGAACAACAGCAGAGCTATGCAAGGATGCTCTTTGTGGACTACAGCTCGGCATTCAACACAATCATGCCGGACATCCTCGTCGCCAAACTGGACATTCTCGGCCTCCCTGCCCTCACACGCATCTGGATTAAGGACTTTCTGACCAACAGACCCCAGACTGTGTTGCTCGGCCCCTACATGTCCTCCACCCGTACGCTGAGCACCGGTTCCCCTCAAGGAAGCGTGCTGAGCCCTCTCCTATACGCCCTCTACACCTACGACTGCCGCCCGGCCCACGGTAACAACACCATCGTCAAGTTTGCTGACGACACGACAGTGGTCGGTCTGATCTCGGAAGGTGACGAGACAGCCTACAGAGAGGAGGTCCAGAGACTGACGGCTTGGTGCGAGGACAACAGACTGCAACTCAACATTGCAAAAACAAAGGAGATCGTCATCGACTTCAGGAGGAACAAGACGGTGCCGCCCCCCCCCCTCTGCATCGAAGGCGTGCGTGTGGAGAGGGTCCACACGTTCAAGTTCCTGGGAGTACAGATCTCTGATGACCTTTCTTGGACTCACAACACCACAGCAGTGGTAAAGAAGGTCCACCAGCGTCTGCACTTCCTGAGAGTCCTCAGGAAATTCAACCTGGACAGGAAGCTGCTGCTGGCCTTCTACCACTCGTCCATCGAGAGCCTGCTGACGTACTGTGTCTCCACCTGGTACAGCGGCTGCACTGAGGCGGACAGAGTGAGGCTCCAGAGGACAGTCAAAACAGCGCAAAGGATTATTGGCTGCCCTCTCCCCTCACTGTCGGACATCTACACCGCCCGGTGCCTCAGAAGGGCTCTCAACATCGTCAAAGACAATACCCACCCAAACTCACACCTGTTCGACCTGATGCCCTCTGGCAGGCGCTACAGGTGCATCAAATCAAGGACCAATAGACTGAGAAACAGTTTCTTCCCAAGAGCCATCTCCATTCTAAACTCACACACACACACACGACCACCCGTACCTTGCAGAACAGCAACGTGATGTGTTTTCATATACCCTATTCAGTATTATTTTCCATTGCACTAACTATTCTCTTATTTATCTAATTTATATATTTATCTGAATTCTTGTTGTATTGCACTGGAGAGGGGAGCTCTCTAATCTCGTTGCACACTTGAGTACAATGACAATAAAGGGATTTCTGATTCTGATTCTAAACCAATAAATACAGATTCCTATAATTTAGTACACCAGCTCACATAGCGCTGCATCTGTCGGGTTTCTGTTTAAGTTAAACTCCTAAATAACTTTTACATGGTTTCCAGAAAATGCATCATTTTTGGAGGGAGTTCAAAGCTCCAGAAAATGCAGTGTTATACTCACTCATCATTTCCCAGAAAAGAGGTTTCCCTCCATTCATTGGCTTTGGTTTGCTGTTCACGGGGTACCTTGATGGAAGACCTCTGGACTTCAAACCATTTATAGAAAGCGGAATCATTTACAGGGGTGAATTCTGAGCCAAGTGACGTCAAGTCAGTGCTGAGGCCGAAAGACGTCCAAGAAGAGTCAGAGGAGCCAGAAGGGCTGGGACGAGATCGCTCTTCTTCCGAGGCATTTCCTAGTTCCACAGTATGAAACTGCATGTAGGCTGAAAAGGATGAAGGTAAGAACCAGCATGGATACATCTGGGAACGTGATTAAAAGTCAATGAATAGCAGGAGAAACACTTCAGAGCAGTCTCTGGTCTCTTGTCAAGATCTACAAGAACAAGGACTGAGGAGGCAAGTAAGAACCCTCCAGACAAAGAGAGGGAGGGCCATCGGAGTGTGGCTGTAGCAAACAAAGCAGGCACTGTTAGGAGGAAGGTGGAAGCATCAGCACATAGAAGGTGATACCTCCCATCTCATAACAGCCTGTACAATTAAATCATGTGGTAAATGATCGAGTCGGTTTGTGTGTGAGAAATCGATTGGCCGTGCATCAAGAGGCTTTGGCTGGTGGCTTCCGCGGCTACATGATAGCATCAGGCAAGAGAGTGCCGTCTTGAGTTGCAATGAGAAGCGGTTCATTACAAGTATCTGATCCAATACAAATAAGATTGGGGCTCACCGCGGAAGTCCATTAGGATTCCGAAAAGAGGAGGACAGGTTTGCAGCATGGAGGAGTTTTGCGGACTGAAAAGATCTTAAAGACAATGAGACCTAGCTACATGAAATGGGAAACTATGCTCCAAGAGCAACACTGATTGTCTTATTGTTTGTTTGGTTGTTACAAAAAGGTAAAGATGCAGTACTCTGTGACATACACAACATAAAGGGCTGTGAAACGACATCTGCCTCCTTCCTAAGTTTTGTACAACTATCATATCTGCTCAATCATTGCAGATAGTCAAAATCAATTTTAATGTCTCAAACAGACAACCCAAGCTAAATTATGAAGTGCAGTTTCTAAATGATTATAAGAAAATGAAACCTATCTGGACCTTTGTGAAAAAGTAATTCCACCCTGAATCTAATAACTTGTCAAGTGATCGCAGTTGCAACGTTACAAGTACAAGTAGCTAGCCACATTTCTCAGTAGTTTTTGACATCAATAGCTTCGTGAAGCCACTTTCATGATCACTAACTACATTTCCTCAGCCGTTTCTAAACTTTAATTTTAGTGTCTCCAACACATTGTTCGCAAGCTATTGGTAGCTTGCCAGGCCATTTCTGCTGGAGCTAGCCAAGGAGTGAAAAATACACTTGGTAAAGTTCATCTCAATTCCCATCCAATCAAAATCACAGGTGTCTCGCCACCTACCAAGATTGAATGTTTATTTGTCAACTAGCTGTCAATCAAACATTTGAGGACCAAGTTCCAACCATTCAATGTTCTGGCTGGCCTTGTGTCAGGATGTTAGCCGGGTACGCTAACAACACTGGAAGAAGAGAGTACATTTGAATGTAAGAGAAAAAAAAGTAGGAGCAATTATTTTATTAGAGCAAGGAAGGGACTTTTGTTTAAAAACGTGAACGGCAAGTGTGTGTACTGTATGTGACCTGTGGCCCAAATCCTGCGAGCTAGCCTATTGTGACATGAATCAAAGCTCAGAAAAAGACTGAAAGTTTTTTTTTTTCAAAAATGGTGACAAGGCAGCAAGCTTAGTATGTGTGATAACTATGCTACCAAAAAAATAAATCATTCTGAAATCAGGATGGGTGCAAATACAGGACAGGAAGGAAAAAGTGAACTATTGCATTTAATAGTTGAGCCTCCTTTGGCAGCAACAACTTCAACTAAGGACTATTCTTCTCTTTAAAACTGTTGCAGAATCAGCAAATGCCACTGCGATTGGTCATCCAGGATGTACCCTGATTCTCACCCAGACAGGGATATAGGCTCTTACACACCTGCAACCCAAGTGGGGATAAGCGGTTCGGACAATAGATGCATGAAATAGTTCATGCAACGCCATCTCAATCAGACGGAGCCCCTAAAGTAACATGCGGAAAAAAAAGAAATGTTTCTCGTCCTAACGAGAAACTTTTTGGTCAAAACCTTTCTCATCTGGACGAGAAAACTTTTTTTGTCCTGACGAGAAAGTTTCCCGTTAGGTGTAACTATAACCTAACTAAGTCCTGCACTGTCATTTTCACAAAGAAAAACAAACCAAAATGGAGATACAATGTCTCCTATGCACGCATACTACTTTCTCGCCTTAATCGAGAAAACTTTTTTTGTCCTGACGAGAAAGTTTCCCGTTAGGTGTAACTATAACCTAACTAAGTCCTGCACTGTCATTTTCACAAAGAAAAACAAACCAAAATGGAGATATAATGTCTCCTATGCACGCATACTACTTTCTCGCCTTAATCAGAAACGATCCCATCCTAATGGCTATGTAAAGCCCTTTGAGACTGTCTGTGATTAAGGGCTATACAAATAAAATTGACTTGACTTGACTTGACTAATGAAAACATTCTCATCAGGACAAGAAAGTGTCTGGCTAGTACAAGAAACTTTATTGTCAGGGCCAGAAAGTCTCTCAGAAAGTTTTCCCATGTCACATTTGGATCTGCGTACAATCAGATTGAGGTCAGGACTTTATAAACTAACTTGTGCTGTATAAAGCAGGAAAAGGTTAGAAAAGGCGTATTTAAATCTGAATGTTCGTTGTTTCGCGGTGAGACAAAATGGACAATGTTCAGCACAGTTGCTTCTCCTCCAAGGACTGCTTGTGCGCGTTTTAAACCTGACAGTCCTGCGTGGGATGCTCAGTTAAGAAAAAGAAAAAATAATGGCTGATAATTAACACAAATCAGTGACTCATTTCAACATCTCTCAAAACTTAAAAAAAGGGGTTTATGGTAAAACACCAAGGAGTAAGTCACTGCTGTCTCGAAAAGACAAACATGCTACACATTTGAAGTTTCTTAAAGAGGACTTGTAAGTTCTACAACACTACTGTAATGCTAAAACGTTTTTTGGACAGATGAAACCACAGTTTAATTGTTTGGAAGGAACATGCACAAAACCAAAACCTTATCCCAACTCTGAAGCATGTTGGAGGGAGCATCATGACATGTGAGCGCTTTGCTCCATCACGGACTGCTTGCAGTCGTCAATGAAAAAATGATCTCACAAGTTTGTCAGTATATTTTGCAGAAGACGTTGAGGCCATCTGTCCAAAAAGTGAAGCTCAAAAGAGCATGTGGTGCAACGGGACAATGACCCAAAACTAAGTCAAAGTACTGACTTAAAACGGGTTGAGTTGTGTGGCGCAAGTGAGCCATTCAAACCAGATATTGCAGAAATCTTGATCACTGGTCCAAAATTCATCCTTATCATTGCGCACATCTTTATTTACAACTACGAGAAACGTTCGGTTGAGATTGTTGCCTCCAAAGGAGGCCAGTTAGTAAATTCAAGGGTTCTTAGTCTATCCTCTTAGTCCTGTGAATATTTTTCCGTTATTTTCAGTGAAAACAATAGTTGTGCGATACTGATTTACAAAGACTCTTTATTTGCGTGAACATCAGAAGGCATTTTATGTCCAATTCATGCATAAAATTAGGAAATCCTACAGGGTTGACATCCAATATATGTTTCTATTTCACAGGCAAGAAAATTGAGAACACAGTAGCTCTTTTATAGCAGGTAACTCCATACTTTTTATTTCTCCAACTTAAACTGAGAAGGTGTGGTAATGTGAACACAAGAACAAGAGGGGCACAGGGGATCAGTAAACAGGCCTTGGTTGCTTCATGTTATTGTGAGCCTCGGATGCTGACACATAAGCAGACTCTGGAAAGAAATCCTCATGGAATTCAGCCAGAAACCTACATGAAAGAAGAGAAGATCGTCATATGTACTGTTGTCAGCTGACATACAGCAGACACATGCAATGTCCTACCTGATTCTGATTTCCTATTGTTATCAATAACCGCCTCATTATAAAGAACTGTTGGGTCCAATGCCTTCTTCCTATGGAGGTGCACTTAGCAAATATAAACCCTCCTCTATGGCCATACAGACAGAACATGACCGACCAACATAAGCATGAACCCACCCTTCTCCGACCCCTCTGCCTCCCATCTAATCAGTCGCGGGGAAAACTAATCCGGAATCTTCTTAGTATCCACTACTCGGCCAAATCCTCTAAATCTTGCCATCTCATCTTAGCTCCACCGGTCCTCCTAATCTCAATGCAAACAAATTATACTCATCAGAAAGAAAACACAGAACGTTTTGATGACAACTGAAAGGCAACCAAATGGCAAGAACAGCAACACCTCTCACCCTCGTTTCAAAACGGGGAAACTACAGAAAAATTGAAGGTCTGAATGCTACACTTGATTTTTGTGATCAAATTTGCCCCCCACCTGCCTGCCTAAATTAAGAAAAATATATGGGATATAATCTTTCATTAGATAATAACAATATCATTTTTAGGTATATGTTGAATATTGCAATAACAATCAATACCGCTATCATTAACATCCATAATGAAGTTCTCCACAGAAACTTAAATGATGCACCTAAACAAGCGGATCCACTAATTCCACTAATAACCCATTAAGGAATGGTTTAATTTGGTACATTTGAGTCCCTCTATCCTGAAAATGAGATGTGAGGACGATGACGCTTGGCAGACAAAAAAAACACTGATTAGTTTAATCAGCAAATTAATTGAAAAAAATATAGATAATGCATAAACTATTTTTTTTTTGCCATGGCTATTCGTGGGCCTAGATGATCCCATTCCTCCGCAAATAGAGCGGGGCTCAACCGTAAATACATTGCTCAAAAAAAAAAAACTCCTTTTCAATCCCAGAATGCAATGCATTTAATTAATCAAGTTATAAGGACATTAATCTTTGTCATATGTGTTTGTGTTACCAGTAGTTGAATATGTGCCACATTTAACTAACTTTGATTTAAGTTGTACTATGTTTTTAATGTATTTATTTATTTTTAAACAAACCATGACTTTAGTTTGTGTGCAAAATAGAAACATCCAGGTCAATTCCTTGCATAACTTGCTTGTTTTATCGGAACATTGTTTGTCAAATTAGGATTATTATTGTTGAGTTGGGGACCGGAAATAGTTTTGACTCTCGAGGACAGAGAGATCAATCTTGTGCTGGATATGAGGTTTGCATGGGCTTCTGCTCCACAGCACGACATGGTGGCACAAGTCAGTACTGTATGGGTTTGATTAGAGACAGAGAACCAAATCCCTTAGGTTTGGGAGCGGCTCAACTGAAGATCGCTCGGGAGGATTTAAAGATTAGACTCCCTGCGCTTGTGTAACACCCACTCATCTCCCTCCTGCTAACACATGCTCTGTCCCTCCCTACGAGCCACTCGTGCACTCATTTCCTTATGCTTCTCCTTGACTTTTGGTGTTTCTGTCCTTGACTTTGGTTATTCCTACTCAATTTTATACATTATTAGTCTTTCCAGAATCCCCAGTTTCTTATTGGATTCTCTGGTTGTTAGGATTGGGACCAAGAGTCTCGTACATTTTGAATGTGAAAATGACAGATTGGAGGTTTTAACCTGCCCAATTCCCGGTTATCGACAATGTATAGTAATGTTTCAGTGGAGTGGAAAAGCTTTCGGGCCCATTTGACCTAATATCTTATATTTGAGAGGGGGTCCAAAATCTAGTCAGATTGTGTGAACTCCAGCCTTTTTCCTTGTGAGTTACGTGGATTGGGTCAGGTATTAAAGTATTAGTACAGTAATTAAGTTTAATAACACTAGTGTTCCTATTCTTTTCGTCTGCTACAGTTCAAGTCAAGTTATTACAACATACACTAATAAATTCCACCCGCAATCTTTGATGCCATGTTATTTTCTACAATTGCAAATTATATTTTGAACATTTAATCCGATTGCTTCCTCGTTACCAAATACTACATCAAATTGGCTCAAAAAACCTAATGGCCCTCTCATCACTGAAAATCAATTCTTATCACTCACCCCAAAAGAGCGACTTGTTCACAACAATAATATGAAACCTCACTTGGATGTGATTTTCATTGCTAAGTAAATCAAGACGATACAATACAGCTGACAGACTAATGACCTGCTGATGGGCTGGAAAGAGGCCAAGTCCCAAGATAGCACCCACGGCACTGCCGCAGGCAGGTTGACTGACCCTGAGGCGTAACACTCGCTAAAAACTGCATGAAAAGTCCGAGCACTGCTCTCTGTGCACAAAGACATTTTAGTAGAGCTGTATTCCCAATAAAGTTTTTGCATACTGCCAAAAGTGACGGCACGCCCGCCACTGCAGCTCTCTTACACTCAACAGAGATGGCAGAGCGAGGGAGATAAACCTCACCCTTGATAACCAGAGCTATCGCAACACTCTTGAACAGAACATCACTACTTTCTGTGTTTCTTTGGAGAAACTAAACCCTTACTTGTGTCAGAAACTTGGCAACAGAACTACGCTAAGGGAATATGCAATTTGTTTGGGTGGTAGTGTCACATTGGGTGTTGTGCCAGGTAGAAGGAGAGATGAAGCAGAAAGGCCCTCCAGCTCAATGTGATTAGTTGTTACCCAAGTTCTTAGGGCATTTGCCATTCTGACATGGCCTGCAGTACTATAGAAAAGACGGTGTGGAGGTGTGGTCAGTGTTGAAGGGACAACCAGTACAAGTACAAATAAAGCTTTTCGAGCTATGCAAAGACACTTTAATTTGTGTCAAATGGCTAAATGGCCACACCCTGAGATGTCTAAAAATGGGGGGATTTTGCTGCTCAATTCATAGTCCACAAACATAATAATGATCAGAATGTCGTGTTATAAATAGTGGGCTCGCATAAAACATTATCGTCAAGCTAATTTCTTTTACTTGACTTCCACTTTAACCTGTTTGCGTTAATCCACAAGGCAGAAAGAAAGCAGAGGGAGAAAAACAGTTTTCCAACACAGCTCAAGTTTTTCCAGGACATTTTGCTTACCCCCTCCCGAATTTTCCATGTTTCTCTTACTGGAAAAGTTTCATGATTTTCCAGGTTTTCTGAGACGTGTGGGAATCCTGAACATGTATCTGTTACCTGAGGAAGAGCTCAAGATGTTTGACCAAGGCTCTTAGATTCCTTTCAGGGATCTGCATCTTTCCAAGGATCTCAGGAAGCTTCACTGGTGGAATAAGGCAAACATGATGCAGGGGTGACAATAACATAGAGACGAATATGTTTGCTGCAATAAATTGAATCGAGTCAATGGACAAATGGAAAAAAAAAAATAACCAACCAAAAAGTCGCAGAAGGTGCTGCACTCCATAGAGGTAGGAGGGTGGTGGAGGCTGGTCATTTAAGGGATAGTTATCAGGTGTCAGCTTCCAACTCAGCACCTGATGGACACGATGGTGGGAAAGTCTTATGTGACCTGGCATCAAATAGTTGCTGAGTTCAAGACTCAAACTGTGGGTTTAATAAATAATTCAAATACAGTGAACCTCCGCTATTCACTGAGGATAGGGACCAAGCCAGGGTGTGACTGACCAGGACTAGAAATGAAATTCCATACTTAAGGAGGAATCCTGTCATGGTTTGACTGTTTTACCACATTATAAAATCGTGAGTAGGCGACTTTTGCGACTTCAGTTGTGAAGGGTAAATTTGCCAAGGCCAAACTGTGAATGACCGGGGGTCAACTGCATACTGTTCCTGATCTTACACAATAGCCAGATCACACACTGCTTTGTCACCTCATTGAGCTCATTATTTCGCCTGCTCTCGAGGCCGTGAAAAGGTCCACTTTGTTCTTTGCTTGGAGTCAAGGGCAATGGGGAGGATGAACCACTGTGTACTGGAGTTTCTGCAGAAAGAGGATAACATACTTTTGAGGAGCTCACCTAAAATCTAGTAAATGATGTGACAATTCAAGTAAGCACAGAGTTCATCAAAAACAGCTGGATCAGCAATAAGTGGACTTGCACCACCTAGTGGGCAAAATATGTTGCTCCAAAAACAAAATCAACTATATTATCCGACAGACAAAAGCAATAACTTTGTTTTCCAAAATATTGAGGAAAAGTTTATAATTAATGAACCAAAGGAGTGCCATTTGTCTTGATAAATATAGTGAGAGGTTGTCCCCTTACTTCTGTCAAGGTTGAGGATGAATTTTGACTGTAATGAGCTGTCGATCAAGCGGCGTTTGAGTTGAGGCGACGCTGTGGAACTGCCTCCACCTGTGTCATTTGGAACCAAAAGTGATCATTTGAGAGAAAATGTGCAGGAATAGACACTACTTCAGACCAATGAAATATATTTACCGCCACTGCTCCCTTCAGCTGGGCGTTCTCCCCCAGGCGTGTTCCTGGTGGAACGCCTGAGTGACTGGGACTGGTACGAAATACAGTCCATGTCAGGATGGCGACGGCGCTTTGGGGTGGGCGTCGTTGTGGAAACGTCACTGAGGGCTGGCTGGCTGTCCGTTGACTGAGGAGTAGGGGGGTTGTGACCCGCTGGGCTTGGACTGCGCTCTCGCTGGGTGCTTGAAGGACAGACAAATGATGTGACTGCAACCTTGAAGCTCCTCATTGAAATTCTTAACCAATTCCACTTACTTGCTGGGGCAAGGCGATCCTTCGTTGACGGCCAAGAGAAGCCGAGACGAGCTGACCTTTTTGAACTGGGCTTGCTCACATGGATAGAGGAGAATCATGGGTAGGGTGAAGTCAAATGTAATCCTCAGGCCATCAACCATTTCCTTACACAGTTCCTCACTTAAATAAAAAAAAGAATTAAAACAATGAAGTCACTAATCATCACTGCATTTATAGGGCAGTAAAGTTAAACAGTACACAATCGTTTTTTTGTTTTTTTTGTTCTCTTTCTGAGCATACTTCTTCTCTGGAGGGATTGGCTGCAGGCTGCTGCTCTGTGTCGTATTCTGCTGTTGCTGCCGCCTGTACCGCTCATTTGCCATGAAAGCCTTGTTGATAGCAAAGTGCTTCACGTAAGACTCCAAGATTTGCACAACATTTGTCTGACAAGGAACCAACACCAACTACAAAGGAAAAAGTGTTTTTAATGCACGTTAACATTGTGAACTCAACTCTTGGGCAATACCATTTTTGACAACCAAGACAAAAATGTAATTATTTTCCATGTCAGGATTTTTCCATGTAAAAAGTGAATTATCAAGTTAATCATTATTTGAGTTGATTTCAAATTACATTTCAAATCAAAACAGAATTAAATTAGCATTTAAGTGCAGTTTATCAAAATACCTTTTTCCTCTTATTGATGTAAAAGCAGTCATCTTCCAATTTTTTCTTGAGGATATCTGGAATATTGATGTCAACGTGTACAATTCTCTCCTCACTTTCCTTCTTGATATTGATATCAGGTTCAACTTTCTGTGAAAAAAAAATACATTTGTCTCAGGTGACTAAAAGGACGTTCTCTGGGCAACAATCATAGACACAAATGTTTGCTAATCAGTGCATCTAAAACCAATGAAGGTCTTGTATTGTTCCACCACCAACTTCGTTATTGACCATTTTGTTGATGTCCGCAGAGAAGGTAGTGTCGCCACTATTCGAAGATTCTGCTTCAGAACCGTCACCCTCACTGCTGCCAGAAGATGAAATCAAGCCTGGGGACAGAAAGACAAGACGTGATCAATATGATTGCAGTGAGAGACTGCGTGCAAGTAAATGGGAGCAAAGTGTGACTTCTCACACGTGTCATCACTGTCGTCCTCCTTCGGTAGTGTCTTCAGCGAGGGTTTAGTACCAGAAGGATGTCGCCTCTTTGCCCATCCCTTTTTCTTCCTACCACCAGGAAACAAGACTTTGAGCATGTTCTCAACAACTCTTCAAGTCAAATGGATCAACTATGCTATATGCCCGCAAGGGGGAAAAAAAGAGAAGTTCCCAAACTTACATGCGACCAAGAGCTTCACGCGCCAGTTTACGTTGCAATTTGCGGCTTTCCTTAGTGTCCCTTAGGACATGATCCTCTGCAGCCCAACGATCCCAGCTAAACACAAACACACATTTTCATGGAGATTACATAATTAGTTGTGCTACAATTAAGGGTACAAATGTTCAATGTGCAATATGATTACCTTCTGCTCCAACCATTAAAGTGAATCAAGTACTTTGGGATTCGCCTTCCATGTTCATCCTTGCCTATCACTATGTCAAGGACCTGTAAAGACAAAATTAATTTAGCAAAACTGTGTTTGGAGAAACCTTGACCTCACTCCACAATGAGGATGGGCTTTTGGCATTTGAAACTGTGTAGATACAGTGGCTTGCAAAAGTATTCAAATCCCTTGAACTTTTCTAAATATTTGTCACAACTACTTTAACTTACTTTATTGGGACTTCATTTGATGCACAAAGAGACACATAAATAAGAAAGGAACCCAGTCTCAAGGAGAAGACTCCAACATGCTTCGTCCAAGACTGTACCAGGCTTCATCCAGCTTCCCATCTAATTGGACCAGATTCCTCTCTCAAGCCCGATGTATCTCACTGAGCACGGAAGGCTTGCTAGTGTAAGCAAACGTAGCATTTTTTTGTCAGGGATCGTTCGGAGTTGCAAAATCGCTGTAGTTTTCCTTGTCGCAAAATGACGCGCATCTGATCACTCCGGTTTACGAGAGTCGGGGATTTTGACAGAGAACACCAAGCTGGGTTTAGCAGTCAGACTGTTGCAATGTCAGCAAATGCTCTACGTTCAAATGGATTCCGGTCATGTGAACTACAGCACTTCCAATCAATTCCCATGAAAACGTTCGTAGTGTTTGAGGTGGAAAGGCGCCAACATCATGATCCTGGATGCGTGTTATGTTGGGTGTTAGCCAGTAACTCAGCTAAGAGCATCAGGACACAAGTGGTGCTTCATCCTTGAGGTTTCAACCCGACATTCCATGTTGTAAAATTAACTATATAAAGAATAACTCAATTGGTGCATACGGTGTCTGTTATTACCTTTGCGTCATACAAGACTTTAGCCTTGGTTGGGTCAGGTTCGAAGCACAGCACTCGTTCTCCTTTTTGGAATCTAAATTTAATAGCCCGCGAATTCATTTGTTCATGGCTCCGTGTAAGAGAGGAGGTATCGATACAAAATCTAACATAATTATCGTCCAAATATTTTCCAAACGCACTTCTGGTAGCGGCCTCCCCTTCCTATAAACAAAGTACGCGTGAAGCGCTGACGCTATTGCGTTGAGTTCAAGGCTCGTCGTAATGTCCTCCTCTTCCTTCTTCTTCCTCTTTTAGTATTGGGCGGATTAAATCTCATTGGTGCATACCGCCACCTACTGTGCTGGAGGTCGCAAATGGACTTGACGAGCAACGTTATCTACCTTAGGTCGAAGAGAAAAGAAACAGGAGAAAGGAAGTATTTCACAAATTCTTAAAGGAATAAGAAAGACAGAGGGGGGAATTATCGTATTAATCGTCTATTTCCCTAAAATGAAACCCTTTCCTTTCTGAATTCCGTCTGAGGAACTTTAAACAAAAATATAGTTTATACTCTATTACTCATTAATCTTCTTCTCTTAACCTCATACCTTTTCACAGCCAAAATAAGACGTCAAACGTTTTCCCCTCATTTCAGCACAGCAACAGTTACCCGTATCATGCTTGCTCACCTTAAATAAATACTAAATAGTGTGCTGTTCCGCCTTGTGTGCTCAAATTTCAATCTTGATATTTTCTTCTCTTCTTTTTCCCCCTGCTTTCCTCATTTCACTGACTTTCCTTCGTATTCTGTCATGCAATGTTGCTATCCTCACTACGTCCCATTGCTTTTGCCACCTTTCCTTAATTTTCTGTGTAATTCTGCTTTGTATTTCCAAGTTTAATATATAACTCACTGTCAACATACCTTGAGCCCTCCTTAGGCACTTTGTCAGCAAACTCATTCCCTCTTATTCCACTCTCTACTGGTCCCCATAAAAACACCATTGACACACCCACCATCTGGATTCTAAAGAGTTCTTGTGGTATTTCTATTGAAATATCTTTTCAACAGTCCTTGGCCTTTTTATGAATATTATTAAAAGGGAAGTCACCCCAATTGTCTTTTATACAACATAATGTTGTATGTGCCCCCACTAGTCTAAATTTAGAGTTCTGTAAAATTGATGCCCCTAAGATGGATAAAAATGGGTGGATTTTGCTGCTTTATTCATATTCCACAAACACTATATTAATCAGAATAACGTGTTTAGAGTACCGGGGATGCATAGAAAATATTGCAAAGAACATTTTGCATTACCTTACCCTTTAATGTATTTAATGCCTGTATTTTGATTGATTGAAGAGTAACAACATTTTGGGAGTTCTTGAACACTTGAGTGAGTGAACGCTTGCAAGCTGGCAGTGGCTTGTTCAAGCATCTCCACATGTATAGGCCAGTACATCTGTATCAGCTTAAACCTGAGACTAGAGTGCCTATACATGCATGGTCCATTCGTCACATTGGCAGTGAAGAAATGTTTGTTAGCTGGAAGCAATTGAATCTTTAAAGGACAAAACAACGACAAAGACGGTGAACAAAATCAGTGGAGTTTATGACGTACATTGTGACTTGGGGCTGACTATGAATTTGAAATATATACTGCCATCCTCAGCCAAAAGCAAATAGCAGCAAAAGCAAACTCACTGAAAATTTGTTGGAGGTTTTGACATCCCTCGTGGTGCTGTATTGAATTACAATCCACAGCCAAGAATTTGCAGATACTTTACAACACTTTTATAACCAACCAGGTGTTCATCTTACCAAGTCCAACTAATCTGTGTGGTCACCCGAAATGGATGTTCTCACACGACCCAGTGGACATGGCCGCACATGGCTGGCTTCCAGAAAATGGTGATCTGATGTTAGTGACTGGCAAAGCTGCCAAATATAGAGAAATCTGTGTGGCAAGGCAAGTTGGTGAAAACTAGAAATGAGAAGTGCAAGTGCCTCATTTGACCTCCATCATTTTTCTGGAGCTGATGAGGGAGGCACATATATGTATGTAGGGATAACCAAGAAAAGATGGGTAGAAGCCTACAAGAAGCTGTTCAATGATGATACAGCCAATGAATGTTTCCAGGATCTTGGCGTTGATCAAATTGCACAGAAATTAAATGGAGAAGATTTGCCGCCTCAGGTGAAAGCTTTGGAAGCATTTGAGGGCCGACTACGAAGCAATGAGAGACGAGACCTACCCTATCACATGCCCAAACTTCCCCCCAGTTGAACAAAATAGATGACGATGATGATGATGAGTGACAGTGGAATCAAAGACTGGTGATAAACTGTAAATTGATGATGATGTAGGTGGAATTCATGTGTGATACAGAGCATAAAATGTGTCAACGAAAAACACTTTTCAAATATTGAATTATTACTGATTAATAAGTGATTCTCATTTTGTCCGGAGTCTGTGAAGTTTTTGTAGACATTCTAGTTCTGCCCTGCTTCTTAATTCTGAAGACTGGTATAATTACAGTCAAGCCCGAAATCTTTCATATCCCAAAGGTATGAATTATTTCGGTCTTGGCTGTAGGCCTGGGTATGAATAATTTCATGCTGGAATGTATCAAGTCGATTAGCAATAGGGATGGACTGAGAATGAGGCCTAAGAGTATTCTTACCCTTGTCTCATGAATAATTTCGGGCTGTACTTGGTACTGAAAATGTTTCACATATTCATAATAATTGAAGGTATTTAAACAGTCTTTCATATTTAGCAATAATGGCAATAGTTGCAAAATAACATGAACATTCTGAAAGGAAATAACTACATTCAAAATTGATAGCATAAAGTAATGCTAAATCACTCATACATTTGAGTACCAAAGACAGAAAAGTGCTACACATGTCATGCAAAGAACTTTCTGCTTTTTTGGAATTTTAAAATAGTTATGTGAATATGTAAAGTAAATTCATTAGAGATTGACCTTGACATTGCACAGGTAGTGACCCCAGACCTGAACAATTTTTTGGGCAAATATGTATACTAATCCAGGCACTCATAGGAGAAAAACTGTAAAATGTCACATTTTCTGGCAACGATATTGGATTTTCAAGATGGCTACCACTCCCTCATCACTTCAATATACAGTATACCAGGGCATTTCTTAGAATAAAAAATACTGGTTTCACAAAGTTTGTGATTGTGTGTAACTTAAAAGGGTCATTACGTGGCATATTTAACTTGGAGCCTGACATTTTGAAAATGAGGACCGAGGAGCAGGAAAACTTGAACCCTAATGTTGGTCTTATTTGAACCCCAACTGAGCCCCCCTCCCCCCCAAAAAAAAACAAAACAAAAAAAAACCCAACAACTCTAAAATAAATTTTGACAACAGAAATGGCCAAAATGACATACTGCCTCAAACTAACCCAAAAACCCACTACATTATTTCTGTAACACTATCATCAGATTGTGCAGGTGAACCTAATAGTTTGACTTTAAATGTTTCCTTTAAGAAATGAAACTCGGCGGCAAGCCATAAATATTCAGTTTCATGTTCCAAAAGTAGGCCTATCAGTAATTTCATTTCTTTGGTTTCTAAACTTGTGGCACTAACACGTTTAAATCTGTCCAATATTCTTGGACAATGCAAAGTAACACTGACCCAAGGGCAAAAAAGCATGCCTGCGCAGCTGTTGCGAATCAGTCATTCAGCTTTAAGTGGTTTCAGCCTGTGCGACTCTGCTATTGTTTACCAAATATGGTGTGTGTATATAACACTCAACAGAACCGGCTTGAGGTGCAGCCCCAATTATTTATTTTCTTTAAACTGGCGATGCCTGATTTATTTTGACACATTTTGAATTCCAATGTTTTTCATGCAAGTTCAACAAAGTGTATCGGTAATGTTACGGAGAACTAGAATAGTCTCAAAAGCAGTACAGAGACAGAGACATTGGAATGCAATCATTGTAATTGTTAAACTATGATATTGAAACAGTAAGATGTTCTCTATGTTATTATTTAAAATTTCATAGCATAATGGCTCAGTTGATATTTCCACGTACCGGTGCTTTGTTTTCATTCTGTGGTTTCGGCTGTTTTCACAAAGGGACTTTCTCCCTCCCTTTAACACTGTTTTTAGATGGGTCAAATCTGTTTCAGCTGTTATCAGTGTCACGTCATGCTGTGTGTGTATATTTGTGTGTGTGGGGGTGTGGGGGTGTGTGTGTGCGTGTGTGTGTCTGCGCGCGGCATGCAGTGCAGCTTCATATACTCCATTGTAAGATGTCAGCCACCCTCCTCGCAACAACCCTCCAAGACTCGAAGCATCTTGCGTTGTCTCACCCTCCTACTGACTGACCCACTCATAAACAAAACAAACCGCGAGATGATGACACACACGCACAAGCATCTGTTTAAATAATGCCTGGCATGAATTCTTTATGCACATCAGGTTATTAAAGCAAACCAGTTGGTATTCATTTTCATTGAAAGTTGGCACAAAACTGCTGAACAATAAACCAACATAAAATTCCAGAACTCATTTTGAGCATGTTTTCAACCAAAAATCTTTTTATAATCTCATAACAACAGAAGATTGGGTGAAGGTAAAAATACAGTCTTGTGGGGAAATGAGGCAAGTCGTTTCAATCTCATTTCATGAAAACGTCGCTAAATACGGTGTCACGAGATTTCTTCGTGGCTACAACTACCACCACAAATGTCCACTTCATGCTTCATGTTTAAAGTGGGATTAGATTCAAGTTGAATATAAATCTATTGTAATTAGAGTAACACAAGAAATAACTAAAACATAATAACAAATAAAATAACGTACAGCTTTTAATTGTAAAGAATTTATCCAACAAATTATTTTAAACATATGTTTTTCATGGCGACCGACTGGTTTGCACATCCACCTAACAGTACAGAGGTCGTGGGGTTCATCTGTGCTCCGACCGTACTCTGATCATGTTCTTCTCGTCCTCGCATGCACGGTTTTGTCCGATTTTCTCTGGATTCCTCCCAAATTCCAAAAACAAACATGCTAGGTTAACTGAAGATGGTTCTTAGGTGTGAATGTGAGTGTGAATGGTTGTTTCTCTGTTTGTCACCTGTTTTCTGTGCCCTGCAATTGGGTGGCGACCAGTGCAGGGTGTCACCCCACCTCTTGCTCAAAGTCATCTGGTATAAACTGCAGCACACCTGTGGCCCAGCATAAGCAGTATGATTTTCACATTCCTGAGTACCTGTAACAGCGTTGTGCAAAGCAAAGCAAAATATATTTGATGACAAACACAATCTTAAAAAATGAGTTCTGTTGATAGTTGAGCTACTGTATACTAAAAACATTTATCAAATTATAAGATAAATATGCCCTGTTTTTTAAAAAGGACAGATTAAGAAAGGATGGACGTAGCTTTTCGTCCGTCCCTTTAATCGCCCCTTACCGGGTCTGGTACCCGGTACCAGGATGCCCATTTCACTGACAGCAACACGCCCAGCCTGTCTTGCGAGTGTAATCGGCCAATACGTGGTTTCAGACCGAATGTGATATATCGCAACATCTCGTGCCATATGGGGCCGGGCCCACCCACCAAATAGCTTGAGGTAAAGATTTCTAAAAATAAACTTCATACTATTATTCTGTTTTATCATGGTAACTATGTTTGTGTTGTGAAATACTAATGTGGAGTTGCTTATCACTAAGACATTAAAATATAAAGAAACAGTGATGTCATTTTTGTTTGATTGATGTTGCTGATCTTATTTACAACAACCAATCACAGCCTCACTGAAAATAATATTTGGTACCCAGGCATATCCCGACAAATATGTCAATGTTTGCATGCAAGAGCCCTGCACGTTTTTCAAAGTGTGGCATTGCATAACGTGGCAACACACGTCTGTAAACTTGTACGTATTTGTAAATGATTAGAACCGAGGCCAGGAGGTAGGCTGGCACTTAGGGCAGCAGTCACGTCAAAAAAATAAAAATAAAAATAAATAAATAAATAAAAGCTTACGTCACTTGGTATGTCAGAAAATTTAAATCACTCGTCCCCAAAATGTATATGGACGTCTCTACTTTTGGCCATATGAACCTAAAAAATATTGCCGCAATATTTTGTATTTTAGGGACGACGAGTTTCTCTCCATATATATTACATCAGTGTCGGCAACTAAGCATTCATTAGAACCGTTTCAAAACAGATTTCCATGGTAGCCACAAACTCTTCGGACATTTACAAAGAAGATATCTTTTGTTTTCTTTTTTTATTTTAAATTTTGCAGCAGACACCTGGGTTGAACTGGGTGTGCTGATGGAAGCGATACGTCAGCATATCCGCCATATTAGATGTGGCTATTGTATTAGCCTAAAAAATCTGCAAATTCTATATGTCAAATTGAGTTGGAATGACATAATGAAATCAAAAGCAATAATTTGATTTTAATCCTATGAGTTCTTGCTTGATGATACCTCTCCATGGAGCAAGTTGAATGAGGCATCGTCACAATTTGCTTCACTTTGCCACATTTATATTATACCATATGGAAAGCGCCTTGTTGCAGCTCCAGCTGTTGTGAAATGTGCTATATAAATAAAGCTGTATTATATTGTATCCAATACAGCTACGGTGTCGACGTACTCAAGAAGACGGCTTTGTACATTTATTGGAAATGTTGTTCTATGATCATTCTTGCTTGCGATTGTGCAAATGGTGTCATATACTGGGAGCCACAGTACTATGCGAATACTGTATTTGGAGCAAAGTATGTGCTGTCTTTCTGGTACAGATGACAATTATTTTTATGAATAAGAACGGAGGGACGATGACGGAATGGTGCCTGGGTCACGGACAGAGGATGGACTGGTAAAATAGTGGAAAGTGCCCATCTCTGAAAAATACCAAAGAAATTCATACCACAATATCAAGGAAGAACAATACTTTCAAAGACTCAGAACCTTCACCTACTGACAACTCTCAACAAACAAAGATCATACAACAGTCAGAAATGTTAGAGATAATTTATAACAACAAATTTCCACGACACCATTCAGTTACTATACTTTCCTTGGGGCTGTGGTGCCAATCTCTGTACTGAAAGAGATGAAAACGCAAATAGGTTAGTTTTTCATCAAATTAAAGGATTGGCTCAGGAGTGACACTATTCATTTTGCGCGCGTGAGCTAGATGAGACAGAGGGTGGAGTCGCATAAGGCAATGTTGAAGTTGTATATCACCCTCCCTCCCAATTGAATGTACATTCTCAAACGATCAAACTTGAGCTAGGGCATGACGCTCATGAAGTCGCAGACTTTTCTTTCGCGAGCTAATGTGGCATCACCCGACTCCTCCTCGGTTCACCTCCTGACACTTTCTGTTCAAGCTTCAACGTTGCGGAGCTTGAGGAAAACGCATTGAACCGGTACCTCCAAAGAAGCGAGCCATGTCTGCGGCGCAGGGACTGTTGCACAGCGTCTTCTCCTGCTCCTCTCCAGCATCGAAGGCTGCAACCAAACAGAGACTACGGCAAACTCGTAGTCTGGACCCCGCTATCATCAGACAATGCGGCACCGGGACCGAAAGTGCAAGTAGCGCGCAGTTGTCCGGATCAACTGTCCAGGACGCAGGTGCGCCCTCAAAACCATTTACGCGTACCAAGACTTTAACGCTCAAAGAACCCATCGCGCCATCTATCTCCTCTCCCTCAATACCTTTGGACGTGTCCCCGTCGTCCAACTTTCACTTTGACTTCGAGATAGTGAAGCGTTCCAAACGGAACACGACTGGGGATTTAGCAGTCCTTGGGCGAGGTTCCGGGTTCTCGCCGACCGGCAGTACCGGCGCGCTCTTCTCGCCACGGAAGTGGCTCCAGAAGAGGACCCAGACGACGAGCTCGTATGCTTACGTCGCATGGAAGCCAGAGGTAACGTTCTCCCATACAGTTGATCATTTGCCAGATTGAACGTTCTGTAAATTTAAACGAGGATAATTCTGATTTTGCATTTTGTGCCCCTTGCATCGCCGCTTGTCAAAGAACACACATTCATACATACACAAACTTCCTCAGTTGTTTGATGTATATAAAAATAACACACGAAAAAAATGCCTTCACTATTTTTCTCTGGCATATTTGCTCCTGAAAGCAGCATCACAGCAGTTGTCTTGACCTTGGGTGCATGGGTAATTATGGGAGAGAGGAGGAGGAGGGGTTGTGGGGACCTGTTCTCACTATGTCCTAAAAGAAAAAAATCTCTGGGGTGAGCTAAATAATCTCTTAGGATGCTTTTTGAGGATTAATTAATTTCAATTTAAGGTGTATTCAAGTGCACAGGAACATTTTTCTCCCCGTGATGCACTCATATAGGGGATTGGGCTTCAAGCAGACTGAAATTGAGTGAGGCTTAGTATGAAATCTTTACCAAAACATACTTTGGATACTTATTTTTAGCAGGGGGGCTTTATCGGGTGCATAGTTGGCATACGTCCACACGCACTAGTTGAAAGGTATGATCTGTTTCCCACTTCTTTTGGAGACTTGTGTTGGTTTGGTGCTTTTTACCTCTTTGTTTGCAGCTTTACAGTGTGTTTGTGCGTGTGAACGCGTGTGTGTGCGTGTGTTGGGAAGGTCTTAAAGGACTTGGTTCTCACGCTTGGGAAGGGGCGTCGGGTCAAAAACCATGCAGCCCTTGAAAAACTCTTACACCACTTCCTGTTTCGGAGAGCTTCTCAACAGCTTTGCTATGGCCATGTTTCCTCTCCCTTTTTTAGTGCAGTTGAGATGGTCTCACTTTCATAGTTCACCGCTGCCAAATCGATCTAATCTAATCTTTCCACCCTACAATGGGTCCGTTGAGGATAAGAAGGCCATCGCTTTGGAGTCGTTGGAAGAGTCTGGATGATAAAATTATTGCCCTTCAGATTTTGCAGTATGTTATAAAGCAGGCATCACCAATTGGCGGACCGTGGTCCGGATCCGGACCGACAGATGGTTCGGACCGGACCCATGACCAATCTATGATGAATATTTTTCGGGGCGCATTCGGAAACGTTGAAGCTGCAATTCTAGTTAATACGGAAAAGGCGTCACTGATTTGAGCCAATCAAATCTTTTGTTTACGATCCACTGCCAATTGCGCAGCAGACCGGAAGAGAGTGCTGCTGACAGTATGCCGTGCTAAAAAGTTAGCAAGGTCGATGCGTGTTGTTTTAAATGAATGGACGGAAAAAATTAATTTCGATCTGGCTGCAGCCGATTCAAAACCAGTGTGCATCATATGCTCCGAAACCGTCGCAACATTGCGATGCGCCACTACGAAACAAAGCACCGCCCTTTTGTGCAAAATTATCCGCTGAAGTTTGAGGTGAGCGCACCCAAAAACATCGAACTTCGAGTGCAGTATAACAGATTTTTTACATTTTCGTTTACAGCCCAGCGGTAAGCAAACGAATGTTCACTAAAAGTATCATGGATTTTGGGAAAACATAAAAAAAACATTCAGTGGTGAAGGAGTGCTTAAATGCGGTTGCACAAACATTATTAAAAGGAAAACACAAAGCCCAGATGTGTGAAATAATCAACCAAATCCCAATGGCCCTGACTCCGTTCCAACCCAGATTTAAGTCACTGGCAGGGCAGTCACAAACTCATTTTTCTCATTAAGAGAAGTTAAAAAAATATTCAAAAGAAAAGGTGGTGTCAAAGCTCATTTTGAATTAGTTTTTCATGAGGACAGCCATTTTTATTGATTGTGTACTGAACATGTTGACCTGTTTTACTTGGATAATTAGGCTTTCCGTTTTTTTTAGGCTGACAACTCTTTGATTTAAGAAAAAAAGGTAAAAGATGTTAACTCAATGCTTAGCACTTGATATATTTCTGCAGGAGATATTTTAGTTTTTTTTCTGGAAGTGGCACCCTTAAGTTCCTGGAGCCACATTTTCTTGAATGTGAAATAAACGCCTTATATTTTTTTGACTGGCAAAGGTGTTTAATGGGAACATTGCTAAATATTTAGTTTATAAGTGCGCTCTGCTGAAAATGACTAAATATTGAAACTATATAAAAATGTGAACATAGGCTAGACATTAAGGGAACTTGGACTTTGGTTCGGACCTTTTAATTGGAAGAAATTTTCATCGTGGACCTCTGTGACTTTTAATTGAATACCTCTGTTATAAAGGTTTCATTGTGTGCAATGTTCTTTCTACTATTTGCATTTTTTAAATGGTTCATTATAAACAAGACCAATCATTCAATCACGATGCTAAATTGTCCAGAAGTGTCAATATTAGTGAGAAGAGTTGTTTTTTATATGTGCTCTGCTGTTGACTGCAGACCAGTCCATTTTATATCCCACCTCTCAAATTCAGCTGGGATAGGCTCTCATTCAGTACAAGTGGTATGGTTGTTAAAAAAAATACCTTAGACAAAACTAAAGTTGAAAAAACATTTTTGTTAACTAAGAAAATAAAAATGAAACTGGTTAAAAAAATAAAACGAACTGAAACTACATTTTACGTTTTCAAAACTAACCATAATTGTAGAGAAAATGTCCTTCATTTTGGTCTCTGGCAATTGATGTAATACATGAGCCATGTGAGTTGATTTGAAATGCATTTATTTCAATATTAACAGCACCGCCGTTAGCTAGAAGAAGGGAAGGTCAAACAGTCCCCTGGGAGATGTCCTCTAAATGTTTGTCTCACAGAAGTGATGTCATCAAGCAACAGGCAATAAAAAAGAGCCACTAAATGACGTTGCTCCAAGGGTCGAGATTGCATGTGGCTTTGGCTCAAATAGCTCACCTGCTTTTGTCATTTAAGTCAGCACGAAAGTGCTTTACTTTTTTGGTTCATATATATATATATATATATATATATATATATATATATATATATGTATATATTGAGAGAGAGAGAGAGAGAGAGAGATGAAAAAATATATACACTATATAAAAATAGTACACTGTACAACCAGGTTTGAATATTTATTTCAGATATGAATCCACTTTAGAAGTTGGCAACTTGGCAAACAAGGCTTCTTAGCTTTATTTAATTACTGCATGCATGCCTGCATCTAACTTTAGAAGCGGTATTATGCACTGTACTTATTATAATTCAGCCTGCGGACTGTTAGGACTGTAACCTTCACACTGAAATATCAAAATGGACTGAAATAACATTTTTGTAGAATTCTAAAAACACAATACTTACCGTTTTACCACACTAAAAGCAAGTGGATTTGATAAAAAAGAGAAGAAAAATAAAACACAGCCTCCCTGAAAGTTAATTAAAACTAACTAAATTTGAAAAACAATACTCCAAACAAAATGAAAACTAACTGGAATTAAAATTCCCAAACAATAACCTGCCTTCGACTGTGATGACCCAAGAAGTGGCAACATTTGCTTGAAAATCTCAAATCTCAAACTGCCATTAGCATTTTGCATGTGGGCTCCCCCTGGATTTCCACAGTTCGTAGGCAAAACAATACAAGTAAAAAGGGATTGAAGTCTGTGACTGTTGTTTTATGGGCATAAAAAGGTTGACAAATACGTTATTAACACATCATCCATGTGCTGGAATGTTGGCTCTTCATTTTTTGCAAAATAGTTGCGAGGCCAAAGGTGAGCTATTGGGTCTTTTGGGTTCATGATTTTTGAGGCATTTCATTTCCATCAACGACAAATTAAAGTCGAAAGACTGCAAGAGAGCATACCAAGTCTTGAACTTGTGAGCAAGCGTGCTTCTTTCGTGATTCTTTCGTGACCAAGTTCCTCCCTGAAATCTAAATTAAGGCCATACGCAGCACGCCCAGCCTCATTACCAGCCAAAAAAACGGTTGTCTGCGAGCAGATATACATCTGTGGTAGATGTTGCATTTACCTTTCCTTTTCCCATTTTTTATTTGTTCATTTATTAGTTTTTTTTTTCCAACTACAATCAGTGTTAAATGCCATGTGTTGCAAATTTGCCCATTTTGATCGTTATCGCATGAAACTTTCCTCCTCCTTTCTTCGCTGTCACGTTATTAAATTTACGCAGCAATTAAAACTTCCTGTTTTGGAACCCTAAAGGGCAGTGTTGTTAAAGTAAATATCAAATAAGAAATAGAGTGATTGGTCTCGCAAACAGCCTATTCCAATATTACAAGTGGTGCAGCGGATAAAATCAGAAAATGCAGTTGGATGCTGTGGTAGATGATGCGATGAAAGACATCGCCCATTTTGCCCTGGATGTTCTTGTGCAAAAAATAAATAGATTATGCTTAGCTTTGGCTTTCACTCTATTGTAATTTACTCTTCAGACGCGAGGAATAATATGCATTGTGAAAAGGAACGGCGATGTAGCGGTATGCATTAGTCTGTGTAATTAAAGTCGACGCTCTATAACCAGACTTGTGTTGACGAGGGTCTTGATGAGCCACTGGAGACTTGTCTGGCAGCATCCCAGCGTGGGTGAGCTCACGTCTCCTTCGGGATGTTTTATCAACAATGCAGGGAAAGAGCACTGCTTGGAATAGAAGACGGGCGCAAAGTAAACATTAATATCCGCTGACAGAATCTCTCTGTCTGTTGTCGATTAAAGCTCCCCTCTAGCAAGTGGGAAGCCGGGTTGGGTTTCATCATTGATACGGAAGGCAGTGATCTAATAGTTTGCTTTTTTAGAGTTTTGAAGGCCAAAAGTGTACACCTCTGCTCCCCTCCAAGCAGGTACGTACAGTGACCCACTTCTTTTAAACGTGGTTTGTTATAGTTCAGAGGAAAAGCGTAACTAACACGCACGCACGCGAACATTTGGTATTTTTGATCATCGTCAACTGCACAATGAGTGAAATCCAAATTTGGAGTGATCTTACAGGTCCAAATACAACACCGTCTTCATAGTTTCGTCCCTGGATCATAAAACAACATTTACAGAACAATGAATAGCAAACTATTTCTGAGGATGGAGTAATAATATAAGTTGGCCCATGAAGAATTCAGTCTACGCTAGATCCTTACTGAGCACTAAGAACTTACTCACTCTCGTACTCCATTTTACTCCAGTCACTTTCAGCGTGGAGTTGTATATTTATCTGGAAGGAATTCTAGGTCAAAGCGTCAAGCAGAGGTGCCACGGCCTGCTGACAGAGGGGTAGCTTTAAGACAACATGCTGCAGGTCCTAATGCCCATTACCAACATACAATATATGTATTTGTTATATTATTTAGTGTCGAGTGACCCATATACATTATTGTGCACATTTTAGAGTTGATGTGAAACAAGTGGCATGTGCACACACCAATAATGGAGTTAAACTGCAAAATAATTGTTTCTTCCGCAATTGGAAGAATGGATTTGCAAGTATAACATCTCGCAGTGACAACATGGTACAAATAACATATCATTTGAGTTGGCCTGAACTGACTCTTCCCCCCATGGCTCACAAGGCAGGTAACATCTTCATCAAAAATAAAATAAATAAATAAAATAAACAAGGCCTGATTTTATTCTGATGATGTGCAGTTCTACAGTCATGGAAAACATTAGACCGCCCGTGTTTCTTCAGTTTCTTGTTCATTTTAAATGACTGGTATAAGTAAACACACATTTTGTTTGGGCAAATAAAATAATGACAACAAAAAAGCTCAAACGAGTTTCATTTAAGAGTTGATATCTGGACATTTTCCTTGGTTTTCTTGCTTTGAACCAAGTTCACTTAAGTTCTCACATCAGTAACAAGCAAGGGTTTTAGATACTACATATTTCTTTTCTGTCCGTTAGTCACACGACACGCCTATAGTGGTACCGGGTTTTCAAATAAATAATAAATAAATAAATAAATTTGAAAAAAACAAAAACATTTTTCCATGACTGTAGATCTTGCTCATAAGTGTCTGTTTGTACTAGAATCCATTATTACACGTACACTTTCATTCTCATTCGGAGACAGACTTTCTGGACTGTCCACCCTTCTATTAGTCTGTCTGTCTTTCTGTCCGTCTATCAATACATGTTGAGGATTCGACCTCTGAACTGGTTATTTGGACTATTGACCACTACAGGGGCTCCGGTAAGAGAGCACAGAGTCTTCAGTAGAACTCAGCACTTTATTCAGCTTCACTGTGCAGATGTGCATAAATGTATACGCACAATTATATATATATAAAGTATCTGAAACAATGAGAGAAAGAAACCCCATCAACATACAGTTGGAATAAACAACTAAATGTTTCTACTATCTAACAGTCAGCAACACTCTCAACACAAGTAAACTGACATATATAGACATTAAAATGTTGTCTTTTCCAGTCTATATTATCTGTACTAGCAAGTTGCCAATGGCTACCTATTGCACAAGTTAGCTAAACACTGTTGAGTAACGAATGTAAACATGAGAATAAAACGAGTGTATAAATAATATAAACACACGCATTATTTTACTGAATAAAGCAAGAAGAGTATGCTATCAATATTAATCAGAATGAACTAGAACAAGTACTCACATCGTCATTGACTACTGCACCGCTCTGAGCTGAATGACGAACGAGAACGCTAAACAGGAAACGGAAATACGAAGCGCCCTTCAAAATAAAAGATCCGCCTATCAGAATAAGACAATGAAACGTCACCTATTAAACGACTTGAAGAATTCTTAACAGCCGCCCCCACATTTGCCTAGTAAATGTGAAAACCCCCAGATAATTCTTCAAGAGTCTTTCGCGGTGTCGTCGTCGGGCTGGAGGACAGGAAGTTTGATCAGACGTGAAACTGGTCTCGTATAAGTCTTGCTGTTGACGAGAACATCTGCCGTTCTTACATGTCCATCCTGACTGGTGATTGTCTTGATCACTTTGCCAACAGGCCACTGACCTCTCGGAAGCGTTGGATCAACAATCAGAACAACTGAGTTCACTGTCAAGTTTTCATTTGACGTCCTCCACTTGTGCCGTGTCTGTAGATTTGGCAGATAGTTCCTTGTGAATTGACGCCAAAAATGATCCACCAGTGTTTGACAATGGCGCCATCTTCGTCGGCCGATACTTGCTGGAGCATAGACAGCTTGAGGGAGTGTAGCGTCTAGCCGCCCCATGAGAAGAAGATTTGGCGTAACGGGGTCAGGGTCCGCTACATCGGCTGATACATAGCCCAGGGGCTTGGAGTTTAAGATCCCTTCCACTTCCACCAAGATTGTGTAGAAGACATCCTCTGAGACAGATTGAGACCCCACTGCAACTCGAAGACCAGCCTTGATTGAACGCACCTCTCTCTCCCATACGCCTCCAAAGTGAGGGGCATTTGGTGGATTGAACTTGAACTGGATTTGGTAGTCTGCTAACTGCTCCTTCAGTTGGGGTTCCATAGCTGCAAAGGCCTCCCGTAACTCTCGCTCTGCGCCACGGAAGTTGGTACCACAATCAGAAAGCACTTCTTTAGGTCTGCCCCGTCTAGCCATGAAACGGCGAAGAGCAAGAAGAAATGCGTCCACATCCAGGGAGTTCAAAAGTTCTATATGAACTGCTCGTGTGGTGAGACACTTGAAAAGAATGCCCCAACGTTTCTCCGTCCTCCTGCCAATCTTCACAATGTACGGCCCAAAGCAGTCGACCCCTGTTGAGTAAAAGGGGGGCGAGACAAGTCTCAGACGTTGCGGAGGTAAGTCCGCCATCGGTGGAACCTTTGGCCGAGCTCTCCAATGCTGACAGGTTGGACAGTTAAGTTGGTGATATCGGATGGCTTGTCGTCCTCTCAGGATCCAGAATCGTCTTCGTACTTCAGCATAGACTCGTTCCGAGCCCGGGTGTAGCAGACGCTCATCCATGTCTTTGATAAGAAGTTTCACCGCTGGGTGCTTTGGATCAAGCACAATGGGATGAATCTCCCCGACACTTGGATCTCGTACTCTGCGTAATCTACCTCCGACACGGATGAGTAATGATGCTGCATCCCACTCTGGAGAGAGGCTAGCCAACCGACTGTGATCGTGCACAGATTTCTGTGCCCTTAGCGCAGCAACTTCTTCTGGGAAGCTCTGCATTTGACACCTTCTCAAGAGCAAGACCTCAGCCTCCCGATGACTGATAGGTGGGTCATGCCCCATAACCGCGGCCGCCCCATGCGCTTGTCTCGTCGCATCCAATAACTCCCTCCAAGAGTTGAACTGTGTGGTGTCAGGGATGTTTTCAGTTGGCTTAGTTGAAACCAAACAGCAAAAGGTGATAGATTTCAGCTCGGATGAACTTTCTTTCGAGGCTTGTACGGGCCTCTTTGGCCAGCACTCCACATCATGGGTGAGGAACTGTGGTCCTTGATTCCAGCGACTGGACTCTGTTAGATCTAGCAGAGATTTTCCCCTAGTTATGTCATCTGCTGGGTTATTCTGACTGTCAACATAGCGCCAAGCCTGACGGTCTGTTAGTTCTTGAATCTCTGATACGCGGGTTCCAACGAACACCTTAAATCGACAGGAGTCCGATTGTAGCCATTCTAGAACGGTAGTTGAGTCAGACCACAGGGTAGTTTGCTGTATGTGGAGCGTCATTTCAGTCTCGAGGAGCTTGGCAAGTTGGGCTCCTGCCAGGGCTGCGCATAGTTCAAGGCGAGGTATCGATTGTTGTCTTTTGGGGGCAACTCTTGACCTAGCCATAACGAAGGATGTGTGAATGATATTCTTTGCTTGGACTGTAAGATAGGCTACTGCTCCATAGGCCCGTTCTGAAGCATCGCAAAAGATATGGAGGTTGTACTCCAAATCGTCGTCTTGTAGAGAACTTGGGGAGTAACATCGAGGAAGGAACACGCTGTTGAGATGTTTCAACTCATCTTCCCATGTTTGCCAGGCTTGTCGAAGGTGAAGAGGTAAATCCGGGTCATCCCAGCTTCTTTGTTTAGACCAGAGTTGTTGAATGAGGACTTTGGCGCGGGTAGTATAAGGCACCATAAATCCCAGAGGATCATACTGGCTTGCCAGCACTTGGTAAGCTGCCCTCATTGTCAATGTCGAGTATTCGATGATTCGATACTGGTAGCCGAGAGTATCAGCCGCGCAGTTCCATCTCAGGCCTAGAGTGGGTTCAAGTGGATCGGTGCGGCTCTGGTTTAGCCATTGTTCGGCAGAAGGTGACTTGGCCTCGGTGGGAAGATGGGCTATTACTGCAGGCTGGTTAGTTGCCCACTGTCGGAGATCAAATCCTCCATCGGCCAACAAAGTGCGCAACTGGTCTACTCTCTGTTTTGCGGTCCAGATGTCGGGGAAGCTTTCGAGGCAGTTGTCAACATAAAAGCTCTGCTTAACTGACTGCAGTACCTTGGGATGGCTCTCCTTATAATTGCGAGCATGACATTGAAGAGCAAATACTGCACAGCAGGGGCTACTTGTCGTGCCGAAGGGTAACACTTGCCATTCATATACATCTGGGGGTTCTTCACAACGCATGTCTCTCCAGAGGAACCGCAAGAGTGGTCTGTCCTCTGGAAGTAAGCGAATTTGGTGAAACATTGCACGGATATCTCCACTCACTGCCACTTGATGCTGCCGAAATCGAATGAGGACACCGACTAAAGATGGACTCAGTGTAGGCCCAGGTAGAAGTTGGTCGTTCATGGAGACTCCTTGATGTCGAAACGAACAGTTAAAAACCAATCGTGGTTTATTGTTATGACACACGAGATGGTGTGGAAGATACCATGCTTCTGCGGACTGGTTTACTTCTTCACGGTTAAGTATTTTTGCATATCCAGCTGCAATAAGCTTGTCGATCTCAGCTGAGTAGATAGTGGCCTTCTCTGCATCCCTTTTCAATCGTTTCTCTGTAGCTCTGAGCTGAGTTATGACTGAATGTGGAGAACTGTTGAGCTTCGGAGCTCCAGTCTTCCTCAATAGAGGTGTTGCATATCGGTTGACTCCTCCAACTTCGAGACGCTGGGTTTTCTTCTCCAGCAGATTCATGGCCTCTTGATCCTCGCGTGAACGGACGACCACTTTCTCGTTCCGAAAAGGTAAGATATCAAGCTGCCATAGCCTTGCAACATTTTGGTACAGAAGATCCTCTGGACTAGTTAATGAAGTGAGAAGGCACTGTTGTGTTGGGGTCTGTCCATCATTACATCCTTGTGCCCCTTGTAGCGCCCAACCGAGGGCAGTTCGAACAGCAATGGGACCACCATTGACGCCTCGACGAATTGGCGCCGTAGCTGTGATTAGATGTACATGATCTGAGCCGAGAAGCAACACTGGGCGTGCGTTACGGAATGACTTCAGGGGTATTCCTTTCAGATGGGAGTAACGTTTCTGAAGCAACTTAACTGGGTACGTTTGCTCCATCAGATCAAGCCCTGCTGCGGTAAATGCTCCTTGCACATGGTACCTCTTTTGTGGGTTGTCTTGGGGAGAGATTTCAAAGCTAACTGTAACCCCTTGGAGGTGCGTAACATCTGGCCGTACGGTACGCAAAGCTAGAGTCTCTGATTCACCCCTCAACCGGAGCTGCTTGACGGCCGATGTTAAGATCATTGTCCGTTGAGCTCCATCATCTAATACTGCAAATGTTTCCAGTGAGTTGGATTTGTGGTGTAACACGACAGGAACTACCTTCAAAAGCACTTGCGCTGTCCTTACAGTAGGCGTCAAATACACACGGCTCTCTGTGGTCCTTGAAGGTGAGCCAGTGAAGCGATATTGAGCAGCGTCGTGAAGCACTTGGAGATGAATACTGCCACAGTCACTACAAGGTTTTTTCAAGTTACAGGACTCAGGTGTGTGACTGCGTGCACACTTCCAGCAGCGTTTTCCTTCTGTTATCCACTTGTTTATATCCACCGCAGATTGCTCTCTTATGGTGGGGCAACGACTAATGTAATGTTCTTTGCTGTTGCAAAAGAGGCAGTGGATTGTGGGCTGTCTCTTGCCACTGGATGACTTGGACGCGCTAGGTTGCGGGGGCTCGGAGCCATGATACACAGCTACGCTACGGCCTTTCGCTTTAGATGAAAACTTTTCTTTTCCGTCATTTGTCGGTTTCTCCATTTGATAGCGTTGTACTAATCGACTTGAAAGGCGCTGTTGCTGGGCTTTCCCTTGGAGCCATCCATTCAGGTCTTGCAGGTTATAGGGGTTGAGACTCATGGTGTTGAGCTTCCCTTGTAGCTGGAGATATTCAATGAAGCCATCTCTATGGTACCTTGGTAGCTTACTTAGCAAGCGATCGACATGGGAACAGCAGTTTAATTCCATCCCTTTAGGCCCCTCCAAGGAGAGCAGCATGCTGACTAAGAGGTGGACTCTGAGAGCGAAGCTTTGAAAAGTTTGTGCGTCACCAGATTTCACATCTGACATAGTCAGGATGGCAGCTATTTCACTTTGCGCCAGTTGGTGAGGCTGTCCATACTGTAGCTGTAGGGCTTGCATGGTTGCGGAGTATGGAAATGGATCATGGCGGCACGACTGACCAATCATTTGTGCTTCCGGGAGTTCAAGATGCTCCAATAGAACATGGTATTTGTACTTTTCCGTGAGTTCGGGATAGGGCTCCAGCAGATTATCCAAGGCCAACTTGAGGTTAGCAAACTCCCTCTCACTATCTGTAGTGAAATGGGGAATTTTGGGTTTAGGCACGCCATATATTGACCGTGTATGCAAATCAAAGTCTCGTGGAGTCATAATCTGACTCGTTGGTTGTTGTGGCTGGGCCGCTTGATTGCTGTGACTCACTGCTGGGATTGATGGAACAAATGGCTTGGGTGCAGGCACATAGTGATATGGATTGTGAGACGAAGAAGCCTGCGGTGGAGGATCGCTCAACCGTGCTGAATAGCTAGGATAAGAAGCCATTGGCTGAGACTGCTGCAGGGACTGATGTATGGGGACAAACTCATCCTTTCTGTGAAATTGCTCTGTCATCTGTGGCTGAGATGGGACAGGTGGGATATGGTGTTGCTGGACCACGTTTGGTGACACCATACCAGATGAAATGGCTGAACGAGGAGAGGTGGGAGTTGCTAGAGAAACTGGCTGTATTGTTCGAAACGCAGAATTTTCCATGTTATATGCTGCTGCAGTAGCGTCACCTTTGTGCTTATCCACTCCCTCCGACTTGGAAGTAATGCTTACTGATGTGTCTCCCTCCGCCTGAGCTGTCATGCCAAGCACTGGTAGTGGAGGGTGGACGTGTGAAGGGAGCTGAAGCGAGGACTGTATCTGTGGCGGCTGTGCCCTAGTCTTTGTCATGTTGTGGTCATCATCTTCCTCTTCTCTTGTGAGGAACGCATTAATGTGTTCCAATAGCTCTTGGCGGCGACGTTGCTTTGCTTCATACTGGATGAGTTTGTTAGTGAGTTGTGTAATTTCCATCCTATCCTCCCTCTCACTCCTGGACATGGATTCAACAAGTCGTCTTAGTGCTGTGGTGCTTAGTGGGTCACCTGAACTGGGACGAGGTGTAGCTCTACTGTGGGCAGAGTAAACACTCACATCTGCTCTTCCACCATCTGCTGCGGTCGCTGCTCCTCTCTGCTCCTCTTGAACCCTCTCGTTGGGTTGGGAGGAAAGTGCAGACCTTTGTGGATGGTAGGAAACGATGTAGTCCTCGAGATGCTTAGGTGTATGCAGTTGTCTCTCATGTCGCTGTTGCACATCAGGACGAGGGTGAGATGGCGAGTCCTCCGCTGAAGACATGTCTTGTAGGAGTCAATTTATCCGGCTCGAAGGACCGTTGTTGAGGATTCGACCTCTGAACTGGTTATTTGGACTATTGACCACTACAGGGGCTCCGGTAAGAGAGCACAGAGTCTTCAGTAGAACTCAGCACTTTATTCAGCTTCACTGTGCAGATGTGCATAAATGTATACGCACAATTATATATATATAAAGTATCTGAAACAATGAGAGAAAGAAACCCCATCAACATACAGTTGGAATAAACAACTAAATGTTTCTACTATCTAACAGTCAGCAACACTCTCAACACAAGTAAACTGACATATATAGACATTAAAATGTTGTCTTTTCCAGTCTATATTATCTGTACTAGCAAGTTGCCAATGGCTACCTATTGCACAAGTTAGCTAAACACTGTTGAGTAACGAATGTAAACATGAGAATAAAACGAGTGTATAAATAATATAAACACACGCATTATTTTACTGAATAAAGCAAGAAGAGTATGCTATCAATATTAATCAGAATGAACTAGAACAAGTACTCACATCGTCATTGACTACTGCACCGCTCTGAGCTGAATGACGAACGAGAACGCTAAACAGGAAACGGAAATACGAAGCGCCCTTCAAAATAAAAGATCCGCCTATCAGAATAAGACAATGAAACGTCACCTATTAAACGACTTGAAGAATTCTTAACAATACATTTTTTTTATACTGCTTACCCTCACTCAGGTCGCAGGTGTGCCGGAGCTTTTCCTTGCTGACTTTTGGCGAGAGGTGAGGTTCACCTTGGAAAGGTTGCCATTGATTATTTCCAAACATATGCAAACGACTGAAGAAACACTGTATCGTGGAGTCATTTTGATGTGTTTGTATTCGTCTTAACTACCATTCTCAGGCAGCTTTTCCTACTCTTGAATGTGAAATGTTCAAGAGAAATACAGAAAGACTTTCATTAAACATCAACAATATGGTAATGATCCCAGGCACAAAGTGAGGTAAAGTGACGTAAACTCATGGACCTTTCCTCCGTCCTTGTGAATCTGCCAGGCAACCAGAAAGCAAAACAGAGTGAGGCAAACTGCGTCTATAAATAGAAAAGTGCTTCAGCAGAGGAAGAGTTTGAGCCAAGAAGTTCAAGAAGTGAGATTTGTTTAGAATTGAATGGGTTGCAAGTGCACGTGTGTTTATTCAAGTCGGCACATGCTTTTCCGTCATAGTTTATTAGTGGTGGAGAAAGCGCTCCTCTCAAACATTTGTTTACTAAAAGGCATCGTGATGTGGCTGCTTCAAGTGGTCTTTTTCACGTTAGCACATTATTGCCATCTAGTGGATATTTTCTTCCCACACAGACTGTGCTCAACATTAATCAGGGCACCCAACAGATTTGTTTGCTGTCGGTGTTGCTTACTTTTGAAGTAGTATGTTTTGCGGGGGCCGGCATTTTTTATGAATTGAGAAAAACAGATTTCATTATTGGAGAAAGCATCAATTAAAATCTTTAATTTCACACCATAGCAAGCAAATAACATTCAGTTTCAGATTTTTCCTTGTGTCTCTTTGTGTGTCTTGTTAGTTAATTGTGTACACCTGTGCTTGTCATCCCGATCCATTCTGTTACGCAATCACCTCCCTCCAAACTTTTGTGTCTTGTCTCTGTGTTCCTCATTGTCTCGTTAATTTGTTTGTATTTATTTTCCTGTTTCCTTTCAGTCCTTATCGGGTCATTGTCTATTTGTCATTTGTCATCTGTCCTTCGTTCGAGCCTCCTCACGTTGCTTTTTTTTTTGTCAAGTCAAGTTTTTCGTCAAATCAAATCCTGTTTTCCCAGTGTTTGTTTTGATACTTTCTTATTGTTTTGCACTTTAATATTTAAAATTATCTAAGTAATTTTTCCTTTCCTTTCTAATTTTGAGCCTCAGTTTTTATCCTTTGATCAGATGTATGTAAAGTATACTAACTACTAACTATTAAAGTTAACTCCTGGTGTTTCCCTCTTAACTCTTAATACAATGAAATGTTATTATATATGATAAATAATTTTTCACAGCTCTATGTGCTTATACATATATATATATATATATATATATATATATATATATATATATATATATATATATATATATACAGTGAACCCTCGCTACTTCGCACTTCACCTTTCGCGGCTTCAGTGCTTCGCGGGTCTAAAAAATATTCGGGGGCATTGTAGTTTCGCCGAGCGGCACGAGGGGGCGCTGGAGCGGTTAGACGGCCGGCGTGCGCCGAAGAGGAGAGTGGACGAAGAAGAGAGTGGACGAAGAAGAGCACGTTTCCCCGGGCACAATTTGGGGCAACGTTTCGCGCGGTTCGGACCTTACCAGAGCTCCGGAGGAGGCCGGCGTGCGTGGCAGTTAAGCCGTAGAGGAACAACTTCCGCCCGGGCACTAGCGCGGCGACATTTCGCTTCGCTCGGGACCGTGCGAGACCTCCGGAGGAGGCCGGCCGGCGTGCGTGGCAGTTAAGCCGAAGAGGAACAACTTCCGCCCGGGCATGAGCGGAGCGCGAGGCTGTCAGTTATGAATGAATAAATGAATAAATAAATAAATGAAGAATGCCACCTTTCATTTCACAGGGCACACCGGACGGCGTACCAGCAGGTAAAAGTCGAAGTAATTAAATAAATACAAAAAGAAGTAATTGAATAAATACAAAAATAATGGCTGGGGAAAAAAAAGTTTTAATAATAATTTGTTTTGTTTTTTTGTTATAACATGAATTTCACTCTCTCTCTCTCTCTACCCGTATGTATATATATATATATATATATATATATATATTTTTTTTTTTTTTAAAGCATTTTTGAAGGTGCGCCGCTACTTCGCACTTTTTTTTTTAAGCATTTTTAAAGGGGCGCCGCTACTTCGCGGATTTTCAGTTTTCGCGGGTGGTCTCGGTCCCCATTAACCGCGATAACCGAGGGTTCACTGTATAACGAGCGATTAAGACTCACCTTGGCCTAATAAACAATGTAGTCCTATGACGTAACGCTGACGCTTGCGAGACCGGAAAAAAACGTCAAGCACGCGAAATTTAGGACACAGCTGCATGGGGCTTGCTGTGCGGAGTTTTCGCCGGTTTACAGAATTAAAACATCATGGCAAGTGGTAAAAATGACGCAAATTCAATTTGGAACGGCAATTCTTTTAAAAAAAAAAGTTAACGAATGGCGTCATTGGTCAGAACAAAGTAATTTGTGTGTATTGCCATCGTGCACTGAACTACCATCGCAGAACGTCCTGTTTAAAATACCATTTGATGGCCAAGCACACCGCTGATGCCAATTTTCCAGCCCCTTGTCAAACCCGGGCATCCATGGATAATTTGCGACAGAAACCGATGGATGGATCAACTAAAAAGAGACTCGCCGAAGCCAGCGCTAAGTGGGTGGCCACTGCGTGTTAGCACACATATCAGGCAATACTGCCAACTAGTGACTAATGATATAACTGCTATCATTACAAGCATCGCGGAGGACGAAAGTCTGGCTGAAATACTTCGCATTGCGTCCAACGACTGCACTTACGAATTGTCCTCGAGATACAGCATTGCAACCCACATTCAAGAGAAGCGGAGAAGGCGCAAGCAGTCGCGCTCACCGCTGATTCCTGGACTTCTCTCAGTAACCACAACTACCTCGGTGTGACAGCCCATTATTTTGACCCATTTCATTTGCACTTTGTTGGGATTTTATATTTCTTATATTACTCCAATTTGATCCCTTAGAAACGCTGTGGAGATGCTGTTTTGTGTGACTTTGTTTGTGTGAGTCAAATAATATGCTTTGTTTTTTCAATTAAAAAAAAAGTATTTGCAGGAAAAAACAATTATCATATATTAAAGGTATTAAAATTCAATAAAATATTGAATTATAAACATAATATACAAAAACATTGGAGGGATTTTTTTTACAATGAATAAAATGTGCAATTAACTTCGAGTTCACTATGAAAAAATGCGATTAATTATGATTAAATAATTTATTTGCTTGACAGCACTAATAATAAAAAATAGTTGATTAATTAGCGTGGGGGTGAGCAAGATGGCCTCTGTTGTCTCTACAATGAAGAGCATAGTGTAGCGTGCTGCTTTAATGACACAAAACAAAAGTTTCTGTTTTCTAAAAAAAAAAGAGAAACATCGCACGTCCTACGATGTGACTATTGCGCATGCGCACATCGCAATCGCGATGTTAAAACCGTATTCTTGCAGGCCTATTGTGTACGATTCTTTGTTGTTTATCAATTGCTTACATCTTCCATCCATCCATTATCTGTACCGCTTCTCCTCACAAGGAGTCGCGGGGGGTGCTGGAGCCTATCCCAGCTATCTTCGGGCAGTAGGCGGGGGACACCCTGAATTGGTTGTTTACATCATGTTCATCAAAATGTGTTATAAGTTTTTTTTGGATTGTCTCTCCCGACACATTTTGAGATGAATTCTTTGTGTAAGCCTTTACATACACAATGGTTGATCTGCATATTGCTATAGATTTCCATTCGACCTTTTTTAATCTTGACTAATGACAGGGCATGTGTGACGTTTTAGATTAACCAGTTTTCTGAAATTGCTCTAGATAATTGTTGTGATGTGAATCAGAATTTGTGTTCCAAAGGAATTAGGAAGACTGCATTGTAATTACTAGTGTTACATGTACTATTATGTGTATTGCATTCAGTGAACTCTTACCAACAGAGGGCACCAATCAGCTTCTATCAACCCTGCATGAGCTGCACAAACCCTAGGTAGTGTACAAACTTCTGCATCTGGACACCAGTAAGCGCATGTGGACTACAAATGATGAATCATGTAAAAAATATGGGTAGGCTGTTACGAGGCCAGTTACAGCTGTTCACATATACGACCATGTGCAAGATCCCTCATTGTCCCAAGTATCTGACACAAAAACCTCCAACAGAGCTGTACAGCATGTTTTACGACAAAATAAATCTGATCGATAGCACATTTGAATTAAAGAAACAAGTTATTTGATTTTAGCTTTTGGGATGATTTAACTTCTCTTGGACATTTGCTAAAATGCTACATAAACATTTACATACTAGTCTTTCTTGGTCTCCAGATTCCCATGTCTCTCTCTCTCTCTCTCTCTCTCTCACTCTATTTCTATCTCTCTCTTTCTCCCTCCCTCCCTCTCTCTCACTTTCTCTCTCTCTCTGTCTCTCTCTCTCTCTCTCTCACTCTATTTCTATCTCTCTCTTTCTCCCTCCCTCCCTCTCTCTCACTTTCTCTCTCTCTCTCTCTCTGTCTCTCTCTCTCTCCCCCCCCCCTCTCTCTGTCTCTCTCTCTCTCTCGCTCTCTCTCTCTCTCTCTCTCTCTGACACCAAGTCACTTTCAAGATGACTTTCCATTTACATGTAAATCTGCGGGGTGGGTACCTTCCCATAAACTTTCCTGTGTGCCTGATTAACTGCTTGTTGGGATTCTGTGATCCCTAAAATAAATAAAAGAAAAAGAAAAAAAAAACACATTACGCTTTTTGCATTTTACGTTTATAATAAAGACAAAGATAAAGATGTCCTTTAATAGTCTCACAATGGGGAAATTTGCAGTGTTACAGCAGCAAAGATATAGATCACACAGAGGCGGCGGCATAATGTAGCCGTTAATGTATAACATTAGCAGCAGAAATTCATAAAAGGCATGCAAATATGCACAGTATATACGTATTTACACAAATCCCCATGTATATACACACTTACATTCCACAACATATACAAGTGTAAGGAAACACTCCTAATGTCTGTCCATGGTACAGAGGGGACATAAATAAAAAAGCTGCAATGACAAAAAAAAATAAAATAAAAAAAAAAAAAATAAAAATATATATATATATATATAAATACTGCAATGATAAAAGTACTGCAATGATAATAGTACAGTACTGGCAAAAATACTGCAATGCTAAAAAATGCACAAACAATAGAATAGAATAGAAATAGAAATTTCTCTTATACTGTCCTGTACAACACTTGCGTCATTGTGCAAAATCTTTCAGCATTATGAATACTATAGAAAGCTACGTTCACACTGCAGCTCTATTACTTTTTTTTTTTTTTTTGCGACTCACATGAACCTTTATTTTTGGGAAGGATGACGGGGGATGAGAAGTTTTAACAAAAAGGATGGACTAAGAAGGGGTAGGGCTTGTGCTGCCAGAGCAGAGCAAATGGGCGCCCACAGAGTGGAATTGGATGGCGGCCAGAGGTTGGATTCTGGTGGAGCCAAGGAGGCAGAATGTGGGTCTGCTGCTGCCAAGGTACCAGCATGCATGGGCCCCTGTCTCATCAACCAGCCACCATAGACGTTGGGAAATACAAGAGACACGAGGGCCCGGGAATACAGGTACTGAAGACGGTAAACTGGAAGAAAGGGGATGAACGGGATTACGTCAAGAAGAACACAAGGTGTATGAGGTGATGTGAAGTGGCTTGGGTACAGGTTGAGAATGATGTGACTTGGAAAACTTGGGATTGGGATGGGGAGGATCTGGAACATTAACTTGGGCGTTGACGTTGGGCATCCCGCGAAGGTCCCGTGTAATTGGTGAACCTCTTATGAGCGAGTAAGGGACTGAATGGAAGGGTTCAGGGGTAGACAGTAAGGGTACATACAGGTTCAGAATGATTCGACTTGGAAAAGGCGAGCTTACAGAAAGAACCAAAACCTTTATTCGGCCGCCTATCACCCCTCAGAGGTCTCGTGTAAAAGGCCAACCGGGCGTTAGCTGGCAGACCGGAGCTTGTGTCAGCCTTTGCAACCCGTTCCTGGTGAAAAGGCGAAGCAGCAACTAATGAGATGATTACTCCTTGATTGAAGGTTAAGGGATGGTTATGAGCATGTGGTGACGTCTGCGGCTCGATGGATTCTGTCTCAATCTGCTGGGTCCATGACTGGTCAGTACGTACTGTCACATGATGAGTGGAATTTGGACCTAGATGCAGTTGAAAAGTAAACAAACGTCTTTATATAGAAACATTTTAAGTAAAAATAAAGCAGTGATTGATTCAGAAGACATGGAAGAAATCTGACATCCTCACTCAAAGACTGACAATGAAGCTCATGTCAGTGACTTGAGCTTAAATACTTTGACATCAGGCTTGTATGACATAAAAAAGGAACTGAGCAGAAACGGACCATAGCAACTGATATATCATGATAGGTCAAGGAACAACCAACCACAACAATTTTGCTAAGAATGATCTCCAAATATGCAATTAACAATTTTCAGCTTGGTACAGTTAGCCTTTATTTTGATACTCAATGTGGGGAGAGAGTTTTTCTGCTGTTGGTGTGTCAATTGCGCATCCCGCTGAGATGTGCATGTGGCCCTGATTGCACCTAATTAACGCAGTTTGAGGAGATCACACCTGGGTCACATTAGCTCAAACTGCAGGGAGTTTGTGTTAATGGACATTTTATAGGGACTGAACTTACTTATCACAGTCGCAGTGTGGGGGTGTGTGTGTGTGTGTGTGTGTGTGTGCGTGCGCGCACATCTCATGGCTTTCCAGACCTTATTACTAGGGGCAGAGCTAGAACTTTGTCGGTTGGATGGCCGAGGACATGTGCACATACACACACACACACACGCACACAGACTCCTGTAACCTCAGAAGCTGTGACGTCTACCTTGGCTACACAGCGCACATGGCCGAGAAATCACAGCCTGGGTTTCATGAAATAAAATGCACACTTTTTCAGAGCCTTGCACACCACCCTCATAATACAAGCAGGAACACGTTTAAGTAAAAAGCAATGCCCTGCTGAGCTTCATTTTCTTTGCTTTTTCTCGGTATTGCGTCTGTGTGTGTCTCATTGTCCACTTCTATCACATGGACTGATTAGCTAACAGCCGCTCAGAGTGGGTGAGTCACCAATGGCCGATGCCATTTTGCTATACTCCCGGTCAACGGCTTATTATTCAGCTTATACTGTATCTAAGAAGTGACCTTGCCTGCAAGATGAATTCTCACAGTATTTTTGAGTTCACAAAATCCGGAGAGTCCATCTTGTCCCAAGCCTAATGATTTTCTTTAGCGGCAGCAGTGGTGGTGCAGACCAATCATAGAGCAAGCGTGTGTTTGGGGGGCAGGATATGCGGCTGGTATGAATACAAGATGCAAACAAATAAATCAAACCGGTGGAGGAATGCCTAAATATATACTGTACTTTTTATTGTTTAAAATGGCATACGCATTAGATGTCACCCTCACAGGAATTATAGACAAATAAAACTAAATTCTTTACAAAATCACCATGACTGCAATCATTCCCCTTAACATTCCAAAATACGTAAATGGATTAGACTATAACTCTTTTTGGGGGGGGGGATGAAAAAAAATAAAATAACACAAACAAAAAAAACAGATACAGATACACAATCCGCAGCAGACTATAAGCCACAGTTTTCAATTTTGAATAACAATAGTTGTTTATTGCATGTACAGAAACATTTTGTTCTGTGAATGCACATAAAGGTATGTAAATGGATTGTTAAAACAAGGCAACAACTTTGCTAATTAAAACAGAACAGACCCAAGAGAGAAAAAAAATTCAAGATTTATTTAGCGTATTTTCTTAACTATAGAGCGAACCTACCGGTGAAAGAAAAATCCACAGACAAGCCGCTGCTTTGTATTAGCCGCATGGTTCAAAACCTATAGGAAAAAAGTAGCAGCTTATGTAAAATACGGTACATGTAAATTGAGCCGGCAACTTAAATGAAAAAAAAAAAGAAAAAATTCAGCTAAGATTCTATCGCGCTGTACTCCCCACCATATCTCGATTAATTCTAATAGATCATCACTTGTGAAAGGCTATATGACATCACCATCATTTTTTTCTTTTCGTTATTGCGTTTTTATTTAGTTATTTTTTTTTAAAGCTTTGTTTTTTTTTAACCATGGTAGCGCAGTGAACGGCTGGTTAGCATGTCCACCTCACAGCGCAGAGGTCAAGGGTTCAAATCTGGGCTCCACCCTTCCTGTGTGGCGTTTGTGTGATCTCCCCATGCTTGCCTAGGTTTTCTCTGGGTGCTCCAGTTTCCTCCCAAACATACATGGTGTGTTTATTGAACACTCTAAATTGTCCCTATAGGTGTGGTTGTGAGCGTGAGTGGTTGTTTTTTCTATGTGTGCCCTGCGATTGGATTGCAACCAGTTCAAGGTGTTCCCCTCCTATTGCCCAATGAGAACTGGGATAGGCTCCAGCAAGCCCATGACTCTTCTGAGGATAAGCAGTTGGGATAATGGTTGGATGGAAGTTGGTTCGGGTGAAGCTGTTTCCAGTATGAAACCACTCTGTTCTTTTCAGTGCAGAAGTTCTGGGAATAGGCGGGGGCAAGTGATTACCCTGTGCCTGTGTGGTGTCATAGCTATGCCTTTCAGTGTTCGGTAGCAGTTGTAAAAACAAGAAAACAGGTTTACTTAAAATACAGACATTTCTTGAAAACTAAATAAGACTGCATGCCACTCTTTCACTTACTCTCCGCTATCATCCAAGACAAGATGACATGCATGCTGTCAACACTCCATGGAATTCAACAGCAGAGAGCCATGTGAGACGCTTTAGGCCAGTGATTTGAAGTTTTGCAAGTTCTTGTTTTGACGCACTGGATCAAACTGGAGATAAGTGGGAAGTATAATATTAATGACGGTGATATATAACAATACATTGGTGACTTATAATGCCCTCAATACATACACAATATGAAACTAAATTTGTGTATAGGATTATCAGCAGAGGCGTGCGGTCAGGCTAGGCAAGTGATGCAGCGCTGCCCCCTGCTGGCCGTTCTCTGTATGTGAAGAGTGAGTATGTGAAGAGAGAAAAAAAAAAGAAAAAAATGTTCCATGTTAGTTCTATGGGTCATGCTTTCCGTTGATTTTGTTTTTCAATCCAATAATTTTCATTGATTTCATAAAGTAGCTGAATGTGCATATTTCCTGTTGAAATACATGAATAGCATGTGAAGTGGATAAAGCATTGCACGCCCCGTACCGCCAGTTTCCACACACACATTCATGGCTGACTCAGGCCGCTGGCATGTGCACTCACACAAGGGACTTTGCTGTTTGTCTTTCTATTCCCAATAAATATGTTTTTATCACACATGTGCTACAAATGCTCACTTTCCAACAGCCTGTCTAATATATTTCATGAATGTCTATGACATATTTAGTCATTCATAGCCAGAAAAAAACAGCATGCTGGATCCCAGAAAGTACCATGCCGCTGCCAGCATGTAGCAGTGCTACGCTATTGGCACAACACATACAAGAAGCCCATAGACATACACGACCACTAAAGCAGTCAAAGTCATTTTAACTCAGCACCCACATGGAGGAAAATCTATTACCAGTGAAATCATGCTCTACAACGAAAAGCAATCACCTTCAATAATATGCAGACTATTTGAGTGCTGTCCCACGAATAGCCAGCTGTAATATATTGCAGTATATCAAAATAAAATTCATAAAACATAAATATATTTGAAATGGTTTCATCAAATATGCATTTTGTATAGAACACAGAACAATATGAACTAAAAATAAAAAAATATATAAATAAATAAATCCAATGAAAGTCAAATATTCAGTGGCAGTATAATGTCCCAATCACAATATGCGGTTTTACAACTTTTGTTCAAGGACTACAGTCAAGTGCAAAGAATTGAATCGAATACTACAAGGCTCCAAGTAACATTGAGGAATGCCTCGCTTTTGAAATTTTAGTTTTGCCAACACAAGTTTGTCATCTCATTTAGCCAACATTTCATTCAACTGTGATGACTCAGTTTGAACACTAGGTGGCCCCCACATAATGACGTACTGGAAGTGTCTTTGAGAGAAGAAAAATAAACTTCACAAATAAGAAATGTCACATATTGGAGCGCTGTGTGCTAAGCGTAGCTAAAAAACCTAATTAAATAAAAAAAGCACTACTAGACTTTGCTGAATGTCCGGTGCTGGGCGAGATTGCAATTCGAGTGAAAGGCTTACTCATTGACACTTCATTGAAATGTTTAATACAAATGAAAAGATTTGATGTTCTGCTTAAAGTGTATTGAATTAGGTAGAGAGATTTATATTACTTGTATACAACAAACATTGTCCATTTGCCTAATTTAGGGTGGCTGTTTGTTCAAACTTATTTTTATACTTCCCGAGGGCAAGATTAAACTCATTTGCGGGCCGTATGTTTGACACCCCTGCACTGAAAGAAACCAGGGCTGGTGTGGAAGTGCAGACTTATGGCCTTTTTATCCTCGGTGACCGCCGGCGCAACTGTCACTGCAGCAATGCCACGTGCAGTTTGCTTTTATACTCACGGGCAACCCACACATGTCGTTTTGAAAAGGTGTTGCACATAGATGGGCACTTAACCCTATTTTGAACCCTTCCATCCTCACACTTTCATTCTTAAAATAAAATCAATAAAAATAATTGCCCCTCGTCTTTGTCCTTTAGCACTTACGTCCTTGCATTTAACCCTCCGAACAAAATGAACAAACATGAACAAAAGAATTTGAAAAGACGTCGGTGGATGATGAGAGGATAAATGCAGCGGGTTCATAACTCCCTACAAAACACCTTATTAAATTTCACAATAGCTAAAGTAAGTCATAGAAACAGAATGGTACTTACCTGATGCAGTTTGCACTGTGTTGCAGAGGAAACACTGAGTTGATGTGATGCAATATGTTGGTTACGTGATGTAATTCAACCATTGTTCCAGGAGTAGAAAGAGGTCCTGAGTTGCCTTAATGAACCGGAAGTCCCCAGTAAGATCTTGGATTCACTTGTATTGATGTAAATGTGTTTGGACTGATGGAATTATTTACAAATTTTGACACAAATTGGTTTGTTAGAAACATCAGACAAGCAGTTGTGATACCAGATGCGGGTCATTTTAGAATTTGGGCTTTATTCGCATATTAAATACAGAGGGAAAACCAAATGTTTCTTTTTTTTTTTTTTTTAAAGAGAGAAAATAACAACTCAACAACAATAAAAGTCCTTTGGTTTTTCTGGCTGCCACATTTTTTAACAGTGTGGAATGGGTGAAACATAACAAAGCTTTGAAAACAAATATTACAACGTTCAATTTTGACCTGATTTAAAATATATGTTTCAATGGTCAAAATGTAAACATAATATAATCTTCGATTTTGGATTCATATAGTTTTTATAGTTTACATCTGACTCCGGAGAATAGTAGTGCCTCAGCAGACATGAACCGCAACGCATGTCACTGATTATCAGGCCAAAGCCCTTTCGTTCCACTTCCGTTGACCGTGCAGGAAATCACAGTGTTAACTAACATTAACACAATTGTGTGGATTTTTTTTATTATTCTCTTTTTGAAAACAATAGTTGCTGCAGTGGTTGGAAAAAAGGCACAAAATTTAGCAAAAATGTCACTAAGTTGGAGCTCTTGTTCAATAGCGTGCTTGAATTTGTGTGCACATGAAATAAGGTACAAGTTTCAAAATAACTGAACTGCATTTTTTCCGTTTTACTTCAACTTCATGGTCTCGGTGAGGGAAGGTCAGTGATTGTGGGTGGGCCGGATGTCATGTCCTTTTCCAGTCAATTGCAAGGCATAATAATAAGAATAATAACAATGAAATGAGTCTTAAAATAATAATAAGTAATAAGTATAATAATGACAATAATCATCATCAGTATTATCCATCAATCATCATTCCTGGTTCTTGTCTATCGATGTGCAAGCGTGCATTTGAGGGCAAAAAGTTCTCCGATGTTGATGTAACCTGCAAATGGCTGGCAAGCAGTCCAGCGTGTACACCGCCTCTCGCCCAAAATCAGTTTAGGTAGTCTCCAGCTCAGCTGAGACCATAATTAGGACAAGTACTATAGAAAGTGGATAGATGGATGCACCAATCTCCCCCTAAAAAAAAAAATAAAATCCCTGTCGTGGTTGATGTGAACAAAGAAAAAAACAAAACGTCTCAGCACTGCGTTGCCTCTGCTGGCTGTGAGGGTTGGTCTGTTACCACAGTAACAACTCAGTGATGTAAACACTGACTGTAGGAGGAACAAATAATGTGTCCCTCTCCAAAGGACAGTTTACATGATGAAAAGGCTCTGACGCAGTTTTTGCAAATTGTCGGCAATGGAAAAAAATCAGACACTAATAGGTTACCGTTGCGGATCTGCCAAACAGCGTCAAGGATATCTCACGGCACAAAATATCCTCTACTCTGAGCGTCTGTCATAAGTGACCTGACGTTTTTATAGCGCAATGTTGTGTGTGAAGGTGATTATGAAACATTAAACCGGGAACACTTTTACGTTACATTTCCCAGCAACAAGCACAATTCTCTGTTAGAAATTTGCAACCTGCAGCCCTTGTATATACAGTATCGCCATAATTGTTCAGAGTAATTCATGTTTGAGAAATTGGAGGGCTTACTCAACTATTTTAATGGCTGTGATTCTTTGCTAAATAAGAAAACAGAGATAGTTGCCGATCCTAGCCGTCTGCGGACAGTTGGCGGAGTACACCCTGAATAGGTTGACAGCCAATTTAACTATTATTTCATTGTTTATGGTTATTTTACATCAACTTAAGGTGACACATTTCTAATTCATGGATGTGTGTTTTATTCATTCATTTATTAAAAAAATATTTATTGCGTGTGTGACAAGGATGTGGATAACTGGTTAGCAAGTCCACCTCACCGTTCGGAAGTGCAGAGTTTGATTCTGGGCTCCAGCCTTCTTATGTGGAGTTTGCATTTTCTCCCGTGCCCACGGGGGTTTTCTCCTGTTTTGCCCTGGTTTCCTTCCACATTCCCAAAATATGCATGGTAGGTTACCATATTTTCACGACCATAGGGCGCACCGAAAAGACTCAAATTTTCTCTAAAATTTTCTCTTGTGTGTGGACCGAGTTCCATATCTGTTCATGTTTTGTGACTTTCATGAGCGCTCAACTGGACTGACTTGGAGCATTGGACCGTGTGTTTAACACCCTCTGTTGGTGAGGATTTGAGACTACAGATTGCCGTACTGAGCAAAGAAACAGACACTGACCGTAGCCCACCACTCACAACATCTCACGAACCAGCTATCTGATTGGCTGAAGCACCCCCAGAATTCTTTGCAGCACTTGGGTTATGAATGGCATCAAATATGTTTTGTGTTCATTGTATTTCTTTGTTCCACTTCCATCATACCGGATGGGCTGCAGCGTGAATGACTGACTGACAATGTCGAGAAGGAAACTGCTGTGTTTGATGGAGATCTTGCCCAGCTGTTCATTTTGAATATAGAACACAAGGATTTGGTTGGATTTATTGATGAGGACTGATTAAAAAAATAACGTGAGTACATTGTTAAGTACTTCAATAAAGTACAACCAAACTCAGTTTTGCGTCAGCTTCCTTTTAAAAAACATAAGCTATGATGCATGCTAGCATATGTTTTAGCATGCATTCATGCTAATCTAAGGTATGTTTTGAAATGTTCTACCCAATAATACAATGCACCAAGGTATGTGTTAAATACAGAAATAGCAACAGCATCTGAGACTGCGCCTTTAAATACGGTGCACCTTTTAATTGTCAAAATACGGTAATTGAGCACTCAGAATTGTCCCGAGGTATGAATGTTTTTCTATCGTTGTGTGCCCTGTGATTTGCTGGTGACCAATTCAGGGTGCAGCCCGTATAATGCCCAAAGACAGCTGGGATCGGCCCGAGCATGAGGATAAGTGGCTCGGGTAATTGATGGGTCACGTGGTATTCAGTGTGTCACATGCACAGCAAAAACAACATAATACGACTACTACTGTCCACTATTTAAATCCAAATATGTAAAAAAATACATGTTCAGACTTCTTTGTATTTTTTTCCCTATCTTTCTACATTCCAGTATTTAAATTCACTCATTCTCCGTTCAATACCCTCTAAAGCAAACACCACATTTAGCTCCGTAAGTGAAATGGCCTTTCTGGGATCAGAGGAGTGTGGCCATAAGCCAACCTAACCATTTATTGTTTATAAGTATGTATGGCAGCGTACAAGGTGGGCACTTTGCAGCATGGCAGGCACACCCAAACTGAAAAATGTTTACCTTTACTACGAGGTGAGGTGCTGAGGTCAGCATAGGGTGACTTGTTTCCATGCCAACGATGCATAGACAGCCTGGTATTGGGTAACTTTAAGTTCACAGCCGCAGGTGCAATTTTCTGCTCTCAAGGACACTTTTCCAGATACGAAATGGAGCGTTCAAAGCTATCTGCTGTAAGACAGGTCAACAGTGAAACAGCAATTCAAAGAAGTATGGACTGAATTCATTCTGACATTCATTTTCCCTCCAACCAGTACAAGCCCCATGTGCCTAATATGAGAGAAGAGCATAGCTACGATGATTTCCAATTCGAAACAGCTTCATAAAATCAAGCGTACAATTCTGAAGAAAGGTAAGAATAAGAAAAAATAGATGCACTGAAATCGTAATATCAAGGTCTAAGCCAGATTCTTGTCACATGGGGGTTGTAAAGACAGTCAGGGTCTGGTGTGATCACCATTTTACGTCACGATGTGCAGCACATCTGCTTTGCACAGAGTTGATTGTGGCCTGTGGAAGGACAGTCCAGATGATCCAGTTGATGACATGTTTGGCAAGTATGCTGGCCAAGCAAGAACTGGGATGTTTTCAGCTTCCAGGATTTGGGAACAATCCTTCCAATGAAACCAAACTAAATACATTGTATCATCACTGCCCTGAAATAAAAAAGCTTTTGTCAAAAAACAAGAAAAACTCAACCAAATACTGATTATTTTCATATTTCATCCTCATTTCATTTTCATAGATTTGAATGATCTGTTTAACACAGGCGTGGGCAAACTACGGCCCAGGAGCCACATGTGACCCGTTCAGCGTTTTAATCCGGCCCGCCGAACTTGAAAAGAATTAAATGAATAAACCTTGTTTATGTTTGATTTTCTAAATACTGTATTTTTTTCAAAGACATATTGTTGTTGTTGTTGTTGTTATGCTTTTGTTCACTTTCATTTAAAATTCAATATATATTTCTTCTCCGATGAGGTGACGTTACCAAAACACTCCATCCTTCTGCTCCTGGTCCAGCCCCTGTGTCAAATTTTAGAACCCATTGAGGCCCGCCAATCAAAGGGATTTCTGATTCTGATTCTGAAAAAAAGGTTTGCCCACCCCTGGTTTAAAAGGTGGAAGTGGTGGCCATTATATTGAGATGTTTAAGGCAAAAAATAAATTGGGGGAGTCAAAATATGACTGACCATTATTTTAGGAAGGTGACGATATGGACCTCTGACTCCTTGGGGGAAAAAAAACTCAGCAGCCCTGAAAGGTTTGTTGGATGCAATGAAAACTAATTGAAAGGGGGTCTGACTACTTTCTGGAAGCAGCGTATCAGATAGACAGCGTATCACATGCAGGCATTTCTTGTAGTGGTTTAAAATGACCCAACTGGTGCATATGGAGCCTGGATGAGTGTGTGTGGGTGTGCGCCTGCGTGTGTGTTTCATGACATGGGGCAGTGGGAGTGTCAATTGAGGAGTTAAGCTTGGATTCCAGCTGCATTCCAGAGTGAGAAAAGACGAGATGAATTTGTTAACCTCCCTCCTCTCTTTTTCTTTCTTTCTTTCTTTCTTTCTGTCTTTCTTTCTTTCTTTTTCTTTTGGTGCAGTCTAAAATCAGTTTCTACTCAACTTCTTAGATTTGAACTGCTGAGTCCCCACAATGATGCCTCCAAAGAGTCAAGTAGACGTCAAGGGGAAAAAAACCTCAACAAAAAGCTTGGATTGACTTGAGGATCATGTTAAGATGGTCAAGTGCTGCAACATGTTTCCAGCACAGTGTGGCTGTACATGTTGGTTCTCTCTCACTCAGATTATCTGTTGTGAGCATGAACAACATTCCTAGGTCGCTGTGTTTACAATGAAGAATAAATATTTGAAACAACAAAAGTTTAGGTTTGATATGCTTGATACATGCATGACCCTTTACAGACATAAAGGTACAAAAAGAAACTAAGCCTTGCTGCAGAAGTTTGTCAGACCATACACAACACATTCACATTACATCACCCAGTGGGCATCTTATTTGGTTGTTCACTCTGTTCCTGCATCGCCTGGGAGCCTGCACCAGCTGTTTCTGCAGCTCACTCAACAATCCATCAAAAGTTTGGAAGTCGGGTTCAATACAGAGTACCATCCTGACCGACAGTTAAAACATGTAATTGTGACTCAAACTGCAGATCATGCGACATATAGTATAATAGTCACCTAAGCTCCTTTGAATCTTCATTCCAACTTGGAAAATTCTACAGGTCCAACATGCAATAACAGATTGGCACAGACATATACTATAGATAGATGGATGGACTGATAAATTACAATTATTGTGATAAATTACAATTATTGTGACAGTTGGCTTTTGACTTGGCATATTGGCTGTAGGTGTGATATTCTTTTATAAAATATATATAACCTGCTCCTATTTTTCTCTTCGGATGGAGAATTAGGACAAGCGTGTTTCTAGTGAATGCGGAAAAACTATGAAAATTGAAGCTACAAAGAACTGAATAAACTGCTCATTTTTCACACCTTCTCTATGGACATAATGGCTGGCTTGACAGAAGCGTGCGAAAACGAAGTAATCACACTCATTCCGTTATTCGATATCACCGTCAAAGGCTAGTCATTGACTATCGGCGCCGATGGCATTGAGGGGTACTACTTCTCGCAGCTTGCACAGAATGTCCGGAGTAGTTGACGTCTCCGTTGGCCTTTGTGGTGTGTTCTTCAGTCATTTTCTGGTCCAACGTGACAACTTCTAGTTCGACGCGACTGTTAGCTACGACGGCTGATGTCAGAAAATCTGAGATTCGACTTCCCGGCACCTAAATTGACATGACCTGGGAGGCTGAGGAGTGTCATCCCCTTAATTGGTCTGTTAGTCGACAGGCACTGTCTCCAATGACCATGCGATGTGGTAGTGGCATGTCAACCACAACAGCCCCGCAACATCCATAGCCTAGGGTGGATCTCCTTCTCCGAGGAGTTTTTCTTTTTAACCAAATTTGGTGACTTCAACCCCAGAAATAGCCGAGTCCACCTTGGAGTCTCCAGGCTCTGCTTCCTCAATGGAAGGCATGCCGGTGGAATTGAGTAGGTCTTCATATTATTCTCCCCACCGACTCGCAACGTAGCGACTGGAGGTCAGCGGCACCCCTTCTTCATGATACAGTGTTAATAATGGTGCTTTGCTTCCCACTCCTGAGACACGGGATCATTGACCAGAATTTCCGCGCAGCCATCCGAAGGTCGTTTTCCATGGGCTCGACAAACTCCTCCCATGGCCAAGTCTTTGCCTTGGCAACCTCTGAAGCTGCATTCTGCTTGGCCAGCCATTTCCAGTCCCACTGGCCAAAAAGGCCCAGATTGGACTCTTTCTTCAGCTTGACAGCATCCTTTACCGCCGGTGTCCACTAGCAGGTTTGGGAAATAGCACCATGTTAGGTACCGACTACGTTACAGCCACATCTGCCTCAAAAATGGTGGTGCAGAGCATGGCCCACTCTGACTCAATGTCCACTGACTCTCCCGAAAAGGGAGCGAAGATCTTCCAGATGTGGGAGGAACTCTTTCTGACAGGGGATTCTGCCAGCTGTTCCCAGACTACACATGCCAAAGGTGTTGAGATGACACTGAAAGTCATTGTTAAGGGGTTAATCCTGAGAGGTCAAGAAGCTGCTGCACACAGCTATTGTTATGTTGTCTTTTTGAATATTACCATTGATGTCTGTAATAGTGTCGCTGTGAACATACGTAGTAGCTGTATTAAAAAGAATGGAAGTACCACGTTATTTCAAGTTGTAGTTTGCGCTAACGAATTTGCTTTTAGGTGCTATATATTACTACAATTTACTTGACATCACCACTCCCATAATTCAATGTGTTCTGAACATATGCTATGGTTGATTTGCTCAAGCTGTTAATATGGCATGAAATCCACTGCATGTTCTTTTGATTACAACGGAAATTCAAAAAGAATATTTGGGGATTTAAATAAAGTATAAATACACCCCCTTCCAAAACTATTTGAGCAGAGGGCACAATTTCTTTATTTGAGTGAAAGCATCTGGGTTTGACATCAAAAGATGAATGACACAAGAGCATTTTAGCTTTTGTTTCCTGGTATACACATCTGGATCTGAGCAATCGGAAAGCTAAGAGAAGATGGAAAATGAACCAGTGCCATTACCGCAAACATTGTCCAAAGACTGTGCAGCAATTTAGAATGTCCTAAAGAAGGAAGAATCCACTGGTGTGCTATGTAACAGATGTAGTACAGGTAGATCAAGGGAAGCAACATCAGTTGATGACAGAATGGCCGAGTGGTCTAAGGCGCCGCGTTCAGGACCCAGGAGGCCTGGGTTCGAATCTTGAATTTCCCCATTGTGGGACTAATAAAGGCAATATTATTATTATTATTATTATTAAACATTATGAGAGCTGTTAAGAATTCTCCAAAACAACTGTTAGTGACATCAGCAACAAATCCCAGGGGCAAAAAGCACAGAGGTTATAACAGAGTATGAACACCAATCATTATCCAGAAGAAAAGGAAGGCAAGGATAGAAACTGCATGAACGATAGAGACAATACTCAAACATTTGGACTTTTCAGACAAAGTGTTGGAAAAACTACAGCTTCAAGGAAAACAGATCCACTTGTGATTACAAATATACTGTCCAAGCTCATCTGTGAAACACAGTGGCGCTAATGTCATGGCTCTGGCTTGCTTATGGGATAGACTCGCTAATCTTCGCTGATGCCCAACATGTTGTTGGAAATGTTGTTGAAATGATTTTAAACGAAGATGCAACTAATAATGGATCGTGATCTATTTCATAATGCAGCATGTTGACCCAAATACACTGACAAAACAACCAAAGATTGGCTAAGTCAATCTCCAGACTTAAACCCTAAAGAGCATACAGTTTATATGCAAAATGGGAGCTGCGGGGAGTAACCCTCAAAACAAACAACACCTGAGAGAGGTTGCAGTGAAAGTCTGGGAAAGCATCACAAAGAATAACAAGACACATTAATGCTGTTAATGGGTCACAGGCTGGATGTAATTATTGCAATTTAGTTCAGGTGTGGATCAGATGCAGATGTAAATGGCTGTGATCCCTTGCCTCATACTCATCAAACCCAAATGTTTTCCACAGTCAATGCTCTCCTCTTAAAAGGTCCTTATGCTGGTAAAACAAGAAGTCAAAAACCAGTGGCGGACTGTGCGTTTGGTACTCAGGCATTGTTTTACTTGACTTGCATCACGTCACAATTATAAAAACAATCAATACTATACAAAAACGCAATGTTCCAATATGCGACAGTGCTGGAGGCGTTCAGAATGAACATTTATCTAATATGAGAGAACCAACAAAATAGTCAAAATATAATATGCAATTGGCTGGCAACCAGTTCAGGGTGTCCCCCCCCCGACTGCCCGAAGATAGCTGGGATAGGCACCAGCACCCCCCGCGACCCTAGTGAGGAGAAGCGGTACAGAAGATGGGTGGATAATATGTCATACTCACTTGATCACTCATCAGCAGCAAAAAAAAGAATGCTGATATTATCTTGTAAAGATTCATTTGAAATTTGCTTACCTAAAACATGACTGATTCTGCAGATGCGGGGGATTCAAGTCACATGATTTGGACTCAAGTCGACTTTAAGTTGCTTATAACTTGCAACTTGATTGGCTAATACTTTTGAAAATCTCGACTTGACTTGACTTTGACATCACACACGTCACCCGGTAGGAACATAAAATAATCCCTAATTATGACTGTTATGTACGGGCATACGTGGGGACAGCCCTGTGAAAAGGGTTGGGGAGAGTGGACCCCGGAAGTGGGCGGGAGTTGTGACGTTGCGGTGTTGTGGTCCGCAGATGTATAAACGAGTTGATCATCACGTCGTATTCTGACATAACAATCATCAAGCATTACCACTCAGCTGCGTCTCATCATTATCGTCTTTTGGGCTGTCTTTTGCTTCGAAACGTGGCCGAATTCTTCCTCTTAGTAGTTGACCGCTTGAAAACTTTTCACGGATGGGTATTTATTTACCGTCATCTCTTTGTTTCTGCTCAAACTTTGAAAACACACGAATCAAAGTCAACATTAATTGAAATTGTTAAAAATGTAAACATTAAAATAAATTGTTGATGATTTTGACGGCGTGGTGATTAGTCGACTAATCTTGGCAGCCCTATAAACACTAGATTCGACTTGACTTGCGAGATTTTCAACTTGGGACTTGCTTGAAAACTTGAAGCATGTAACCAAGAGAAAAGCTAGGAAATAAAGACAATAGACAATTGTGAGTAAATTATTAACATTTCCTGGAACAAATATGTGTTTCTGATTGTGTTTAAGCCTGCAAAGAAGGCCTTGCAATGACGCTTTTTCTCAGCCAGAAAAAGTCATTCCTCGCGGGAAATTGTGGTCTGAGACCCATAACAAGATATTAAATCATCAGTGTATATGTTTCTTTGTTATATAAAACTGACATATTTTCTCTTAAACACACACATACAATAGTATATACATATACATGCCCCCCCTTCCCCCCAACACACACGCACACACATTCCCCAGTTGTGAGGTCATCCACCGGAGCTTTGTTCAGCGTCTGCTGTACTGTATGTTCTTTTATGCGCTCGCACTCTTTTTTTTTCCCCCATGATCCCCATTCAAACTGTGATGAACTAGTGCCATTTTGCAATTTGAACTGTGATTTTGAAGTTAAACATAGAACAATTATTGAGACTAAATCCCTAGTAGAGTTGAACCTTATTGCTTTTCATATTCTTTTTATTTGCAGCTTTGCCGTTGTGTCAAAAGGAGGTGGAAAATAATCCAATTCGTGTTTTTAGCTGTCTTTCCCAAACGAGATCCTCCCATGTTTTTTTTTTTTCTTTCATGACCCTCCACACCCTTTGTCCTCTCTGCGAAGGAGGCTAGCTCGTCCTGTGTGATGCAACGCTGGTAAATGCGTCTGCTGCGCTCTTCAAACATCTATTTTGCAAGTGTTTATTAAACACATCAAAGTCTCTCTTTCTCTTTTGCCCAGTGGAGCATCTTCGAGCACTTGACATGGCATAGTTTCCACTCCAATTGTGATGTCATGCACCATCCAGGCGTTCGTGCTTCAGAAGGTGGTGATCACGCAACATACGGTAGCGTTTTGCAACTCAGTCTGGACGTGTGTATGAAAGAGTTGTCAAAGCATATGACAAAAGGGAGCTGATTCCTCCACCGCATATGGGCTGCATGTCCAGGCTTCACATGCCTCCCCTTCTTCCCACACAGCTCTGGGTCATATTGGAAACACCATTTTAGGAGCTCCTCCCACTGAAGTATTTAACAACAGCCTTCTGCCTCGCAAATGAACTTTGGTGATTTAAGAGAAACATGAAAAAAACTGTAAATTTCCTCTTGATCATCCTCAAGAATGCCTGACTTCATTTTGTCTAGACGGAGCCTATTTATTATTACATTTTTGTTTTTATAAAAAAATAGAGCACCATGATTCCCATTCTTTTAGTTTGACTTTGGTGCACTTTGGTCCTGTGTTGCGCAACAAAACAGAAGGAAAAGTACATCATCAGAATATGTTTTCCCAGTGGGTCATCACCATGGACCATGAAATAAAATGCTTCGTCCAAATGAGGCCACAAGTGCATGTTAATTCAAGAGCATATGTCACATTACCATTTGTTTATGCAGGCTGCATGACTGTTTTACAATTGCTCTCAGTATTTTATTTCTTATCTGTATATATCGGTGTAAAGGAACTGTTCTGCTACAAACTTCTCTGCATTCTTTAAATGGTTGTGGTAGTATCTGATAAGGAGAAATTTGGCATCACTTCTTCTTTTTCAAATGCTGAATGGGCGCTTCTTGGTGTCAAAACTCCCCTTAGCCTCAGTTGTCCTAGATGCAATGTCCCCCATTTGCTTTGCTCATTCTGTTTTTACAAGCTTTTACAGCCTGCAGAGGCTTTTGACAGATTGCCCAACATCGGTTCTACATCAACTATTGCATAAACCAAGCAATGTGCTCCCTCTTTCAATCTTCTCGATGTCTGCTTTGCTCATGATCCTTTCAAAGAGTATATTAGTGAAGATGCTGTAAAAAAAAAGACATTATTAAAACAATAATATTAATTTGCCAATCACTTTTGTTAATATGAATTTGAGGAAATGAGAACTCCAAAATTAGGTTTGCATTTAAAAAAAAGGCCATCGCTGTGCTGTATAATGTTTTGTCTTTACACATTTAATAATGTGATGTTAATGTATTTTGTATTGATAGGAAAATCATTCTCACGCCAACTGGAACAGCAATTCAGGTTATAGGCCATATATAATATTTAAATCCAAATTTCCCTGTATGGTATTATACAGCCTAAAAACTTTAGAGAACTCCCAGCCCCTTGACACTGCCACTTTATATTTACTAGTGTCAAACACACAGAGGTGTATGAAAGGGAACGTCATTTTATAGGCTGACCTCCAAAATAAAAGCATGTCGCTCTATTATGTTTAAAAGATAACCTGAGTGTGTTTTTTTTCCGACCATTGTCATAGGTCTCTCTCTCTCTCTCTCTTCTCTCTCTCTCTCTCTCTCTCTCTCTCTATATATATATATATATATATATATATACATATAAATTTAAAAACATTTGTAGTATTCAGATTTGTAGTCTTAATTAAAACTGTATTAGTTTGTATATTTTACCAAAACCACCGCAATAATAACAGTAGTTATAGTAATGTTGTTTTCTTTGCAAAGGCGTTGTTTTTTCTTACAAATGATAGTCCGGATTCTAGTATTTATTGGCTTGGGTAGATGTATCAAAATATTTGTCATATTTCAGGTTTGCATACGCAACGGGTTGCTGTGAAGAGTGACATGAAACGCATTTTTAGCGGGACGGGATTATTTTAATGTGAAAGTACACAGCGGAAGTCTTTCTTGAAATGACAATAACTTGTTGCGGATCTCTGCTTTTCCTCGCTGGGTTCAGCTTCTTGTCTTCATCAGCGCCCAGTGAGCGCGTAGTATGGATCCGTTACGCACGACGCACGATGGCGTCCTGGATTCTGACACAAACATCTGGCGGTAATAGAACCATCAACAGGACTCTATTCGGAGCCATGCTGTGAATGCAAGCAGTGCCAAGTATGCTTCTGTGTTGTTGCAGAAGGAAAATAAGCGGAGAGTCTTTTTAAACTCCTTTTCTGACGCGCGCACACTTATTTGGACTTGATACTGGGAAGCAAGATCCCGTCTGCTCCACATACATTTCGGAGTGTTTATTTCTGGATATTTGTCTGGGGCCATGGGAGACGCCGTGTTCCTCGACAGGCAAAATTCCTACCTCGTAAGTAGTGCTATGATTATTCCTACGTCTGGCGTGAGCTCCCGTGTGCGTGACGAAAAAGGACATATTTTAATTTTGCATTATTCTGCTTCTTTTCCATTGGATGTGACGGTATCGTGTATTTTAAATGCATGCCGCTGATTATCCTATAGTGGAAATATGTTATATAAAACAAACTCTTAGTGGTGGAAAGTTTCACATGTGGTATTTATACCACTTGCACAAGACCACACTTGTTTCCTGGTTTGTAGCGATATCAATATGTTCTAAAAATGGCCCGGCGGAGTTTCTGAGCAGTTCTGCCAAGAGCCACAAGTTGTTGGTGGTGTTTGACGAGATGAGGGCAAAACAGACTCATGCGGGCCAAAGCCAATGAGATCATTTGAAAAGTGCAGATAATTGACAGGTTGCTTGCGCAGCTGATTGGCCTGCTGCTACACACACACATTATGGAAATGTTGCTTTGTTTTGTTCTTTTAGTCGAAGGCTACTACGGTTAAAGCTAGGGAACTGAAATGATTTTTAGACAGTTAGACAAGGTACAAACAGTTTTCCTGGGTTGTGTCGATTATTTAACCCACCCCAAAAATGCTTGTCCAATGCGGGTTTGATCATTTACCACAATCCTTGTTATGAAATGACGCTTATGTCAACTTGGATTCATGTATTGACATTAGCCCAAATTATTCATATACTTTATTTATCATTATGGCTGACGATTCAGCAGTGACATTGACTCCTTTAAATCTGCACTCCCCTTTGCCACGGCGATGAACAATGCAAGGGCAATGACAAATAATAACAGTGGTACTGATTAGGTGTGAAAATTATTGCTCAGTACATAATTTGGTTTGAGATCATGGTTCACGTTTCATTTTGGAAAGAAGTGTAAAACAAAACTGTTTTGGGGATTTTTTTTTTTTTATATGCTGTCTACTGACAGTAAATTGTCCATCAACGAAAGATTCTCAAACAAAATTATACCCATAAAAAATCGAATCTTTTCTTTTAACAAATATGCAACACCTGTTACAATTGCAGTTACAATAGTTTTTGTTTTCATATTCGAATAAAGCAAACAAGTACAACAGTAACAGTTTGATTAGTCGTGCTGTAAAAACACCAATGGCCTTTGTTTATTGCTTTGGCTCAACTCAGCACATGCTGTTTAATTGCCGCTAGAATTTGTGTTTGCGCTACACATGCTGAACTGATATTCACTTGGCTTGAGGAGGAATAGATGAGTAGACATACCATTACACCTCTATTACTACTACAACCACTGCTACAGCAAGTGAAAATGGAAGAAACCATCAACAAAAACAATTGGGGTGCGAATGTTTACCCAAACAGTTGGCTGAATTGCCATCCAAACAATATTGTCATTCACTGGAAAAGTATTATTTTTAACAATTTATATTTACATTTCTTTTAGGATATTTGGAATACATGATGTTGGTGGTATATTAGCGGCTCCTTCCGATTGATGATATTTTTTTTTATTTAATGGGAGCTCAGAGGATTTTGAATAAGTTGCAACAGTCTGATAGGTCGAAGAACCATTCCAGGCCACTTGTACATACAAAAGCTTCATGTTGTGGCATATTTGATTATAATTTGAATTTGGAAGGTAAACAAAATGTAGGGTAGTTAAACATATGGAGTGATGTTTTGAAAGTTAGATGATTTGTCCTGACATCTACAGTAGTTTCAAGCAGAAGCAGAAACACTGCGTGTCAGTGCGTGACTCCACCAATGTTTAGTATTCTCATTAATCCATTTCTGAACTCATTTGAACTTGGTGTAAAAATACCATCAGAAGCAGCAGCCCCGGAGAAAAACTCTCTTGTGTAAATGCTACATCAAGACGCCGTCATAGTATGGCAATAAATAAACTCCAACAGGGGTTGATAAATATTTTGGATTGTAGTTTACCAGAGCGGAGTGGCCTTGAAGCCAAAGAATTTGTGTGGGATGATGCGTCGCAGCACCTCACTGTTGATCCCTCGCCATGATGCAGCAGCCTGCGCATTGCTCATGTAGTAGGGTGTGATCTATTTCTCTTAAGGAAACTGGGCGTTGTGTTTCTCCTTTTAGTCAAATTTTGATCAAAAGGTTTACCGTTATGGTTTACATTTAGGAGGAATTGCTCACATTCTCCAGTGACAGTGTACAAGTTCCATTGATCCATCCATCCATCTGTAATGGGGGGAATAAAATTGTCAAGAGCAAGGAATTTATGAATAGTCTGATAGTTAGCTTGCAAGTCAGATATACCAGGTGGCTTGGATTTTAACTTAATTGCTGTGGACAGAATTATCGCACATGAGTGAGTGGGGAGTTATTGCATGTTGGCACATTTTTGAATATTTGAAAAAAATTACAAAGTGCTATGATTCTTGATATGGTTGCTTTATTGTCGCATCAAGCTGTAGAATTATGCATTCGACAAAATTATCGATTCAGCTAGGGTGGCTCAAATACGTCAAATTTTATCACTTGAATCCGCAATCCCAACCTAACATTGTTCATTAATGCAAGTTTGCTCTTTGTTAAGTAGAATGAATATAACATGAATAGTAATACATTTTCGCTGGTTGACTGCTTTTATCTGAACAACTAAACCAGTGGTGGGCAAATAGTGGCCCGTGGGCTGCACGTGGCCCGCTTCCACGCTCAAAGTGGCCTTCCTTAATTAGCTCATGAACATTAGAAATATGTTTCCTCTACAGTTCCAGCTCTGAGTTATGATATCATTCTCCACTGAATTGGAGATGTCACATTGTAGCACTTCTGACTCTCAATCGATTTTAGAGAATAATAATATTGCCTGGAAAAGCACTTTGATATACCATGGTTAAACACCACGTAATGTTTGCTTTAACCTTGGAAGTCAAGGTGCTCTAGCTGCAGGGGTTTACTGTGTTGCACACACACTCCCAGTCATGCGTTTCATGTTTACAATGTGCAACACAAATTCAACCCAACAGTTAAGACACCCGTTCCTCGAGCAAGGGGCAACAAACTCACACTTAAAAAGCATGATTAATCTCCTTATTATGCAAAAAAAAGTCAGTATTGGATGCTTCAAAACATGCTGGAATGTGAAGCGCAGCTGATCTCCACAAAGGTACAATTTTGTCTGGTTCAGAAGTACGGTCTCATGTCCCTCTGGTAGTGCTGATGGAAAATTATGTCCAATCCATCATTTATTGAAACAGAAAATATCAAAGAAGAATGAAACAAAGTAAGAATATGTTTTCATCCTTTGGGACAGTTTGCATGGAAGAAGCACCAAACTGTCGTTTACACGCATCTGACTCTAGTTTCACAGCTAATGGAAGTGGCTCTTCTCATTCGCTTTGAATTCACCGTGCAATATATCTTTGTTATAAAAATTGTGAAAAATTATAATAATGTGTTTTATGATTTTATTTCCGCAATGATTCAAAGGGTTCGATGAATACTGTTGTCATATTCATGAATTACGATGACATCTACCGCATGTGAATCTGCCTGCACCCCAAACAAATTCAACAGAATCACCACATGCGCCAAAACTTCCAAGTCTACTTTCAGCCACCAAATGGTCAAGTGTGTCGGGGTGGGTAAAAAAAAAAAAAAAAACCTCTCAGTCCACCGGAACTACCAGCATTGCGCTGAGTGAGCTGCCAAAACCTAAGTAGGCTTGCAGCAGCATGAAAATCAAGTTGCGGCATCTTTTTATGCTCACATTCACGGTGTGACATCTTGTTGTGATACTACAATGATAGCACAGAAAAGCGTTAATGCAGAATTTAAGTCAAACATTTATTTTGCGATAATGTGTTGCCACTAGTCTCACCTGCGTTATGATAAATAATGCAATTGTGGAGTAGTAAGCAGATAAATAAATCCTCTCGTTTTTAGCCATCCACGGAGGCTGACATTTAATGCAGCACTGCCACTTGCTGTTAACTGAAACTGACTTCAAAGTGCCAACACATTCACCTTACGAACATCACGCTCACCTGTTTTCTGGATTTGGTCATGTGGCGTTACTTTCACGTCAATTTCAGTTGACAGCAGGTGGCAGTTCAGGTACAGTACTGACAGCCTGGGATGGATAAAAACGGGTGGATTATTCTGATTAATCCTTATTCCTCAAATGGAATATTAATCAGAATAGCGTGGAATTCTTTTAACTTGATGTCCGCTTTCAAGTGAAATAAGCTTAGAGTTTTATCACATTTAATCAATAATTATGAAATTAAAGTATTGAACTCATAATCCTCAGTCAGCATATTTCCTCTGGAAAGAAGCAAAAGTTGTGCAGTGCTGAAAATGGGACACGTGGCAGACGCGCATCTCTGAAAAGATTGATCACCCATCTTAATTTATGGATGTGACTTGGACCCCTGTGTCATTTTGCATCTGTTTCTCATCACCAGCCACAAACACAAAATTCCTTCTCTTCCTGTGGCGTTTGTGTTTATAGAAGTCCCCAAATTCTCTCTTTCGGGGCCCATTTTTTATCCCACTTTGACGTCACTCATTTGACTTTGTTCCGCCTTGTCTCCAACTTGATGACACCTAACTCGCTCTTTTCACTGTGAGCCAAATATGATTACGTGCCTGTCGTCTCTCTACTTTCTCATGTGTTTATTTTACTGCACGGCCGCTCCCAGGGCAAATACTCCTGGCAAAAAAAAAAAAATAATTAATCAACTTCAGTCTCACTGATATTTAGTGAAAGGAGGACAAATAGTTTATTTTCTCTTTGTTCTCAAATTCAGAAATATTTGTCCGTGTCAGCAGCCAACCATGTGTCCTCTTAGTCACTGGTGCTGTGAGTGTATTTACACTGATCACAAGTTTTGTGAAGCATACTTTGATCTGGGCAGAGGAGCCAGCAGACATGACGGTAAGACTGCAGTGTTCATGCTTTGAATATCTTTTCTTGCCTTAAAAATGGGTCCATTTTCAAAGCAGAAGCGCTAATTTATGAGGGTTAATATTTCACGTTTTGTATTTATTGACCGTGTGCTCGAAGGCGTCGTAGCTGTGGCGCTATTGCGTAACGCTGTAGGGAGGGAGTTTAGGAGTGCCTCTTTGCGTTCCACAGTTGTCACTACAAACTCGTCATGACTACACCGCCCATCTCCCGTTTTCCTCACCAGAACCTGTTGCAATGGGGGTGCAGCGGGGTGGGGTGGAGCAGTGCTTCTTTTATTATCAACAACCAAAAACAAGTCCAGCCTCCTTGCGAGTTGTCTTTTTATGGAGTTGGAAGAAGGCTGCAGCAAGACAAAAAAAAGAAAACAGAACAGGGATGCACAGAGGATAAAGTTCTCGAGAGGATTTGTATGATAAGCGCTTACCCCGGTTTGAGAAATATGTTTGTTTCAGCAGAGGCTGTCGGTCAGTAAGATTGAGAAGCAGGTTCGCTCAGTTTCCTGCATTGCCCGTCCGTCTTTGAGACGCGAGGTTTTTGCTGTATCGACTGGAGGAGCCTCACATTGTTCAATTGGTTCTTTTGTCGATTATATGCATGGATTGTGCAGCCAAAGCAGAAATCGATTACAGCATTCAGTGGAAGAATCAGTGCTCGGGGTTTCGTCATCGTTGTCACACTGTACGTCAGCCGGACTCTTTTGCTGATCTGAGCAGCCAAGCCAAACTAAAATTTGCCTCAGCTGTTAAAAGTCAGAGTATTGCCATTTCACATCTGGCACAATTTAAAGAATCAAACTCAGTGCATATGAATCCAAAAGTGACTTCAGGGGCATGCACAAAATTTCTCCCCAAATTCCACAAATAATAGCTTCAAGTTTTCTTTGTGTGAGAAATTTCCAGGAAGTCTTGCATCTCAAAAAGGGAGGGCGTCACGGATCATCTGCCTAACTGCTTCAATGTGTTTGCAGGCCAAAGGTCATGGAGTTAAATGGTCTTCATTGCTCTCACACATCTGAAGCACCAACTAACTAAATTGTATTATTTTCATAAATCTGCCACTTTACACATTGTGGCTATCCGCTGCATTCCCGCATCTTAAAAAGAAACATAATATTCTCACTCAGCAGGGACTGAATAATAATTCAGTAAAGGGCTGGCTGTGTTTTGGATAATGTGTGACACGCTACGAAAATGCCCTCGATTATGGCATTTTACGGACATAGTGTCGGCCTCTTTGCTCCACTCCGACATTGGCCAATGTGGCTTACTGTCGCGTCGGCCCGATAAAGTGACACCGAAAACACAGAAACAAGCCAGCCCGACATCAACTTCTTCGTAGCTTCTGTGCATGCATTTCAATTAACTTTCAGGGTTGTGAGGGTTACTTCAAAAATGTAGTCTGATACATTTACTAGTTACCTGTTATAAAATGTGTTTAGTAACGTAATCCAAGTACCATAATATGAAAGTATTGTAACATGAATTACTTCCTTACAAAATGTGTTTTAAAAAATTCAAACAAACGAAAAAAATCTGTAAAATAGATTTTTTTTTTCACGTATTTGTTTGCACGGTCTTTTCTGTCCTATCATTGTTTAATATGAATAGTTTTTCAAGGCCAGAGTAAGCATAAGCTCCTGCAATTCAAATCCAAAGCACAAGAACTGTGAGGCAGACATGCAGACAGAATTGATGGACTGAAGTTTTTTTTTAACTGGAGGGGAGAGAGCGAGAGAAAGAGAGAGAGAGATTTGAAATAATGGCTTAGTTGCAGAGGTAAACTGTTTTCAGATTGTTCCTGAAGGCAACACCTTATGGAGATCTGGTAGATATATATAGAGAGAGAAATTTCATTTGAAACAAACTAAAACCAATACGTACCAGGCCAGTGACCGGTCTCATTTAATCATTGGCCCACCAAAACTGACACATGGAGCGACCACTGAGATATTCTGTGAGCAAATTTCCCCATTGTGGGACTAATAAAGGACATCTTTATCTTTAGCTATCTTTTCAACTTGAGCAAATTGGCCAACAAGTTCAGAGTGGGTGATCGATGACTAGATTGCTCCATCGCTCATTCCAACCCAGAAGTTCGGCGGCCGTGCGCAAACAAAGCAAATCAACTTCATATTCACAAACCCTACCACAAAATGTTTTTTGTTGCAACGTTGCAACTATCCCTTGATCACTTGTTTGTGGAAGAAGCACCAACGCAGTGGAGGTGAAAGAAGATTCAAAACAGTTGATCTCCATTGGGTGATGTCGACTGATGTCATGATCACTTATGCTGCAATGCTCTTGACAAACGGTAAGTGGTCTTTGTTTTTGCTCTCTTTAAAATTAAAAGGCAGTTTCATTTACCATATCATACAATATACAGTTGTTGTTTCTTTGCTTTTATGAAGCACCAAATGACATTAATTTTAGTAAGTGCTCTATCGATGTATAAAAATAGAGAATTAGAAACTTTGCCATTGCACAGTGTGGTTACAAGCAGGTGGTTATACTTTTTTTTAAATATAAAAACCGCTTTAATATTTACAGAGTGGCAGATTCAGCAGCCTTTTGTACTAGTTCCGGAAGGGATTACCAACAATTCATCCCCGTTCAGGAGTATATTCGACTTAAAATGTTTTAATAATGGTGACATCTTTTTTTTTGTGTATTCTCCTCCGGGGATAAATAAAGAATTCCTGACTTTGATTCACAAATTAGCTTTCATGAGTTTCACATTGGATTTTCTTGTTTTTCAGTGCTGCAGACAGAAGAGTGGCCGTATGAGGGAAGTGCCCAGGCTGCATCTGTTTTGGATGAGAAATAAACAGTGTGGTGTGTTCAAGTACTCAATCCATATCTTGTGCGACTTGTTTTCTTGTCTACACGGTAAATTGTGTAGAATACATTTCTTTTCCGCAAAAGACTAAATTTGGTCCCAGTAAATGGTAAAATTTGAGAGTAAAATATCCAATGTAAAATTCAGTGTAAAATTTACTCTGAGATTTAGTCAAATCAAATGGATGTGTTTTCAAGTACTGTTCAGTGCACTTCTATTACACACTTGCAGCAATTTCTGAAATTGCCAAAGGTATCCAAATAACCGCTCCTCTTTTTAAGACTATATACTGGGCTGTATGGTGTGCCCAAACTTTATGATGGGACGACTGAGAAAAATATGTTGGACATGTACAACCAGCCGAAGTCTCTTCAACTCTAAAAAAAACATTATAAATATTCAAGCTTGGGGGAAATTATTAAGTTATTAATACCACGGCCGGTTGAAATGGTGCTATGGAGAGTGAGATTTTTATCTTTTTTTATTTTTTTTTTTATTTTATTTGGGCCCATAGAAATGTTTTAACATGAAATTGACCAGTGGCACTAAAATGTTTGGGGTCTTGCATTCATTTTAAAACGTGTATGCGAGTGCGTGTACGTGTGTGCAATGGACATTGTTGAAATGTCACTGCTTGATAAATAATTTAAAGCGATTTAAAGCAATACTATTGTAGCAGTCTCGCTATAATGTTCTTTAAAAAAAATAAATGAGGAAAATGAAAATAAATAGTTCAGGAAGTGAATTTGTATTGGTTGGCAGCTCTGAATGTTTTGTGATCCAATTTTTTGTCATTGGTGCAACCAAGAAAAAAAAAGTTGGCCACTACAGTGCAACCAGTACAAAAAGTTAATGTAGAGCCCTGCTATATTGTTCGAGGCCCTGTAGGTTGGAAGTGCAGGTCACTTGAATTAAAATGCACTTCTCTGTGGAAAGGTGTAAGGGCAAATAATTAAACTAGATGGATTAAGACTTGAGATAACTAGAAATACGTGACATTTCCTGTTTGTGGGCGTGATTTATTTTATTTTATTATTTTTTTTTTTTTTAGGAAAAGCACGCAAATGTAAGAACTACAGGGATTTGTCATGCAAAACACACACTTATTGTAAATGTCATTGCTTGGAGTGCATACATTGCATATAGTGCAAACACTAGTATGGTGTGTGCATTCGTGCGTTTGTATGCGTGTGTGCGCGTTTGTGTGTGTGTGACCCAAGAGTTCAAGAGACCATTGACTAAGACTGGATTAGCTGCCCTCAAGGCTTCCACTGGAATGTAAGGATCAACAGTGCACATACGCGCATGGCATGCACTCCAAACACTCACTATTTACCTACTAGTCTATAACAGTCCATTAATGCTGCTTGGTTTTGGGAGGACATTTACAAAAGGTCAAGCAATGTTAGAGATGGTGTCACATATTTTGTAATTGATTTAACAATGTAGTCATTATTATCGTGAGGCACAGCTGCCGCACTTAAAGAAGGTTGGGAATGGGATGTGGGTTGGAATTTTAGTTCTCGCCTGTCTTTTTTGAGTTTATATAAAAAAAAAAAAAAACATGTATGCAACTTAGGTAGTGCTTTTATATATTTGTAATAACGGCAATAATTTGACTGAATAATGTTACCAAAATATTAGACGACGTTGCAATTATATATTGACATATTATTGAATCAGTAGCTTCTGTAAATAACAAATTTATTCAAAACCAATATTATTAGTCTGACTAGTAATATTACTGTAAAGGCATATTGGGGGAGGCTGGCGAATGCGAATGTACATCTTAAAGTTCAGTAAAACAAATGAATTCACATCAAAACCTTTTTATATCTGATAATATTATGAATAGCTTTGCAGTCAGAGTGGCCGCTTTTAAAAGGTAACGACAGCCATACTCGTTTTCCTTCAGGAAATCAATAATAGATTAGCACATGTACACATGACTTGGCATTGGTGGGTGTGGTGAGCTCTCCAGGAAGTTACTCTTGGCTCAAACTTCCTTCCACAATGTTTGGACTGCTTACACTTAACCCTCAGTTTTATGTCACGCGTCCAGGGAAGAAAGAAGTGGCCCAGAAAATTGTTAAATGCCATATTTTTGACGGTGTTTTCCATTTGTTCCATGCTGGCAAAGTGACCTTTGATGTCCTGATCTGAAGTCTGGATTCTATCAAAGAATGTGCTACCATAAGCAATGAGCATGAAGCAAGCGTGCCCAGTTGAGCCTGAAGCTCAACGTTCCACTCATACATTCCGTTCAAACAGTGATTAGAAATCGTCAGCAAATTTCACAAAGATAGTTGTTTTGTGGTTGAGAAGAAGCTAGATTGATCACTTTAATCTAATTACGGACATAGACAGAAAAAGAATAACAAATACAGTGTTTGATTAGTCATATGTTTAGGATTTAGGATTTTGGACTCCCAAACTTTTTTATAAACCCTAACTCATACGTGTTGAGGATTCTCCAAAAGTAATTCAAATCATGATGAATGAATGAATCGAAAATCATTTGTTTAGTTTTTTTTTAACATTTGATACTTAGGAGTTGTCGCCTTTTTAACAACAACATAAAAATGAATTTTATTTGTCTTGATATTAAATGAGTAACAAATTATATTACACTAAATTAAATCAAAATAATATACGTGCCTTTGTTACATGTAACATCCCCAAAATGGAGCTACTTAGAATAAATCCCCTTCAAACAGGCATTTAAACTTGAAATTTTTTTTAAAACTACAATCGCAGTTTTACTTGTTTTATCAGTCATCTGAGCTTCAATGAGACACTTGAGTTGACACACAGCTGTAGTGATTTTGTCGCAACTGTGCCACAGGTTATTGATATGGAAAATAAATTATTAAGTATTTCCAAGTACCCGCTGAATCATGCTCACATATCTCGAGGGGCAACACCGTTCTAAAAAAATAGCTTGAGCTTCTTTTCCGTGCAGTAACCGGTTGAATCAACATCTGAACTTTTACCATTCAACATTAGTGGGCCCGTCAGTAAACATTCTTCATTCGCCGGCTCGTCAGTCTGTCCTCATCTTATTTCCGTCAGTCTGCCAACGAAATTGGAGTTTGTCAGTGACAGACTGATGGACCTTCTATCGGACCACCACTGTCAATTACATGCCCAACATGTCACATCCTCTCCACGGCGGCGAAGCTTAGGAGCGTATTTGAAATTTTGAGTTTGTTCATGTACCAGTTTTTTTTATGCAGTTTCTGTGATTTTTTTGTACTTATTCATAAAGAAGGAGCATCCTCATCAAGGGGGAGAAAGAAACTGATTTTTTTTTTGTGTCTGTATAGAGACACACTTTGGCTAAAAGCATGGTATGAATTTATTTAATAATCCCAGTGGAAATGCACACTATACAGACAACCACACGATATACATGCAGACATGCAAGGAGAAATGTGGGCGCAAAAGGGTGCGCAAATAGTGCTGTACTTTTTGAGCTCGGGAGTGAGGAGGTCTTTGTGTTTCTCTCGTACACCTCGACCGTAATCAGGAGGCAGACAATGGTCGGTCTCTCAAACAAGTCGGTGCCGTGTCTTGGGTGGTAGCACAACTTGCTGTGACCTTCCAGTTCCAGAACGCAGATCCTTACAGCTCAGCTACAGTCACCCTGTTTTAATAATGTTCAACTAAGTTGTCAAAGTGACAGTGGGGGGGGTGGCATTGGATGATGTTATGAGCCTCTCTGTTGTCTCAATTGGTGGTGAAATGCTGCAACCACAAGTGGCAATGCATTGAAACATCTGTGGGCGTTTTAATTGTGTGTGTGGAACTGATAAATTAGCCTCAGGTGTAAAAGTGGTTTTATGTTTTAAGTAGTTCTGGAGGTTTTCACCATGTACAATTTGGGAGACCACCGCAAGTGCACAATGAAAATTGAAGCGAAAGAATTGGAAGTGGTCGCGGAAGAGGCAAATAAATGTGTTACTACTGTGTTACTGCTGTCATAAGTTTGGGGAAGTCAGCAATCGCATGAAAGTCATTTTTATGCTTTGATTTGATTTGCCTTGAGTGTGTGGAAATTGCATGTGCAGGTATGAGCACATCCTGTGTTGGCTTTAAAAAAAATGGGACAGTACACTGAGAAAATTGCTTTGGAGGATGGCCAGCACCAATTGTCACAGTCCACTGAAAGTGTTTTATCACATGAGATATGTCAGGACTCTTTCTTGTGACTTGCACAAAAACAGGCCTTAGATCATTCAGAATCTCCCCAAACTCCTTGTTTGAATAAACAATATGTATTTTTGTTGGCTCAAGTGTAAATATTCTCCTGCCGCCACTCAATTTTGTATATAGCGCTTTGCGTGCTGGTTTGTACCTGCCTTTGAGAAGCGCTGTTTAAAGAAAAAAATGTCTCAGGTTTGATAAATCAGGTGCTAAATAAAAATGGTCTGTAATCAATTTGTATATATTCCTCCGATAAAGGGCAAAATGAACAATGTTTCTTTATTTGATCAGCTTTCACACCTGCATGCATGCACAATCAAGTTTTCACATGGAAACCATTTATAAATCAGACTCACTAGGTCCAGCATTTGTTGTCCACTCTGAATGCCGTGGGCATGTTTTGGTTTTTTTTTCTCCATCATATACTCCGCAAACATGTCACATCATGTACCGACATCAACAGTATTCATATTTGGTAAACCTTAAAATGATTCCGCATGCAACATTGGCTCGCAGGCTTGTCGATAATTCTTTTGTTGTAAGGTGAGCACAGATAGTCTTTTATTTGTGGATAATAATATTGTTACAATAGCCCAAACAGCTCATGTGTTGTTTTTGTTCTGAAGTGTGTATTCTGCTTCATTACAAATGTAGGGGGGGCCATGGAGCAAAAACAAAAGACCATTATACCTCCTGCTGCTCAAAGCTGTTGAGAGATGCTGTCGCGTGTCCACAGCTCAGTTTTAACACCGTCATCTCAACCAACAATATCATCCGGATTTAGAGGAGTGGACCAGTGTGCTATAATCTCACAACTCTTTAACTACCACACAGGATTAACAAGAAATTGATTTGCGAGGGAGGTGGGCGATGTGGCACCCATGCGGAAAATAGCGTCTTAAAGAGACTTTTCTCTCATCCTGCTGTGTTAAACGGAGATCAGAAGGGGGAATTGCAGGGGAATGTGATTTACTTTTGTTGGCTCATGTGCCTGTCACTGCAGTGAAATCGAAACGAAAAATTCCTTAATAGGATTAACATAAGTGTTAAATCAGTGAAGAAAAACACTGTGCTACTGAGGTCCCACAGCAGAAGGCACAGTTAAAGCATCAATATGGTGACAGCACTCAGTCACTCGCACAAAATGACGTACAAGGTCATTGTTTTAAATGACAGATTGACAGCGGAAATGCTCGAAGTGAAACATCTGTATGGCTGAATTATTACATTCGCCACAAATGTCAACTTTATGGTTCAAGTGGCATCAAATTAAATTCAAATAGAAAATGAACCCTGTCACTCTAAACAACTTTGCACGTGCAATATGATCTTGAGTGGATATTAATTAACATTTACATGTAAAATGCCAGATTGTAGCCGTTGGCTAATTTCCATCTGCAGTCCCTTGGCAGGCTGTAAATTTTTAAGTCCACTTATGTACTGTTTACTGAACATCAACACAGGTTTCCTCAAGCATTTTTGCCAATGTTTAGCAATCTTTGCAATGCCCAAAGGAAGGAAAGTAGAGGGGTGGAAAAAACAGTGTGATTTGAAAAAAAATTTTTTTATTCAGTAACAAATGAGTGTACCCTGAATTTTTAGTAACACGTAGCTGCTTTCCAAACATGTACGGTGATGGAAAAAATATTTTTAACCACGGTCCTTGGACACATCCACAAGTGCTCTGCTGTGGTGCTTCCCCTGAGTTATTGTCACAAACAGCCATTAACAGGGTGAACGAGAGTTATGCTCTCTGAAACATGCGTTGGAAAAAAAAAAAAAAACTCACGCTGTGGTGTTGTTTCCGAGCCAAGACAACAAAAGGAGAACCAAGGGTGCCAAGATGGCATTTGCGCCTCGGGGGATCAATACTGTTTGAGCTGATTCCACTAAGATCGATTTCCAAACTTTAAACAACAATATGGTTGACATTTAAGTCATCTGAGGCACTATATCGTACCACAAAGAAAATCGGTTGTGGTATTGATTAGCAGACTCACACAAGGACCACACAAGCAGTAGAGTGGCTTTCCATGTAGCAATATAAAACTTATTACAAGAGTTATATATTGACAGATAGCGCCACATTTATTTTTGTATTCATTTTTGACATTATGGCCGATGAACGAATGCATTCAAATACAAAATATCGACCGATCCAATACAGGTGCCAATTGGTGTCAAGTCTAAAATCCATTTGGAGATATTTTTGTTTAGCTACAGGTTACTATAGAAATAGTAAAACACTAGCAAAGTATACATTGGGCTATATCCTGTTCACTGTTCTGCAGAGCTGGAGCCAATCCCTCCTAGGACAGACGAAAGACAAATACAGACTTCACCCTACCTTTGTCGCCATTCATCCATAGAAAAAAAAACACACATGGAAACAAAAGACACCTCAGCTCATAGCAACATAATAATAAAATACAATGTTGTTTGGAAATGTTACGGTACACTGAATATGATTACATTTTTTTACTTCAAGCCATCAAGTCGGGGGGGATGAGGCAGGTTGCTGTGTTAAAGGCCATCACGCTTCTTCAAACCACTTACCTGCAAGTGTCATCTGGTGAACCTTGTTTGGCCGCCGCTGACCTTTCTTTGAGTGTCGTTCACACGCATCCACACAAGATGGAGGCTTTAAGAGCATACAGAAGCATACGCGGTCATGCAGGCCCGCATGGCGCCAACCCCCCCCCCCCCCCCCCCCCCCGCCCTCTCTCTCTCTCAAGAATCAGTCAGTCTCACACAGGACAAACAATACCACTCGTTTGCTAAAAGACATGATTCCACTCATAATGGCCCTCACAAAAACCAAGCAGATCACTTAAAACAAGTGCATCAGTTGTATTGATCACTTTTCACTCGTTGGAAACCTAAGAAGACATGTATGGGGGATTATTCGGAAAGTACAAGAGCATGTATGACTTAGTGTTGTTCTGTCGAGTAGCAATGATGAATATTCAAATATACTTAAGGTTCCCTGAAAAATGTAATTGATATTTTGAGCAAGACAATTTGGTTCAAGTGAACAGTTTTCTCTTTCAACAAACATGGATAGATGGTTTGGTGTGAAAAAAGACACCCTTTGCTCTCTAAAACATGAATTATTTGACTTTTTTTCCCCCAGCAGACAAACTCTTAACTACACTGAAAAAAGAAAACGCTAGATAAACTTAAAAAATATTAAAGCGATCCATCACCGTCAATATTTTGGCTTTGATCAATTTTCAGTTTAATGCAAAAAATGTTCCGTTATACAAACCTTATTTGTGCTAAGCAACAAAGTACATTATATTTTGGAATTTGCAACAAAGATTTAAAATGATCATGCTGAATTAAAAAACTGTTTACATTTTGAATGATTGGCACGAGAAAGGTAACTTCATTTATACAACGCAAAATTTCAAGTATAACATTCGCAGAGTTTATTCCGTTTTTCCAATCTGTCACTGCTCAAGTTCAAATCTGTAATGGCGCTGATCGGCTGGGTTGGAGCATCTTTTGCGCATTTAACCATAAATATGAATTAGAAAGTTCACTGAAAGAAACAAACTAATATTTTTTATACAAATTGAATTTAAAAAAATTAAAGGATGACTTCTATACTTTTTTTTTCAATGTAGACCGATTCATGAAATTATCTTAATGTTTGGTTATGTAACAATGATCACTTCACTTTCCCTCAAGCCGAATTGAGGACAACCTTAAAAAAGTTTGGAAAAAGCTATTAATCTTCTGAATTGGGCAGGTACATGTCCACACATGCATTAAGCGCATGAACATAGACACGAAAGAACAGTTCTGGCTGGCTGCTGAGTCCAGGTGGTCAGTAATTGCAAACAGATGTGAACCTTGAGATGCTTTGTCAAGGGGAGGGAACATGTCAGGAAAAACAATCTATGACACGCATAACTTGCAAAATACATACACACACATGAACATAGACACACACTAAAAAAAAAAAAGATTTTTCCCTCTTCAACATTTCGGGACAGAAACTCTGCTCAGGGGTCATTTCAAGGCAGTGGAAACCCAAAATGAAAGCTGATCAAAAGCATAAAGAGAAAGAATTCCTCCAACGTTCCTACGGTATCTGTTTCCACAATAACGGCTCCTCTTCTGGGCCCCTTGTACCTGCCTGGAATATCGCAGCACATGTTGTACGTAATTGTGTGTACGGCTGGCCAGAATGACGAGTTTGACTTTCCCAGATGTGCATGTGAGTTTTTCCTCCATTTGACCCGAGTTATGACATTGGTACCTTGCGGTGTCATGATGAAATAAGTCTTATTCATTAACAGCAGCCCCACGGTGATCATCTTAAAGTTATTTTCTTCTTGCAGCTTGGTCATACTTTATTTATCTCAAGTTTGGTAGATTTTCTTTCTTTTTCAATTGATTTATAATTTTTATACATTTAATTGTTGGCACAGAGCAGACGACTGCTTTCCTCAATTTCATTGTACTTTGTGTGTCATTCTATTCTATTCTACTGATGGGACTGTATGGTGGAAGATTTGCCTCACAATTTTTAGATGCTGGGTTCGAATCTCGTCTCTGACCTTTGATCGTTTCGACTGCGCTCGCGTGAGTTTTCTATGGGTACACTCACCTCACCTTTAAGGGAGTGGCTTGCTCACTTTTGGAAGTTTTACCTGTGGAATAAATTTACACACTGGATTTCCATGCATAAGAGGACCCAAACAAATGTGTTTTATTGAGTGAAACCATGCTAAAGGGGTGGTGAAATAATTTTTTTTTTCTAAATTGGTGACAAATTCTTGTCCATCTACCAAAATGGCAGTAATGCTGGTGAAGGATTTGTGATAAATATCACGATACAATATTTCCTAATTTCGATTTTTGATTCCACATAATGCAATTGACGGATTTAATCAGTCCATGTTCAGTAACGCGTGCTGAGGTTCATGACTGCTGACGCACTGACTTCTCTGGAGTCGGATATAAGAATATGAACACAAACACCATACAATAGTAGAAGATGACCTCACATTTCTTATTTCAATTTATTGGCTTTAGTACATTACATTACATTACGTACATACTGCCCCTTGCTTCTTGCCCACATATTTGAACAGGAAAGATGCAAAATCAGAACGAAAATGAAAAATAATTAATGTAATCGTTATTATTTATTTTTTAATTTTTTTTACTGTTCTCATGGAGGAGTGTGATAGGGGCGTCTCTGTCTCCCCTGCCTGCCCTAAGTGCACGTAAGAGTAACCAAGATGTGGTGCGTGCACTGCCGTCCTGTGTGTCATGGCACATGCACGAGCCAGTGATTCACATGCCACTAAAATTTATGTTTGTGCCATGCTAGATTTCTGTCATGCTGATATGCACGATTGCGTGATGTGGTTCAGATGAGTTGGACATTATGCCAACAGCATTTGCTCGGCATGACATCCACTAACCAAAATTGTTTGTTTACGCCGTTGATATGAGCACAAAGAAATTACTTTTCTTGTCATTTATACAATATATTACGTCGGGAAAACTTAGTGTAGTGTACTGAGAGTTCTTCCACCCCGGCCCAAAAGAAATGTGAATGGAAATAAATGCATTGTAATTTACAGTATTTGTATTCAGTTATTTTTAATTTATTAATTTAAGAGAACTTTCTTAAGTAGATAAAAAAATAGAGCATAGATAAGTATTACATATTTTTTCACCAGGTGTTATGATTGGACGGCTAAGAGATACTGTCTATTACGAACAATCACATACACTGACACACATTCAGTGAGACAATGAGTTCATATAGGGGCTAATAATGCTTTGCAGTCAATGCATAGTGCTTCCGGCGCAGATGATGGCATTGATGTCTCTCCCAATGGAACAAAAAGGAGTGTGAGATGTTTATGACTAGCTACATATGGAGTGATGCTGCCAATAAGTCGGGGTCACTGGTGATCTATTTTAGGGGAGAGATTCATCTTGCTCACACTGAGTGAGACTCCATTTGGCAATAATTTATGCAGAGCATCATGGCAACAAGTGCCCACTGCTTGTGTTGCCATAGCAATAGTTCTCTCACTCCCTGGCCCTTAGACTGACTGCGTATTACCACGGAAACCAACATATTCTTTCATCCCTTTGTCCAAAATAACAAATTAGTTGCTGCAGCTCTTCGTATGTCCTAGCAGTATTTGTCACACAAGTACATGTTGGAGGTCCAGTCAGCAGAGTGTATACACGCTCCACAACGACTGCCAATGCAAAACAGTAACAAGCGCAGAAAATCAACCTAAATTGCGTGGAATGGACAACTTAAAGGGATGCAGATGATGGTGGCTGTGATGCTTAGCAACCAGGGGTGGGGGCTAAATTTGAGACTTGATGGACTCTGCTGTTGCATTTCAGTAAGCATTTAAATGATGGACCCAAATGTGTTATGGATTTCTTTTGGCAAAAAAATATTCAGATTATTGATTAATTAAACTTATTAATTAAAATTATGTATAATGAATATAAAACTTATTTTCAGGTCCCAAAATTCTTACAATAGTAAATATATTAATTACCTGAAAACCATTTTTCTTTTTGTTTGTTTACTTTGCCCAAGTATTTCTTTCACTTTACGACAAAGAGGAAAGATCATAAAAAAATAAGAATCAATTTTAAAAAATCAGCTGATTTTTTTTTAAAAGGCAAAAATCAGGCGATTTTTTGATTCAATGTCTTTTGTCTTACATAAACATAATATGATGTAAATTAATCTTTGAAAATGTTTTTTTTTTGCTTTGTTTTATTATTGTTAGGTGTGGCCGTATTTTCACATGAAGACTTTCTGTGCAATGCCAACTCTTATGCTTTTGGGCCCCTCTTAATGCGCAGTGAGTGAGGTCACAAGTACTCTCACAAGTGCTGCCAAAAACAAAGTTGCCCCTCACACACATTCGCACACACAATTTTAAAGACTAACAGTTGGAAAAGGTAAATAAGAAGCCTCTTTCCGATTGAGCTGGTTCTGCCCAGCAGGATGCTTGAGGGGGATGGATGAACTTTAGTTTAGTTTAGTTCAGTGTCAACTTCTGCGAGTTGTGGGAAGATGACATACCAGAGAGGGGAGGGGGGAAGGGCAGAGGGATCATTGTTAGAGTCCCGTAATCGCTGCTGGACTATGCCAAAAGAAACTGGAGTGCCAACGAGCCCTGCAGTGAAACACATTCATTGTGTACATGAATGGCGGCGTTCTAAAACCAAGCGTTTCATAAAGTCATGCCATTTCACAAAGAGAAAAGAGTCTGCTCTCCATTACACCCACTTAAAAAGACATCTCATACTTTTACATTTAAAAAGGGCACTTGAGGTTTTCAAGGTCTTGATTCATCACACATTTTGCTCCTTCCAGCACGTCAGGGTTGCAGCTTCAGCTCTGATCCAAATTTAATTGACTTGTATGTATTTCGGGAAGCTCTGAGACCCAGCTGCTTTCAATGTGTCATCCCACACTCTGGTCATGCATTCCTTGATGTCTATGAGAGAAAGGGTGATGAAGAGTTTGAATAGAAGACCCAATTATTGGAATCTTATACAGATATTAGGCTTGCAAGTGTCCAAATAGGTGTTTATATTAAAGATGCGCTGAAATGAAAATTCTTGGCTGAAACCGAAAGGCCCAAAACCAAATCACCAAAAGAAAATAAATAAATAAATAAATAAATTGCGGCTTGGACAGTAAATGTGAACCGCTATCATAACTTCTCAGGAACTCTCTGTGTATTTTGTCAGCTACATATTTTTTGAGGAATATTTACATCTCAGCCAAAACAACAAAGCACGGAAAACAAAACAGCGCCAGCAGAAACACTTCAAACAACAACATTATTTTCTTTATGTTTTTATTATATTTCCTTTCTTGGAATCTTTTTGACTGGAGGAATATGGATACCTTTTTTTCCGTTTTTTTATTTAGTTTTTTTAATAAAATGTCTTGGCATTTAATTGCTAAATATGCAATGATGTAGTGGCGGTTTTATTTACAAGGTGACACATTACAGGAAATATCAGGTTCAAACGATGATGAACAAAAACAACTGGATTTTGCTGCTTAATTCATATTGCGCAATCACAATATTAATAAAAATGCCATGATAGACCTCATGTGTTAAACAGAACTTGGCACAAGCAAGGGTCTTACATGGTCTTAATTAAGGCCTGCCCCACTGGATAAACCTACCTCGTGAAGGCCAAGTATACAGGAGGGACGGAGGCTTTGCAATAATCAACCATGCAGACCTCTGGCTTATCCCTCTTCCGTTACCCGAGCCATCCACAAAACATGAGGTTTAAAAATGTTACTAATTCATGGATTTTTATTCATGACGTTCATGCTGCCAATACATTTAGCAATAGTCCCGTCACATCTGACCAATGTTGCAAACGCGTTACTTTGGACCAAATAATGCTCTCACACTGAATCTTCATATCAGTAATAAGGTACACGGAGCCTTGTATACCGATTAGAGTGAAACCGAAAGACCAAATGAATTGAAAATGCAGTTTACAGGTGATAAAGCGAAGTAGCCAATATACTGTTGGTTCTTTTTTTTTTTTAACGGATACATTTAGCTATTGTGGCTTTAAACCAGGAGCACACTATAGTCCTGAAATTACAGTAGTGGCTTTTATTAGCCAGCCAGTCGCAACTGCAGAGCTACAAAAATAGTTTAGGGAAGATGTGATATCAACAAATGTTTCATTGGTTAGTTGAGTCAGAATCTTATGTTGGCCAATCAGAATACACAATACTTACAGACTCACTTGTTAACTCAAAGCTAGTCTACCACACATGTTGTCCAATCCTCGCGTGAATATTTTAGACTTCCCTGTAACACATGGCATCTCTGTGGCCGCTGGAGTGGATTATTGCTTGTAATTTCATCAAAATCTTTCAGTCCGGACCTGGAAACGCACTTTTGGGTGACTGAATTTTCAGTTTTTGTTTTCAATTTTCATTCCTAGTTTATATGCAATGTACGTACGGCTTCAGGTGGGAACCAAGGTGACTATTTGCTGGACTTCTAATGTTTTGCCTCCCCTTAGGGTGACTTCACCTGGAACAGCCTGTCCGGCCAGAGTGTGCGTCTGACTCCAGTTGCCATACAGAGCCTGTCTGAACTGGAGAGGGCCCGGCTCCAAGAAGTGGCCTACACCCGCTTGCACCAAGACTATGATGTTGGATGCCAGATTACTTTGCCAAAAGGTGGTATACCGTGTATTTCTCCAAACCGAGACTCCCAATTCGGACAAGTAAAGGACTAATGAAAACACAGCTCCAAATTCCTTTCAAACGTATTCTTGTATTCAGAATTGTTGGCCTGTATTTGCCTGTACATAATATTTAGCTCCCTTTATTTGACTGTGGGCGACGTAGGCCTTGCATTTTATGACTTACTAATGCCTAGGGCCATTTATATGGAGAATTCTGTTTGCACTTCAAATTGTCTTTGCATGTGATTGGGACTCCAAGCCTTGTTTCTCTTTTTCATCGAATGCGATCATGTTTCTGTTAAAATCACATTTGCAGAAGGTAGAAAACTATATCATGCAACATTGGGGTTATGACAAGAAAGAAAGTTTACCAGACATTATTATTGAACCCAAAGTACATCAGATATCCGTTTGGATTTCTGAGCCATCTGTCAAAAAGCCCCCAAAATCCAAACCATTTCCCACCTCTGCTCCTCCCCCACTCTGTGCTGTCCATTACATCTGCTTTCTCTTCTTTCACACACTATTTCCGTAGCTCTCCCTTCACTTCTGACTTGTTTGCTAAACGGGATGCTCCACTTTCTCAAGTGTCATAAGAAACACGGTGAAAATCAAACAGCAGTGGTAATGTTGGAGATTCAGAGATTTGTCAATGGTGCTTGGCGAAACTGAAACCGTTCTATGAGGTAAACTGCTAATGCCACACTGGGATGCTTACTGGAATGTGGATACATTTCCTTGACTGAGTCATATGATACAGGACAACATCTGGGGTTCAAACTGAGGTTGTTAAATCAGAAGAGAGAACAGCACAAGTGACCCAGCAATAGAAACAATAGTTTTATTCAGGCTTGCATAAGATTTCGGAGGATTTTAAGCGTGTGCCACAACTTTCAGAATTTCTTGCTAATTAAATCAACCTTTTTGGGAGACGTGTACCACATCATGTTTACAGTGAACACTGTTTTGTTTAGGTTTATTTTGCCTAGAGAACTAAAGAAAGACTAGAGGGCAATACTCAGATATAAACATGCCTTAGCGTAAACACACTAACTCTAAATGTATCGAACATAACCTCTGCACCACAAAACTGATTCAACCCTAACCCAAAAACTCTTTCAACAGATGCTCAAACTAACCTTTCAAGGTTCATCCGCATTTCTAATATTCCCTTTAAAAACAGCAACATTTTACCGGTGAGAAAAATTACACTGACAGTTCACCAGTTATTGAAACCTACTCCAGTATCCCTTGCTCAATTTATAAACTATCAAGATTGAAATACAGTTCAGCAAATAAACACATTATGTATTCCAGATGTATTTAGTTAGTAATTTATTTTTGTCCCTGCACAGATGGACAGAAGAGGAAAAAGTCACTGCGGAGAAAGCTGGATTCTTTATCCAAAGAGAAGAGCAAAGACAAAGGTATGCCATGTTCTTAAATATTCTGAGGCATTTTTTGATCGTGTAAACTCCCTTTTGTCTCATTGTTGCCAAAATTCTGCCCAACCTTCCTCTGGCGAGACGGTCTTTGTCAGGTGAACAGAGAGACTATAAAAAAATAAAGTAACTGTTTACAGTTGGTATTTACATTAAGTAGGTGGACTGCATGCTGAGCACAGCATGGTATTTGGTTGCAGAACATGGAGGTCTTGAAAGAAGGCACGCGGTGATTGGAGATGAAGATCATGTCATCCAGGCTTTTCTGATCAAACTGGCGAGTCCAGGCTCTTTCTGTAAATGCACTCTTAAAAAATAAATAAATAAATAAATAAAACACATGCAGATATGCACTCAGTTGACGGCAGGGCTGGACTGGCACAAAACATAAAAAAATCATCCTTGGTGGACCAACTCATGTTTGTTTTCATTTGTTCTTTTTTTTCTCCTTTGTTACCCGAATCAGTTAATATCAACTGTTATAATCTCCTTAAATGTGCTAAAATTAATTCTAAAAAGGTGAGAATGTACAGAAACTTTTGATAAAGCAGCAAAGACGCAGCAAAACGACAAAGTGTCTGCCATAAACAACTACAAGCCTTACACAATTCCGTCTCTCGCTGCTCAACACGCTGTTATGCATTAAAGCTTCCTTTCAATGAAATGTTCAAAACCAACACAAATATATAGACTGTATATCCGGCCAGCATGAGAAAGAAACAACACAATCTCTCTTTCCTTTGACAAATGTCCAGTCGTTTCAAAATTGATGCAAGTAAACAATGAACTGACACTTTGTCCCTCCCACTTGTATTGTTGCAACCCAACGCACAGTGATTCACCATTTTTGGATGTTGGCTATCAAATGTATCTGCAAATGCTCAGTAAGCACCAGAACAAAGCAAAGCAGAGACCTCCAGCATGTGTGGGGGGGATTTATTGCTGGCTTATTTCCCCATTGGTGATTTTTCTCAATCTATCTGTGTGGCCCGTTACCAAATGTCTTGCAGTGGTTGGGGACCAACTGAGCTAAAAGATTGGTAGCTGTACCCTTATCTCTTGCCCATATCATCTGGGATAGGCGTCAATTAACACTCGCCCCCTCGACAGAGGTTAATTCACATGCATGCACGCACGCACTTACCTTGTACATGAGGAAACACTGCAATGGCTTGATTAATTCGGTCTTGGCAAAGATGCCTCATGTTCATCATGCAGCACAGATGGCGCTTTTGTGCATACGTGCAGTCCTACACGCGCCTTGTGTTTACCAGATGTGCACCGGGGCTTTTTGTTCAACGAAATCTGTTGTGCTGCCATGATTGTGCTCATATTGAGCCACAAACTCTTTAGTTGTGGTTACTGGATTCCGTTAGTCTCTTCTGTCTACCCTCCGGATTATGCAAATGTGCAATAGGAGGCAAAATATGCAGAACACAACACTGATTGCGGGCAAGGGCTATTAAAATGTTCTTTGTCTAAGTTACTAGAATTAGCAGTCTGTACTTTGTACTAAACAAAATAATAAAGTAATTTGTTCTTACTTTTTATGATTTATGCTTTTACGGAACAGTGGTAGTATTGTAAAATTTTACAAGTGACACATTTATAAACCAACATAAAAACCTTCAAGAGAACCAATGTGTTTTTTTTCATTTTTTCCCCTTCGTATCGTGTTATTTTTTTGCACCGTGACCTCGATTATAATCTACTTTTTCATCTTGTTTTTTTTTTTTTTTTTGTACCTCAGAGGGTGTTCCTCAGGCCTTCAGTATAGCCCTCTCACAAGTCATAGCAAACGACAGGACGCACAGGCAACGCCAGGACGGATATCGTCAATACCCGCAACAGCGAGAAGATCACAAGGACTCATCTGACCTTGTCTCTTCCATTATCCAGGTCATCATACATGCATGCACGTCTGATCATGAAATGCCCCAAGAAATAAGCAGTTTCTGCACTTTAAAAGTCAAATAATAGAAAGTAAAATCATTTGCATCATTTCCAGTTTGCCACGAAGCGATCGTCTAATAAGGAGTTCTCAAGCAGTAACTCCTCATTGAGCTCCACGTCGGAGACAGCTAATGAGTCAACGTCGCCGAACACGCCTGAAGCTGCACCACGAGTGCGCAGACGGGTGAGTTGGTCGGCCACAGTTTCAAGTGTGTTTTCTGTTAGTTCACTTCGGTCTTCTCAAATGAAAATGCATGTTTCGCTTCCAGGGTGGCATGTCGGTAGATTCCATCACGGATCTGGACGACAACCAGTCCCGTCTCCTGGAGGCGCTGCAGCTCTCCCTGCCTGCCGAGACTCTGAGTAAGAAGGAGAAGCACAGGGACAAACGACTGAGTCTCAACCCTATATACCGCCAGGTTCCCCGAGTCGTTGACAGCTGCTGTCAACACATTGAGAAATACGGTATCTAATGTACACTTGTACTTGTGTTATATCATATCTGCAGTGACTCTAAACTTATAGATTTTTTTTTTCCTTTCCACATTCAGGTTTACAGACAGTGGGGATTTTCAGGGTGGGAAGTTCAAAGAAAAGAGTTCGACAGGTTGGTGCTCTGTTTAATTCGTACGAAACGTTTCTGAGGGCCAAACCAGTTTCATACAAAATTGTTGTGGTATAATATTTCCACACATACAATTTCAGTGTAGTTGGGACGTTGTGCAAAATGTAAATGAAATCAGAATGCAGTGATTTGCAAATGCTTTTTAACCTAAATTCAAATGAATAGACGACAAAGAAAAGAAATTTAATATTCAAATTATATAAACATTTGTGTTTTGAATTTGATGCCTGCAACACATTCAATAAAAGCTCGGACAGGGGTACGTTTATCACTGTGTTACTCAACTTTGCTTTTAAAAACACACAATGAGCGTTTGGGAACTGAGGACACTAACGGTCAAAGCTTTGTAAGAGGAATGCCTTCCCATTGTTGTTTGATGTACAACTTAAATTGCTCAACAATCTGGGATCTTCGTTGCATTTCGTGCTTCATAATGCACCACACATTTTCAATTGGAGACAGGTCTGGACTGCTGACACGCCAGTCTGAGTATTCACACTCTTTTAGGACAAAGCCACGCTATTGTAATGTAAACAATGTGGATTGGCGTTGTCAAGCTGAAATTAGCAAGGATAGCCTTGAAAAAGTTGTTGCTGGGATGGCAGAGTATGACGCGCCAACCATTTGTGTTGGATAGTGTCTTCACAGCTGTAGCCTGGCTTTTGAATTTAGCACTGATACCAATCCGGATGGTCCTTTCGCTCCATGATTACCAAAACAAACGTGGACTCGTCAGACCACAGCACACTTTTTCACTTTGTGTCAGTCCATCTCAGATGAGATTGGGGACTGAGCAGTTGACTGTATTTAAGGGTTTTTGACTACTTGGAAATATCCTTTACACAATCATGGTGGTTTTTAAAGCAGTGCCGCTGATCTTGGTTTTCTGCAATCTCTCGCACATGCACAGATTTCTCCAAATTATCTGAATTCTTTTGATGATGAAATCAATAGATTGTATGTTGAGAATTCTTAAACTGTTGCAGTATTTGGCTCACACAGTTGTTCACAAAGTCTTTGCTTCTAAACAACTGAGCCTTTCGGGAATGCTCCTTTCATACCCAAATGACATTCACCTGTTTCCAATTAACTTATTCACCTTTGAAATGTTCCCAAGTTGCCTTTCTGTTGGCCCGTCCCCAGCTTTCCTGTGTTGCAGGCATCAAATTCAAAATGAGAGAATATTTTGAAAAAACAAAATATCTTTTCTTGACAATATATTTAATTGAATATAGATTGAACGGGATTTGCAAATAATTATAATCCGTTTTTATTTTCGTTTTATACAGCTTCCCAACTTTGATGGGCGTGCTAGATTAAACACAAATAACCATGTTTTGCATTTCAAAATACAATTGTTGGCCACATTTTTTGCACAATGTGGTATGAGAAGTAAATACAACCATCTGCTTTATAATGATCATGATGCACAGTCACAAAAAAATGCGTCCTGTTGACTACTTTTATTACCAGAATTTCTTTCCCTTGCTTTAGTTACGAGAGGAGTTTGACCGTGGCGTTGATGTCCATTTAGATGAGGAGCACAGTGTTCACGACGTGGCAGCTTTATTGAAGGAGTTCCTAAGAGACATGCCTGACCCACTTCTCACCAAAGAACTCTATACTGCCTTCATAAACACGACATGTATGCTTCCTTCTATGTTTCCCAAGCACACCTCAACTTGTCTTCTGTTGTCATATGACCTGTCACCTTTTGCAGTGTTGGATCCAGATGAGCAGCAAAGTGTCATGCAGCTACTGGTTTACCTGCTCCCAGCATCCAACAGCGACACGCTCCACCGTCTTTTGGAGTTCCTGTCCACCGTGGCCGACCACGCCCATGACAGGCAAGACAAAGACAGACAGGAGGTAAAGTCGACCCTCAAAGATAAAACACAACGACTTGCATGGCTGCATCCATGTGAAGTTCGACACTCAGGGCCTGATGTATTAAATTCAATTTAAAAAATAATTGCACAGATGTGAAAGCTGATCTACTAACTGCGTGCAGCCAGGACTGCATCTACTAAATGCACAATATTGACGCACAGTTCATTTACTGGGGGAGAATTTTGCCCATGCAATGTGAGTAATCAAACAGGAGGCAAATTGCGATAGCCTGGTTTTGCGTCTTTAAATACTGTCTGAAACGCAGGCACCTCTTCCTTGTGTAAAAGAAAATAAATAAATACATTAAAATCCATCCAACCATCCATCCATCCATTCATTATCTAAGCCGCTTATCCTCCCAAGAGTGGCAGGGGTGCTGGAGCCTCTCCCAGATGTCATCGGGCCGTCGTTTGAAATTCCAGAAACCAAAATAATCACAACATTGTTTATTCAGCAACGCCATTTCGGAGCTACTGAATGATCTCAGGGCGGGCTTGTCACTTTTTGTCACCTATGACAAAACTCCCGCCAACTTTACATTCCTTAGCATCTGAGTCCTTTCAATGCACTGTGATAATTGGTGCTGGCCTCTGAGTAGTTTTCCAAGTTTGCTGTCCCCACATTTATAACACAATGTTACACGGAATTTAGGGAGCAAACCCAAGCTAAAGTTTTGAAAGATAAAATGAGTTGGGCTGGGTGATTGATGGTCGTGTGACACAATCACCATGCCAAAAGTGTTCAAGTGTGCGTCACATTACGATTGACTTCTTTATTCCAGGTCACGGGGAACAAGATGACTTCCTTAAACCTTGCCACAATCTTTGGCCCCAACCTGCTCCATAAACTAAAATCTTCAGACAAGGAGTTCAGCGTCCAGAGCTCGGCCCGCGCCGAGGAGAGCACGGCCGTTATCGCCACCTTACAGAGAATGATCGCCAGCTACCAGACCCTCTTCATGGTCAGTTGATTTTCACCCTCATTTCCTCCAGATGATGCACTTTCCCATTTTTGCGTTAAGAGAAACTGACTTTTCTTGTCAGTAAGGACATTGTGACGGCTTTCTGACTAAAGCATCACTAAACGTTCACCCAGAAACTTGAATGCCTTCTTTCCAAAACAAAAAGGAACATTCAGGCCTGAAATCCTTCACGTGGAGTCAGGAGAGGTCACAATTTCACACGGATTATCTTCTTCTTCGCTTGCTTTGTTCTTGTCTCTTCTCGGGATTCTCCAACAGTGCAGACAGACAGCTCAGGTCATTGTAGGTCCGAAACCTTCAACCGTAATGTTTCGTAATCTGCCACTGCCACTCCCCTGAGGCTTACATTCCTACAGTAAGCCAATTAATCACATCAGACCTCTCCGGATCTGGTAAAAGCAAGAGTTTTATGTTTATCTGAGAAGATGGGAATGGGGAGATGACATCTGTAAATTATTTTGTAAATCAACTTGAGTCAGAGTTTATTAAAGACTGGGCAAAAATGCGGGAAACACAGACAGCCTTCCTCATTTGTTGTCTTGAGCAGGGAGATTCAAAACCTGGATTTAATTAATCCAAATTGCTTTTTGTTTAGGTCCCACCTGACCTGCAAAATGAAGTTTTAATGAGTCTACTAGACACAGACCCCGATGTGGTGGACTACCTTCTGAGACGAAAAGCATCACAGTGAGTTATGCACGCAAGACCCGATCATTTTGTCCTTTGTTTCATCTCAATTTGGTTTTCCCTGCAGGAGTACCGATCTACTTCAGTCTGAGGAGCCCTTCACCCTGAGCGAACACCACTCCTCCAGCGACTCCAACAAGCCGTCCAGCGGGGAGGTGTCCCCATATGACAACAACTCGCCCATCCTGAGCGAGCGCAGAGGGGAAGCAGGGAAGCCAGGCGGTACGCTGATGGGGCAAGTGGCGGGCTGGGCAGGGGAGTCATCAGCCGACGGAAGGGTGGCACCAGGTGAGATCTCAATCTCGTAACAAACATCCCACTTTTTTTTTTACACTAAAGGTGCCGCATGTTTCTGTTTTCCTTACTACAGACTGTATATCGGAGGAACATGCTAACATTTGGGGTACGTGGCACACGACTCTCAAACCAGCATTCAAGGACCAAACTTATACAGGTGAGCTGCCTGCATGACAAATTCTATTCCACCACAAAAAGGAGAACTATTCACTTAATAAATCTGTAGATGACATTATAATTTGTTGAATTTTATTCTTTGGTAGTCCACGTTAGAGGCCTTGTTATGAGGAATGATTAAAGGTTGTTTGCTGCTGCAACTGACATTGTTAGCAGCGTGCAGCAAAAAGCAAGGGTTGCAAACAAACACATCTAAAATGATCTAAAGCAAAAACTTAATAAGATCAGTGCATGTAGGGAGTAAAAGTCACGGAATGAAAAGAAGACTAATTGAAAATAAAGGTGTACTTTCTCATCATACAAAAGAAACAGGCCAAATGGTTCATCTTCGCTCCTATTAAGAGTTTCCTAAAAGTTATTTTTATTTAAAGTAGAAGCAGTTTGCATGAGAAAAAAAGGCCCATTAAATACACTCAAACACACAATAAATACAAAATATCAGTGTTATGTGGACATGCTTTATATATGCATGAAAAACACAGCCACTTTTGATTCATTCCATTGTTTACTCGGAAGGTTCCCATGGCAACGTGTCTGAGGGAAGCTCCCGCAGCTCACAGGAAGGACTTGATGGACTCCACGGTGATAGCAGGCACCAGCTGACTAGGACAGTGCCAGGCATTGCTGAGTGCCGACCCCACCAGGCGCTGACCCGCGTCTGCACGAGCCCTCACCCGCAACCAGCCATCAATCGCTCCACGCAGGTCCTCGAGCATGCTCATGGAGCCTGCACGACATCGGGATTGAAAGGCTACGTGAACACGAATGAAAGTGGCCGGTTCCCTCCCCCTTATAACGCTCATCACCGCCTGGCTGCTTGTCAAAGTTCACCTCAGCTCGCAGGAGGACAGCAGCACCCCCTGCAGCACAAGAAGCCAAATGCAGAGCAGAAAAACTCTGATGGGCCCCTGATGCCGCACAGCCCGGAGTGGCAGGACTGGCAGAGGGACCGCTGGCAAATATGGCAGCTGCTATCTTCAGACAGTGCAGACACACTGCCGGAGACACTTGTTTGAACCAGACAAGTCCATGTCCAGCTTTATGTTAAATTTGATGAACGCTTGGAAAATCCCCCCTATTATAATCACACAGCCTCATCTTTCCTCCCTGTCCGTCCGTCCCTGGATCTGCCAGCATGTTCACGCCATGGCATTCTTGTTGTTTACATGTTCAGCTGCTGCCTTCTACAGACTTTAAAACTTTTATGAGCCACCCCTCATTATTCTCAAGTTTGCATATTGTTTCTGCCCCACATTTCAGTCCGAATTCCACCAGAAATACCTCAAAAATCATCACAGTACTTCGGAATGTTGCCATAAATGCCATCATCGTTTGTTTTTGTTTTAGTAGCAACAGTGCTCGCTCAATTCATAAAAAGGCAACTTCCAGACTACGATACTGATTTTGGTCGCTATTTAAATGCAACATTTTTATACACAACACTTAGATTGGAAGTGTCTGTCCTTCAAGCCTTTGACCTAAATGTTAGTCTTTGTAAGACTGTTCTTTTTTCCTCAGTGCTGAATGTAATTGTAATATTAAAGCACTCAGCTGTAAGTTTGCTACCTGCTGCACTATGAGATGTGCCAAAGTTTTTTTTCCGTTTCATTTCAGGATATCCATTGTGTTCATATACTTATTGACGAGAATGGCTTAGAGTCAGGCCAAGAATGTTTGCATTACATTTCAGGAAATATCCATGTTAGTTTCTGGCTTTTCTAAGTAAAATATACCAAAAGTATACTATGAGCCTGTGACAAAAAAAAAATAACTAAACTAAATTTAAAACAGTCTTAAAGTAAAAATAATATTCTGTATATTCTCATTTTATCATGGTTAATCAGCTTTCCATTCCACTTTCATCATAACCAACGTGCTGCTTTTGCCACCTGAATGTGTGCATAGGGTAAGAGTTGACTTGTGGTGAGTAACCTTAATTACCACAGTTAATTGACCAATACCTGCAAGTCTGGACACATGGAACAAAATGTTTCAGCTCGAACATGGAGTGATATGAATGAGAAAAAAACCCAAAGCAAGCTGGCTACCTCCTCCTAAAGACTCAATTGTGTGGGTATTTGCTGGCAAATATTTGACAATTTGTGTTTCTCTGAAGGGGTAAAGTCAAAGAAACAAGCAAGTGGAGGGCATTAATTAGATGCAAATCTGGCGCCGCCTATCTGTGCTGTTTTCATTTATGAACTCTCCATGCATGTGGAGTGCCTTCTTTTCAGACTCGGGACATGCTCGGGGTCGTGTTTTGTGAATGTGCTTTGCTTTTCATCGTGTATGATATTAGATACATTATATATATTTCTATTCCAAAATGAAAAAAAAAAACGTTTTTGAAAAAGTTACAAATGGCCCTAGTGTTTTCTTACATCATACTGTGCCATGAATTGATTTATAGACATCAGAGGGGTTTACTGGTCCAATTTGTCATGTAATATTTTGCCATTCGCTTTTTTTTGTACCACCTGAGTTCTATGTATGTTACAGTGGAATTAAATATGCTTAAATGCACATCTTTTGGAGTGAATTATTTGAGGGGGGGCGAAATTTAGCGAGCAAGAACAGTTTTTCAACATGTAAATACTGTACACTGCAATAGCCCAATACTTTCACAAAATCAGCCTTGACAAAGATAATAAGAATTCATTTAAATTTTAATTTACTTGTCATTGACAAATAAATTAAAAAACATGAAGATTATTATTGTTGCAGTTTAGTCATGTGGACGGCTCCATCATCCTAATAGGTCGGTGTCTCTCGATAATTGGATATTACCTTTGAAAATGTTTCTTTTTTTTTTTTAATAGAAAAAACACAATTTGATATACAACATGGTTTGTTGTCTGGAACGAGTAAGGAAAAAGTCTATTAATGGTTTGGTTTTTCATTTTCATTTCTGGAAAAAAAAGAATATTGCACTGGAAAAACGGTTTATGTTTGTTTTGGATTAAAATCGGAATTGGTCGCATTTCTCAGACTGACCAGGAGATGTCGACAGCTTGGCGCCTGAAGACGACAAAGTGTTCCAAAGTGGTCCAGCGTATATATGTGTAGCAATTAAGCATATATGCCGTAAATGTACATTTTCACCACAATTTACCGTAATTAGAATATTGTGGTGCATTTCAGTCTAAAGTCCTTGTTGATGTAATTGTGCAAAGCAAAAATTCAGCCATGATTACTTCTAGCAACAACAGTGGTTTTCATTTCACATTATTTTCCCTGACGGATTGATTGTTTGTTATGTTTATTTTTTTATATTATTTATTTAAGCATTTACGTGGCAGGATGTCGATCATTAACATTAGCAGGTTCATATTATTGCAGGTGTTAAGCGTTTATGAAACAAAAAGCATTTGTCAAACGTACCATGCACAGAAACAACAAGTGATTGTGTTCACTGGCTTCATACTGTGTTCACATTATATTATTATATATTATTATATTCATTTATTACTTAGTTAAAATGTTTTGAACACCAATACAGGTAGAGTGGTTGTTTTCCAACCTAGAAGTTGTGGGTTCCCTCCGCGGCCCAGGTGACTGTGGCAAAGTATCCTTGAACAAGATACTAAATCCCCAGTTGCCCTGTGATGGTATGTCATCAGTTGGTAGATGAGGTAATAGTGTGAAGTGCTTGGGATAAGCCATGGGACCAAATGGGGACCGTAGACCCATGAGACAGAGGAAGAGAGGAACAATTTCAATTGGCATGACTTATGAGGGCAGAGGGCTACATTTAAGGATTGCTCTTTTCTTGGCTGCATTCATCTTGGGTGCGGGTTCTCGCAACTCCAGAGAATTGAAGAAGACTATTGGAACAAATTTTGTTCAGATGTTGAGTCTTTATTTAAAAATTCTCTTTCTTGAAGTAAAAAAAACAAACATGCATTGATTACGTTTTTTCAATTAAGGGATGATTCCCTAGTAATTCATATTTGCTTGGTGACAAATTCCAACAACCTCAGCTTTCACCTCAAACTCCCCGTAATTCACGAGCGATCTCTATGACCAACACTGCTGCGTGTTTTGGTCATTCACAAACGCATGAACAATAATTTAAAGGGCACTAACCTTCAATATTTTTTAATAAATGTGGCGACTGCGCAGACTTATCGCTTAAAGACGGGAAACCCGGTTCAATGAGTGTCTGCTGTGAATTTAAATGAGAAAAGGAAAAGAAAACTCAATTTCATTGTAGGTCACAAAAGATTTTGTTGCTCCCAAATGGCTTTTTACATAGGGACACTAATGTAATATGTCCCTCCTTACTTGCCGTACAGTGACACACCATGACTAGTCTTTAACGTGTGCTATTGGAAACTAAATGTCGCCTAATATTCTTAAACTGCGATGAATCGTCCCCAAAATTTATGTTGATATCTCTTTTTCTGAAGATATTAGAATGATCACACAAGTACTATGGATAATATTGGCGTTTTCCTCTTCATACAGGCGCAGTCACTACACATCTTACGCCACTTTTTGAGAGGAACATGTTATCTATAAAACACAAAATATTGGGGCTATATTTTTAGAGGTTGATGTGGCCTTAAGTAGAGATGTCCTCGAGTAGAAGCACCTGTGGTAAATGCCAAATTGTTACAGTGTTCTTAGTTTCTGGACCAGGATTGCCTGTCCTTAGTCTTCAGTACATTTATTTCACAAGTGTGCATCAAAACTATTGTCCTTCGCATTAAGGATTACCCAAGAAGTAGCTCTCATAGTAATTCCAAGCTGTAATATACACAGTCGCCTGGAATAGAAAACTATCCCCTAATTCTGCCACAAGAGGTCACCCAACAGCCTTTTTTGTAGCTAGAAGTTCCTAGTTGAATTGAAAAATCATATCGCACCAATTATAGTGGTCTTCTTCCCTATTAAAACCCAAATAAGTGGAAAATGTTTGTTTATCAGTCAATATTATTTCTATGCATTGCCCTCACAAACCCACTTAGTGCTCACATTGTCTGTCGCAAAGGCAACAGACGGTTCTGTCATTTTCTGCATGGCTGTGTTTTGGTTGAAGGCCCCTGATTAATTGTGATGATTGAAGCTGTGGCCACTGTCCCCCTTAAAGACAGTTTTGTCATGTCTGTTCAAGTGAAACTAGTTATTGAGAATGTGCTAGTTTAACAAAGGTGTTTTATTTCTAGTATTTGTGGTTATATTATTATTATTGTAGAAATATTGGACTTCTACTCAGTAAACCACATACCACAATCTCAATTTAGATCAGCACAATCTATGTTTAATGCCATGTTAACACTGAATTTTCTTCCAAGTCCACAATGTAATTTGATAGCCCGTTCCCCACCCGAAATTAAACAAATGAAAACAGTTCATTCTCCCACCTGGAGGAACTTAGGTGCTGAAGCATGTCAGGAAACAAAAATGAGAACATTTCGGTTGATCTCATTGCATCAACTAAAGGCTCTTGTGTGAGCGTGCACAATTGGATTGCACATGCAGAAACACATGGTTGCACTCATCATGGAAGGAATGCACTCGCAGAAGGAGTTCATTAGCTGCTTGCCTCTCTGCTTTTGTTTCACAAAGGTTCGCAAAACAGCCCTGAACTTTGGGCTGTTGGGGAATGCAACGCATCTCCCTTACCCTCATGCGATATCAGTGACTGATGGGACACAGACAGGAGAACCCACACAACTCAAATTGTTCCATGGTCAAACTTGGATTCTGAATGCAAAAGCTGACGGGAACAGGTTTTACAAAAGTGTCGTTTTAATGTTTGTATACAAATAGTTAGGCCTCGAGAGTGCCAAAGATGTGAAATCCGAAAAAGTAAGTTTGTATTTATTTATTTATTTATTTATTCCTGAAAATGTGCTTGCGCACGATGCATTCTGCAATTCTCCCCCACTGCTAACATTACCACCACCATAACTTTGGTTTTCGTTACCAATGACTTGTCAGCTGGACTGCCCGAAGTTCCAGAGCAAAGGAACCAATTGATATGCAACCGAATAATTATCATATCAAAGCCAAAAGTTGTAGGTAGGTAAATCAGACTGGCTTTTTGACCAGCAGTATGTGGGGAGAAATGATGGGTGCATAAATCAGTGCATTCGCGAACGTCTCAGTTAAATGTCACAGGATCAGATCAGCACCCACAAGTCAGCACATATTTAATATTTGACCTCTACACTGAATAAACGATGTTTTGTGTTGAAGTTAAGAGTTCACATAGGCAAAAACCTTACATTACCCGTCAGTAGTAAATATGGAAATTGGGACCACACAATTTTTGGACAAAAAAAATCCCATTGATTTAAAAAAAATAAAATGTGACTGATTCTCACCTCCTAATGAGCCACGCAATGAAGTTGTGGGCACAAGTAGTGGAAGCGAGACAAAAGTGACTATTTGTGAGCAACAATGTCATTTTATGTCTAGATAGAGATCGATGTATTATTTTCCTTGAGGCTGTTGATGGAAAAGCACAGCAATGGTCAGAAGGATCTGTATTGTGTCTGTAAATTTTGAGAAAGCCTTTGATAGTGTGCCCTGGGAGGAATTGTGGTACTTCATGAGGAATTCTAGTGTGGCAGAGTAGTATGTTAGAATAGTACAGAATGTGTATGAGCATAGCAAAACAGTGGTGATGTGTGGTGTAGGTATGACAGAGGGTTCAATGTTGAGTTTGGGCCTGCATCAGGTATCAACCCTTTTAGCCCTTTCCTCTTTGTAGTAGTGATGGATAGAATGATAGATGATGTTCGACTGCAATCCCCATGGACCATCATGTTTGCGGATGACTGGAGGGCTTTCAATACTTAGAGTCAATATTCCTGTGATGAGTGAGGTTCGTTGTGTTTAGCACACAAAACCCGACGAATATAAAAGTAACAAACTTTATGAAATAGAGAAAGTAACACACAAACTGAGGACCAGGGGTGGCAGCGGCTGATCTCTTAGCACTGGGGGCTGTAAAAGAACAAAGAAGAAATGAGTTCAAACATAAAGCATTGGGGGATCCCAGGAAAGAGCTCTCAAAAAACACAGTTATTAACAAAAAATCACAAGAACAGGAGGAATGTCAAAGTACAACTGAGGACAATATCCAAAACCTAAGAACAAGGAAAAGACTCAGGACAATGTTTAGCCAGAAGATGAAAACAACATGTTCTTGGGAAGTGACAAGAAGTTTGGGCAAGGAGTGGAAGGCTGATTGTAACCTTAATACTGGGTGTAATGAGTGATTGGGAACAGCTGTGCGAGGAACTCAGCACACCTGAGCATGCCTAGCCAGAGTATATGAGACAGTGGTGAGGCAAGTCATGTGTGGCTTAAAGCCTGTGGCACTGAAGAAATGACAGAGAGCAGAGCTTGAAGCCTGGAGTTAGCGGCAATGTGGGTGATGAGAATGGAGCTCCTTTGAAAGACAGCAAGAGAACAACCATAGAGAAGGTGGATGGGTGTGGTGAGGGAAAACATGAGGGCAGTTTGTGAATGCCGAAGATGGACTTCGATGGAAATGGATGAAATGCTGTGGTGACACCTAATAAGACAAACTGAAAGAAAAAGAAGATTCTCACTTTTTCCTGGTCGACATGTTCCATGCTTGTCTGTGTTTGCTACAGTTCTTAATTTGAAGATCTCATGCCACAGTTTGGTATCATTTAAACAATTATTTTGATGCATACTTATTTGAATTGCAAATCCAGATTTACAATGAAATCCCTCTTATTAATTCCATTGATCATGTCCACAGGAACATTTTTTTTCCCCATTTCCTACACATAACGTGTGTTAATCCAAATAAAAGTTTTCTTTTGAAACTTCTGGTGAGTTTTTGGGTAATGCATTATTAGATATGGCAAGGCAATCCATTTGCCGATGGGGATGCCAGGGGTCTCCAAACCTTTTCTGTCCTCTCCGAGTAAGACATCAGTGAATGAGTGAGGGATGAATAATGCAGCTTCTATTGTTTGGTGGTTTGTCTGCTCAAGTGCTAGGTCAGTGCAACCGGCTTTGTGAAAAATTGATTTGCCACTTAAAGGTTGTTGTGTGGAGGATGTTGCATTTGGTGATGGGAGCTTAAAAGACAACATAGAGCTCAGTGGGCTTTTTAATGTACCTGGTCATCAGGTAAAATATGTAGCAAGGGGAAAGTGGGTAATGTGCAGTATTACAAAGCACCTGATGCCCAAACTGACAAGTTAGTGCTAGGTTGATGTAGATGATTCACACACACGGTTTCTGATAGGTTGTTCTTTCTGGTCGTGTATTAAAAAATAAATAAATAAATAAAAACCACCAACTTCAAACACCCTCTTTAAGTCCTGCATATCGTCTCATTTATATAGCCAGACAGCCTTGTTGTATGAAGTCAGGGGAAAATGTCAGTACAAATATGCAGACGACTGATAATGCACTGCAGTTTAAGCACAACAGTTTTAATATTGGAAATTACATGGACAAACACAGGGTTGCCTATAGAAAAACAAGCGCCGTATTAATATTTGATTACCAGGCTCTTGGTTGTTCACTCTTCAACTTAGTCTCCTGTTTTGCCAATTGATTTTGAAAAGAAGAAAATGGCTCATCAATTTCTAAACAAGGCAAATGACCCCAAAGAGACTCATAGTCTCTAGCAGAGCTCTTAGGCTACTTGTCATTTAGGTTGCTCTTTGGTACAAAGCCTTTGTCTTGAGCGTCTGGTGCAGCTGCAGATGTGGCTTTATCTTTTGGCAGTAGCAATTCATGCTGAAAGCTAATTCGTGTACCTGCATTAAGGTAGCTACACAAACACAATATATTCACAGGATCAAACCTGAACTTTTGCAGAAAAGGCGTTTATTCCCTTATTAATTTTGGAGTCTGTCCCAGCTGGCCACAAGTGCACGCGCGTGTGTGTGTGGAAGGTGCCTGAACCACTTGAGAGTTGCTTTGCTCCTTTGAGAGTTTCTGGAAGGATCTGACATCTCATGGAATCTCTATGGTGAAACACAACATATCCAAACTGTTTGAATTATTTAATTTTTTTGGGAACATGGAATGCAATCTGCTCCAAGATGTAACTGTCTCCATTGTGAAACCCTTTTTGTGTGGTTTTGTAACAGGGACACATTGGAGAAAACTGACTTGTTAATTGCTTGGTTATAATTAGTACGGACCTCTGCAGTGCCTGCCCACTGGGGATGGGAATCCCTGGTATGAAACCGATTTGATACGTATCTAGATGCAAGGCTTACGATTTGATATAAAAAAAAACAACATTTGTCAAGGCAGAATTGTTTGATACGATTCGGTACAGTTTTGAAGCGATACCATTCAATATTTATTTATTTATTTTTATATATATTTGGTTCTTTCAAACAAAGCGCTGGTTAAAAATTGTGATAGTTAAAAATTGTTGCAGACAATCAAAAAAGACTAACTGAATAAAATTACATTCTTAAAATATTTTCAAACATGTAAAAAAAAAACTTATCACTGAGCATTGTTTTGCTTTATAGCACTAAAAAAAATTGAATCACAATTTCAATGTTTTTATTTTTTGACATGGACAAAAATAGAAATGCTGAATAACGTCACTCCGTTGCATATGATAAGAAAACAAAATAAACTCAATTAGATTCAGAATAATCAATGACAAAAATATAGCATATAGCATATAGCCTAGTGTTTTGAACTCAGCAGGTGTTTAGGTCGGAAACAAAATTGCAACATTTCAGCCCAAATATTTTTCTAACAATAGATATTAGAGGTTGGTATTTTAGGTGGATAAAAGTGCACCTTTACAATGAAAACAATTTACGAACTGAGAATTGTAAGCCTAAACCTAATTGTATTAATCTTTGTCTGAACCCTCACGTGGGCCCTGTTTAACATGGGTGGCTCTACCAAAGGCAAAAATCTACAGATAACTTAGTTCATAGGATCATTGGGACACACAAACCCCTCCACCACAATAAGGTGAATGCTCATGGAGGGGAAAAATGAATATCACAGAGGGAAATTATTACTACATGGCCTTACCCTTGAATACTAAAAAGGTCACTTTTCTGTTCATTGAGCGGCGGTAGCTAATTTTCTGTTCTACAGTCACCATAAAATGTTCCTGTTGGTGATTGTTGTTGCAAAATTCTGTAAATTCTAGCTTTGGAAAATACCTGGAAATTGAAAGAGATTCACGGGAATTTATGGCATTAAATCAGGCATTTACAAAATTAAAGGTTGGCTCTTAATTGTGAACTTAAATGTAGTTAGGGGACATATATTTTAACAAAATCCTGACTAAAGAAACATAATGTAATGCTAATACAGTTAAATATGAAATTGTCAGCAGTATGAAAGGTTTTAGCAAAAATGCAGAGGCTCAGCAAGAAAAGCTTAAAGGAAGCTGCCTTTTCTTTTGCATGTTCAATGTGACTTTAGTTGAGGAAAAGGGGCTCGCTTCATTCTAAATTTTGAACGGGACTTTGTTGGTATTGTCGGAAGGAAGGGTGCATTTTAGTTTAATATGTTAATGGGGTGGCCTCAGGGCAGAGTAATATTCAAAGTTAAAATGCTCTACTTACAAATACATATTTTTCATTCTTATGGTTTTAACAACATTGCTATGCATCAATGTCTGCTTTGAATAAACCATACTCCGGTTTCCTCTCACATTCCAAAAACATGCATGCTAGGTTGACTGGACACTCTGAATTGTGAGTGTGAGCGTGGATTGTTCGTCTCAGTCTGCCAAGCGATTGGCTGCCAACCAGTTCAGGGTGTCCCCCGCCTCCTACCCGAAGACAGCTGGGATAGGCTCCAGCTGCCCTCCGAACTTTGTGAGGAGAAACAGATCTGATAATGGCTGGATGGAAGATGGTTGAATACGAGTCCCCAGTAACTCATTGAAATTTATCAGAAACTGGACAGTTTGTCACCCCTTTGCAGCCCTAGACTTGTGACAAAAAAGAAACAAGGCCGATCAAAACAAACCGTTCCCTTGTCTCGACAGAGCACAACTGACTAATGTGGCATTAAGAGGGAAATTCAGCTCAAACCATCTTTGAGGTAGACATTTACTGGAAAATTAGAGCTCAAGGCGATGCCAGATGATGGCCACAGGCGGCTGGAAAATGGCGGAAAATGTGACTAAGAATGTGTATGTCTCCATGTGTGTGCGTGGGTGTGTGGGGGTGCGTGTGGCAGTGTGTGTGAGAGAGTTTAAAGTTCTGTGAAGAAACACAAGGCTTTGAATCCAATATTAGGCTGTCTCCCAAAATAGCTTTGTAGTCAGATCGAAATTGAAAACTGCACTTCTTCTCCAGTTGTAGATCTATCTCGGGGTGTGTGTGCGTGTGTGTGTCGGTGTGTGTGTGTTGCATCTGCCAAAGTCATCTACATATCACACCAAACTCCAAACATAAGCTCATTAAAGCAAAAGCACTTGTGAGAGGATTTTTGGCAACTCTGTCCTTTATGGGGATAGGTTTGACTAAATTGGCCTTTGCATGACCTGCCAGATTCACTTTAAGCTGTTCTGTCTTGGATTTAACCCTTCTGTAAGACAGAATCTCTGACAACTTTGAGTTCTATACATTATAGGATCATTCTAACGAGTCACTGGTAGGACTAAAAAGCTTGACAATTTCCATGTAGTCACTTCACATTAAAAGCGAGCAATACTCCCATTTTCCACACACCTTTCTACGTTTTGGTGTGTCAGCTCAAACATGCTACAAATGGAACAACAGTGTTGCTCTGTGCTGAGCGCAGCCTGTGAGCTTGTTTAGCGCCACTGCCGCCGCCCAGATAAGAGACATTAGAAAAGTGTTTAAGATTTCATGGGAGCTTTTGAGAGCTTCAGTTTTTCTCCTGAGATCTCTACTACTCATCTGACTGACTCATCTTAATGCCTCTTGAAGGCCATGAGGCTGCATTGTCCAGAGGTAAAAGTAAAAATAAAGACTTTTACAGATGTTCAAAACTCGCACTTCAATTGGAGCGCATTAAAAAAAACATGAGGGGAAGTGGATGTTGTTTTTTTAAGCTCTCAACATGGTCTCAATTGGGAATTGAAGGTGGATGAAAAAGCAAATACAGAAATTCTATGCTTTACTTTTAGACGATACATTTTGTGCATGTTTTGTGACTCTTCAAACATGGCTGGCAGATGTTATTTAACATCCAGCACTGGGATACAAATCCTGGTCAGCAGCCAGGTCACAGCGCGGCCTTGAGCTTGTTCTTTCTGCACATGCAATGTGCAGTCTCTGTGTGCAGGGCAAAGTAATGCTCATTGTGATCATGGATGCATGTGCCACTCTGTAACCATCTCAGAAATGCGGACCTTTTGCATGTGAATCTAGACTGGTCCATCAGGAAAATGATTAGGATTTAATTTGTGCCTCTGAAACACGCTACTCAAACACTGCCACATACAGAACTAAAATGCTCTTACACCAGGGTTAGAATGCTTCAGGATTTATTTTTCCTTTCTCCGGTTTAATTTATTTTTAGTATTAGTTTTGGTTTTTAATTTTAATTCAAATATTGGAATGACTATTTTATATACAAAAACATGTTAATTTAATTGTATTTTCTTGTGCGCAAGATCGAAAGATGTCAGTTTGTTGATAATAAAAGTCTTACGTTGTAACGGACAAAATGTAATATGTTACTGTACCGCGTTACTTTTATGACACATTACCCCCAACCCTGATGATAGATATACCAAAGCAAGGTCGGCATAGATTTAGACCAACCTCGTGCTAGACTTGCACTGGTCACAAAAATGGAATTGCTTTGGAATCACTTTTGTGGGATTTCAAGAAAATCGCCTCGGCATGATCAGAGAGAGCTTCAGGAATAATTTTATAAAATGGGGAATGAGCATTTAGTCTTTACAATTTGTTTTGAATGCTGATGAGATGCTTGAAGGTCACGAAGAGTTCTTTGCTTACACCTGAACCATTATAAATATCAAAATTGTTGGTAAACAGTGCAAACAACATCACTGTGCCTGTTAAAGGGAACTGCCTATAGCATCGTTGAAACGATCTGGGCCCATTGCAGTAATTATATTCAGTTCCAGGTCACCTCTCACGCTTGTGCTTTACAGCTGCGTCTCACAAATGTGTTCTCATCACGTATATTTCATGAATCATCTCATGCTTTTCAACACTGGGAGGGTGGAGAGAAAAAGCTGGCATGTGTGAGTTCACCATCATGACATGTCTGCCCTTCCCTCTATGTGTATGCCAAAAGCTGGAAGCATCGCCTGGCCTTATGAAGGCTTGCAAAAGTGGCAGATGCACACTGGGTAATACACAAAGTGGAATCCACTTATGACATTCCAGCATCAGGGGATCGAAAAAAGGGAAAAACAGTACAAATGACCTGGGGATTCATACATCATGTTCTGAAGCAACGGGACTGTCAGTGTCGCTATCGCCAAATATTGTGCAACTAGATTAGGCTCGTCAACAGACTGGAAAGCCATGAACAGCATTGCACTAACAGGGGCAAAATAGGTCAAGCGTGTTTCTGTTATGTGGGCTACGGGCAATGCAGTCTCTTGAATATCCGGCAAAGCATCTGCTGTGATATACTTCTTACAATTCATCCCTAAGGACACAATGCAGCAATGCCTCCTCACACCTCACAGATTTACTGAAGTGCAGGTAATAAAAGCAGTGAGAGATTTTTTTCATTGCATATTATTGACTGTAATCTAAACACATAGTGTACATAAATTGCCTTTCTCTGCTATGTAGATCGGCTAAATGGGTCATAGACAGCAGATGTGTGTCAATAATTCCTTTTTGGTACGCAGTTGACCTTCTGCCTGTGGAGACCCAGCAAACAGGATACAAAATAAAAATGTTTTATCCATGACCTCTTCACGTTCAAATTCTAAATACTTTGCAGTTGTCCTAATTTTCCAACCACGGAAAAATCACTACCGCTGTGATACCACTGATGCTGTTTAACATTGTCTTTGAAGCACTTTTGAAGTTTTAAAATAAACGCAATGCTCAAAGCCAACCTTAGCGCTCAATGACAGGAAATCCACCAAATATTTATTTAATATTTAATATCTTGTTCTAGTCGAGGCTTTTGGCGCACATGTATGTTGAAATTGCGCCGAAGGTATTCTTAGCAGCTCTGCTTACCTTTTGGCTTTGACATGATTGTTTTAGAGATTGTATCCTGTGAGTTTAAATTTTTGGCGGGGTAGGAAAACTTAGAAACCTCTGGTTGACGGTGATAAAAGTTTGGGGCGTAATTTTCAAAAGTGAAGAACAGCTCGCAAAGAGACGGATTTAGACAAATACACAGTGAACAAACGATTTAATTGATTACTTTTCAAACATGATAATTGGGCTTTATAAGGTGGACCAAAAGTAGGCTTACACTAGCAACTTACAAAAATTCATTTTACGGCGCTAAAATATTTGATTACATAAATACCTGCACGAATTAGTTTATCTCACAATATTAGTATATTCTAATCTTGAAACAGCACCGAATGTCCTCCATTTACATCGCAACATTCCTCAACTACACCAGAACACTAATAAACACAATATGAGTTGCGAGCCTACTGTAATATCTCTCTCTCTCTCTCTCTCTCTCTGTCTTTGTGTATACGGTATTGTATAGCAAGGCTCTGAATAGCTTTTTTTTTTTAAATTTCTTTGAAGAGCAACTTAGCATACACAAAAAAAGCACAAGTGGAATATTAACAGTGACATTTGGAAATGCAATGATTTTTTTATTAATTTTTTTTATATTTAGCTTGCCTGTCTCGCCTTACAAGATGCAATGCTGATCAAACCGGCTTGTTGAAGAGAAACAGTGTAATGGTGAGTTGTATTTTAAATCATTTAGTTGTATTTGTTTTTCTGTAGATCTATCGAAATTTGTGTTGACGTGAAAACCAGTTTGTCGCATGAAAACGTTGGGGACTGGTGAAAGTGCTGAAAAATAGTGTTGTTTGAGTTTGACTCAACTTTTATCACATTATAGTCAACTACAAAAAAATCTTTAGTCTATTAACACCTAGTCTGCAAATTGGTACCCGCATACAAACGTCTTAACAACACTCACACTACAGTACATTGGACCTGCCGTGTCAGGATTGCCTTAAGGCAAGGAGGAGGTGGACCCAATAGGCGAGGAGGCAGGGAAATGGATGATGTTAAGGGGAATTTATTGAAGGGATCAAACGAGGACAAACAGCGAGGCAGGATACAAAACAACAAGGGCAAACAGGACGCGACTAACTGGGACAAGGATAAAGGGCCGGAACGAGGACGGAAACGAGAACCAGAGCAGGAACGAGATCTAGGGGCGGTCGTGACAGTCCGTGACGCAGCAACAGGGAGCCAAGCGGGATAATGACCCGACACTGGGTTGAGGGCATGGCAGGTATAAGTAGTCCGGTAATCAGGGGAGCAGATGGTGAGCAGGTGTGTGATCGTGAACTGGGAACAGGTGCGTGGCTGGTGAGAACGAAAACAATAACACAAAGCACATGGCAGGGAGGTGACGAAAACAATAACAAAAGACACATGGCAGGGAGGTGACGAAAACAATAACAAAAGGCTGTCATGCCCGACGCGTATCATGACAGTACCCCCCCTCAAGGGACGGATTCCAGCCGTCCCCAAGAATAACAAAAACGAAAAAACCATGTCCCAAAAACAAGGGTGGGCGGAAGGGGTCGGGAGGTGGGTCAACGACCCGTGATCGAGGCCGGTCTGGCGGATGCCCGGGGGGCCAGACCAGCGAGTCCTTTCGTGGCCCTTCAGGGGGCCGTGCGGGTGGCCAGACCAATACGTCCCGATGGGGCCATTCAGGCGGACGTCCGGGACGACCCGAACTCCACCTTGAGTCCGCTGATGGGGCTGAGACGAGGGGCGGCGGCGGGACGCTGGGTGCTGCAGAGGACGGAGCTTGGACCGGCGTTGAGGCGGGCGCAGCCGAGGCAGGAACTTGGAGCGATGGCGGGACGTCGGACGCCGCCGAGACGGAGACGAGGCATGGTGGAACGCCGGACCCGGCCGGAGCCGGGACGAGACGTGGCGGTGGGACGTCGACCGCCGTCGAGGCAGGCACTTGGTGCGGCGGCTGGTCGTCGAACCCCGCCGAGACCGGAACATGGAGCGGCGGCTGGTCGTCGAACCCCGCCGAGACAGGAACGTGGAGCGGCGGCGGCGGCTGGTCGTCGAACCCCGCCGGGACAGGAACGCGGAGCGGCGGCTGGTCGTCGAACCACGCCGAGACAGGGACGTGGAGCGGCGGCTGGTCCTCGAACCCCGCCGAGACAGGAACGTGGAGCGGCGGCTGGTCCTCGAACCCCGCCGAGACAGGAACGTGGAGCGGCGGCTGGTCCTCGAACCCCGCCGAGACCGGAACGTGGAGCGGCGGCTGGTCGTCGAACCCCGCCGAGACAGGAACGTGGCATGGCGGCTGGTCCTCGAACCCTGCAGAGACAGGAAAGTGGAGCGGCGGCTGGTTGTCAAGCCCCGCCGGGACAGGAACGTGGAGTGGTGGCGGTTCGTCGGATGCCGCCGAGGCAAGGGCGGCAGGTGGCGGCTGGTCCTCCAACCCCGCTGAGACAGGAACGTGGCACGGCGGCTGGTCCTCCAACCCCGCCGAGACAGGAACGTGGAGCGGCGGCTGGTCCTCGAACCCCGCCGAGACAGGAACGTGGAGCGGCGGCTGGTCCTCGAACCCCGCCGAGACCGGAACGTGGCACGGCGGCTGGTCCTCCAACCCCGCTGAGACAGGAACGTGGAGCGGCGGCGCTTCGTCGGGAGCCGCTGTGACAGAGACGAGAAGCGACGGCGGGTCGTCGTCCACCGCCCAGGCAGGAAACTGGAGCGCCGGCGAATCGTCGAGTTCCGCCGAAAAAGGAGCTTGGGGCGACGGCGGATCGTCGAGCACCGCCGAGGGAGTGACGGGAAGCAATGGCGTGTCCTCGGGCGCCGCCGGGACAGGGAATTGGGTTGGCGGCGGGCCGTCTGGCACCGCCGAAGCAGGGATTTGTGGCGGACGCATGGCGTGCTCCGCCGGAACAGGGACTTGTGGCGGACGCAGGACGTGCTCCGCCAGAGCAGGGACTTGTGGCGGAGGCATGGCGTGCTCCGCCGGAACAGGGACTTGGGGCGGACGCATGGAGTGCTCCGCCGGAACAGGGACTTGGGGCGGACGCATGGAGTGCTCCGCCGGAACAGGGACTGGTGGCGGACGCAGGACGTGCTCCGCCGGAACAGGGACTTGTGGCGGACACAGAACGTGCTCCGCCAGAACAGGGACTTGTGGCGGACGCATGGCGTGCTCCGCAGGACCAGGGACTTGTGGCGGACGCCGAACGTGCTCCGCCAGAACTGGGACTTGTGGCGGACGCATGGCGTGCTCCGCCGGAACAGGGACTGGTGGCGGACGCAGGGCGTGCTCCGCCGGAACAGGGACTGGTGGCGGACGCAGGGCGTGCTCCGCCGGAACAGGGACTTGTGGCGGACGCAGGACGTGCTCCGCCGGAACAGGGACTGGTGGCGGACGCAGGGCGTGCTCCGCCGGACCAGGGACTTGTGGCGGACGCCGAACGTGCTCCGCCAGAACTGGGACTTGTGGCGGACGCATGGCGTGCTCCGCCGGAACAGGGACTGGTGGCGGACGCAGGGCGTGCTCCGCCGGAACAGGGACTTGTGGCGGACGCAGGGCGTGCTCCGCCGGAACAGGGGCTGGTGGCGGACGCAGGACGTGCTCCGCCAGAACAGGGACTTGTGGCGGACGCAGGACGTGCTCCGCCGGACCAGGGACTTGTGACGCTGGCGAGGCGCCGGAGGGGGGGTCAGCAGCTCTCAGGAGGCCAGAACGGGCCCCCCCAGCTTGGGGTGAGCCGGGACGGGGCGTATCAACTGGCGGGGAGCCGGAACGGGGTTCAGCAGCTGGCAGGAAGTCCGGACGGGACTCAACAGCTGGGGAGGAGCCGGAACAGGACTCATCCGCTGGCGGGGAGCCGGCACTTGACTCATCCGCTGGCGTGGAGCCGGAACGGGGCTCGGCAGCTGGCGGGGAGCCGGGAAGGGGCTCGGCAGCTGGCGGGGCGCCGGAACGGGGCTCAGCAGCCAGCGGGGAGCCGGAACGGGGCTCAGCAGCTAGCGGGGAGCCGAGACGGGGCTCAGCAGCTGGCAGAGCGCCGGGACGGGGCTCGGCAGCTGGCGGGGAACCGGGAAGGGGCTCGGCAGCTGGCGGGGAACCGGGAAGGGGCTCGGCAGCTGGCGGGGAGCCGGGAAGGGGCTCGGCAGCTGGCGGGGAGCCGGGAAGGGGCTCGGCAGCTGGCGGGGAGCCGGGAAGGGGCTCGGCAGCTGCCGGGGAGCCGGAACAGGGTTCAGCAGCTGGCGAGGAGCCGGGATGGGACGCTGCGGCTGGGGGGCAGCCGGGAAGGGACGCTGCGGCTGGCGGGGAGCCGGGAAGGGACTCAGCAGCTGGCGGGCAGCCGGGAAGGGACGCTGCGGCTGGCGGGGAGCCAGGAAGGGACTCAGCAGCTGGCGGGGAGCCGTGGCAGGGCTCAGCAGCTGGCGGGGGGGCGACAGAGGGCTGGGCGCAGCAGTCGGTCCGGGCACAGCCGAACCGGGGGCCCTGATCCCTATCAGCCTGCCGCCATAGGGAATCAGGGGAATGGGGAACACGAGGGACCGAGGTTACAGTGGCTGGTGAACGCGAGCTAGGGGGTGCCAGGAGAACGTGAGCAGGTTTTGAAACTGTTGGGGAACGAGGTGTGCGACGAGACCGTGACTTCCGAGATTTGGGACGTGAAGCGCGCGAGGTGGAGTGGGAGGTGATCTGGGAAGACTCAAACGAGAAAGGTGTCAGGAATGGTTCGGGGGGGAAAAAGTGACTGGTACTAACGGTGTCCGGGTTGCGCTGAGCGTCTAACAAGGCGTATATGTAGTCGGCATCGTACTCGTGATCCGAGTTGACCAACACGTGCGGGGCATAGTGCTCAGAATCATAATCGACCGACAAGTGAGGGGCATAGTGCTCAAAATCTTCTGCTAAATCATAATCAACAAAAACGTGAGGGGGTGGATTGGCCTGGTGATCAAAATTTTCGTGGTAATCGGAATCTATAATACAGTGCGGAGGAAGGTCGGGGAGGAAGTCGAGGGCGTTACCGTAACACGAAGACGAAGGACGGGGCTGGTCGGCAGGCTGATGAGGGCGGTTGTCTGGGCGACGGTGTCCCTGACGCCGCCGGGAGCCCCTCGTTGGGTCCTTCTTAGGTCGGGTCATTCTGTCAGGATTGCCTTAAGGCAAGGAGGAGGTGGACCCAATAGGCGAGGAGGCAGGGAAATGGATGATGTTAAGGGGAATTTATTGAAGGGATCAAACGAGGACAAACAGCGAGGCAGGATACAAAACAACAAGGGCAAACAGGACGCGACTAACTGGGACAAGGATAAAGGGCCGGAACGAGGACGGAAACGAGAACCAGAGCAGGAACGAGATCTAGGGGCGGTCGTGACAGTCCGTGACGCAGCAACAGGGAGCCAAGCGGGATAATGACCCGACACTGGGTTGAGGGCATGGCAGGTATAAGTAGTCCGGTAATCAGGGGAGCAGATGGTGAGCAGGTGTGTGATCGTGAACTGGGAACAGGTGCGTGGCTGGTGAGAACGAAAACAATAACACAAAGCACATGGCAGGGAGGTGACGAAAACAATAACAAAAGACACATGGCAGGGAGGTGACGAAAACAATAACAAAAGGCTGTCATGCCCGACGCGTATCATGACAGTACCCCCCCTCAAGGGACGGATTCCAGCCGTCCCCAAGAATAACAAAAACGAAAAAACCATGTCCCAAAAACAAGGGTGGGCGGAAGGGGTCGGGAGGTGGGTCAACGACCCGTGATCGAGGCCGGTCTGGCGGATGCCCGGGGGGCCAGACCAGCGAGTCCTTTCGTGGCCCTTCAGGGGGCCGTGCGGGTGGCCAGACCAATACGTCCCGATGGGGCCATTCAGGCGGACGTCCGGGACGACCCGAACTCCACCTTGAGTCCGCTGATGGGGCTGAGACGAGGGGCGGCGGCGGGACGCTGGGTGCTGCAGAGGACGGAGCTTGGACCGGCGTTGAGGCGGGCGCAGCCGAGGCAGGAACTTGGAGCGATGGCGGGACGTCGGACGCCGCCGAGACGGAGACGAGGCATGGTGGAACGCCGGACCCGGCCGGAGCCGGGACGAGACGTGGCGGTGGGACGTCGACCGCCGTCGAGGCAGGCACTTGGTGCGGCGGCTGGTCGTCGAACCCCGCCGAGACCGGAACATGGAGCGGCGGCTGGTCGTCGAACCCCGCCGAGACAGGAACGTGGAGCGGCGGCGGCGGCTGGTCGTCGAACCCCGCCGGGACAGGAACGCGGAGCGGCGGCTGGTCGTCGAACCACGCCGAGACAGGGACGTGGAGCGGCGGCTGGTCCTCGAACCCCGCCGAGACAGGAACGTGGAGCGGCGGCTGGTCCTCGAACCCCGCCGAGACAGGAACGTGGAGCGGCGGCTGGTCCTCGAACCCCGCCGAGACCGGAACGTGGCACGGCGGCTGGTCCTCCAACCCCGCTGAGACAGGAACGTGGAGCGGCGGCGCTTCGTCGGGAGCCGCTGTGACAGAGACGAGAAGCGACGGCGGGTCGTCGTCCACCGCCCAGGCAGGAAACTGGAGCGCCGGCGAATCGTCGAGTTCCGCCGAAAAAGGAGCTTGGGGCGACGGCGGATCGTCGAGCACCGCCGAGGGAGTGACGGGAAGCAATGGCGTGTCCTCGGGCGCCGCCGGGACAGGGAATTGGGTTGGCGGCGGGCCGTCTGGCACCGCCGAAGCAGGGATTTGTGGCGGACGCATGGCGTGCTCCGCCGGAACAGGGACTTGTGGCGGACGCAGGACGTGCTCCACCAGAGCAGGGACTTGTGGCGGAGGCATGGCGTGCTCCGCCGGAACAGGGACTTGGGGCGGACGCATGGAGTGCTCCGCCGGAACAGGGACTTGGGGCGGACGCATGGAGTGCTCCGCCGGAACAGGGACTGGTGGCGGACGCAGGACGTGCTCCGCCAGAACAGGGACTTGTGGCGGACACAGAACGTGCTCCGCCAGAACAGGGACTTGTGGCGGACGCATGGCGTGCTCCGCAGGACCAGGGACTTGTGGCGGACGCCGAACGTGCTCCGCCAGAACTGGGACTTGTGGCGGACGCATGGCGTGCTCCGCCGGAACAGGGACTGGTGGCGGACGCAGGGCGTGCTCCGCCGGAACAGGGACTTGTGGCGGACGCAGGACGTGCTCCGCCGGAACAGGGACTGGTGGCGGACGCAGGGCGTGCTCCGCCGGACCAGGGACTTGTGGCGGACGCCGAACGTGCTCCGCCAGAACTGGGACTTGTGGCGGACGCATGGCGTGCTCCGCCGGAACAGGGACTGGTGGCGGACGCAGGGCGTGCTCCGCCGGAACAGGGACTTGTGGCGGACGCAGGGCGTGCTCCGCCGGAACAGGGGCTGGTGGCGGACGCAGGACGTGCTCCGCCAGAACAGGGACTTGTGGCGGACGCAGGACGTGCTCCGCCGGACCAGGGACTTGTGACGCTGGCGAGGCGCCGGAGGGGGGGTCAGCAGCTCTCAGGAGGCCAGAACGGGCCCCCCCAGCTTGGGGTGAGCCGGGACGGGGCGTATCAACTGGCGGGGAGCCGGAACGGGGTTCAGCAGCTGGCAGGAAGTCCGGACGGGACTCAACAGCTGGGGAGGAGCCGGAACAGGACTCATCCGCTGGCGGGGAGCCGGCACTTGACTCATCCGCTGGCGTGGAGCCGGAACGGGGCTCGGCAGCTGGCGGGGAGCCGGGAAGGGGCTCGGCAGCTGGCGGGGCGCCGGAACGGGGCTCAGCAGCCAGCGGGGAGCCGGAACGGGGCTCAGCAGCTAGCGGGGAGCCGAGACGGGGCTCAGCAGCTGGCAGAGCGCCGGGACGGGGCTCGGCAGCTGGCGGGGAACCGGGAAGGGGCTCGGCAGCTGGCGGGGAACCGGGAAGGGGCTCGGCAGCTGGCGGGGAGCCGGGAAGGGGCTCGGCAGCTGGCGGGGAGCCGGGAAGGGGCTCGGCAGCTGGCGGGGAGCCGGGAAGGGGCTCGGCAGCTGCCGGGGAGCCGGAACAGGGTTCAGCAGCTGGCGAGGAGCCGGGATGGGACGCTGCGGCTGGGGGGCAGCCGGGAAGGGACGCTGCGGCTGGCGGGGAGCCGGGAAGGGACTCAGCAGCTGGCGGGCAGCCGGGAAGGGACGCTGCGGCTGGCGGGGAGCCAGGAAGGGACTCAGCAGCTGGCGGGGAGCCGTGGCAGGGCTCAGCAGCTGGCGGGGGGGCGACAGAGGGCTGGGCGCAGCAGTCGGTCCGGGCACAGCCGAACCGGGGGCCCTGATCCCTATCAGCCTGCCGCCATAGGGAATCAGGGGAATGGGGAACACGAGGGACCGAGGTTACAGTGGCTGGTGAACGCGAGCTAGGGGGTGCCAGGAGAACGTGAGCAGGTTTTGAAACTGTTGGGGAACGAGGTGTGCGACGAGACCGTGACTTCCGAGATTTGGGACGTGAAGCGCGCGAGGTGGAGTGGGAGGTGATCTGGGAAGACTCAAACGAGAAAGGTGTCAGGAATGGTTCGGGGGGGAAAAAGTGACTGGTACTAACGGTGTCCGGGTTGCGCTGAGCGTCTAACAAGGCGTATATGTAGTCGGCATCGTACTCGTGATCCGAGTTGACCAACACGTGCGGGGCATAGTGCTCAGAATCATAATCGACCGACAAGTGAGGGGCATAGTGCTCAAAATCTTCTGCTAAGTCATAATCAACAAAAACGTGAGGGGGTGGATTGGCCTGGTGATCAAAATTTTCGTGGTAATCGGAATCTATAATACAGTGCGGAGGAAGGTCGGGGAGGAAGTCGAGGGCGTTACCGTAACACGAAGACGAAGGACGGGGCTGGTCGGCAGGCTGATGAGGGCGGTTGTCTGGGCGACGGTGTCCCTGACGCCGCCGGGAGCCCCTCGTTGGGTCCTTCTTAGGTCGGGTCATTCTGTCAGGATTGCCTTAAGGCAAGGAGGAGGTGGACCCAATAGGCGAGGAGGCAGGGAAATGGATGATGTTAAGGGGAATTTATTGAAGGGATCAAACGAGGACAAACAGCGAGGCAGGATACAAAACAACAAGGGCAAACAGGACGCGACTAACTGGGACAAGGATAAAGGGCCGGAACGAGGACGGAAACGAGAACCAGAGCAGGAACGAGATCTAGGGGCGGTCGTGACAGTCCGTGACGCAGCAACAGGGAGCCAAGCGGGATAATGACCCGACACTGGGTTGAGGGCATGGCAGGTATAAGTAGTCCGGTAATCAGGGGAGCAGATGGTGAGCAGGTGTGTGATCGTGAACTGGGAACAGGTGCGTGGCTGGTGAGAACGAAAACAATAACACAAAGCACATGGCAGGGAGGTGACGAAAACAATAACAAAAGACACATGGCAGGGAGGTGACGAAAACAATAACAAAAGGCTGTCATGCCCGACGCGTATCATGACATGCCGCCTGTTCGGCACAAGCGACTTCACAAATTCTCTGATTCTTTTTTCAAGAATTTATTTATTTATTTATTTTTTTGGGGAAGGGTTGTTTTCTTTTGGTGGGGAGCCAAGCCTGTTTATCATGGGAAATGCATATAATTTATATTAGAGGTTAATCAGCATTTTTTTCTCTCCAATCCATCTCAGTGGCCTCAGTCAAATTAGTCAATTATTTTTGCCATCTCGGTCAACTCCCGTTTATCTTGGGTAATACTTTCCACACCCCAGCGGGATAGGTGCAATAAAGAGTCTAATTTTCCCCCTTGCACTATGAATGAATATATTTGAATTTCTTTAAACACATTTGTAATTTTTAAACACACTATTAATAAATGCATATTTTTAAAGAATACCTTAGTTCATGTTATCTTATTTTAACTATATGGAAAATGTTAAATGGAGTGTACTTATATAGTGCTATATCAGCACCATATGGTGGCCAAAGTGCTTTACAAAGCCTCACATTCATAAATTCACACACCAATGGCAGGTTGCCGCTCGGTCAGGTCATTTTTACACTAATCACTGATTATGTACATTAGCCCCACTGTTATGTTCCTGGGAGGCAAAATTCAGAATAGCTTGCTCACCAAAACCTTTTGGGTTGTAGGTAGGACACAAAAAATGTATTGTTTGTTTAGTTACACACTTAATCGATTACGGTTACGGTTAGGGTCAGGGTGAATGTAACCCATAAAAAGTCAAATGTTCCAAATATGTTCAGTGAAATATATAATTGTTGGAAGGAAGTGCTGTACTAGGTCCGGGACACATGAGGGCCCAGTGAAGCTGAATGTTAAACGAAATGGAAGCTCAGAGTTTCCTAAATGTTAGACAAGGCACTTGGAGGGCTGGTTGCACCCGCCTGCTTCACGCTTGCCCGAGCCTGAACACATGACAAGCAAAACCCGAAGGCTTGAAGGGGAGGCGGGAGCAAGTGTAGGCAATGCTAGGAAGGGGAGATGAGCAAGAATAGGTCTTCAATGTTTAGATTTGGGCTGGATGTGTGGATGAACAACTCCTCTCCTTCCAACTCACCATTTCCTTCTTTAAGCTTGCACACTATTGCTTCTCCAGACGACACGACTGCATGCCTCTCTTTCTTTTGTGTTGGTGGACCATGTGAGGCTCTTGAATGTAAGTGGTCCTTTGTTGTTTAAGTCACTTTCATTGTCAGCGTTCCTTTAGAGGCAATAGAGTGCTGTCATCTATCGGCAATACGTAAAGGCTTTGTTGCAGCATGAAGTTTGAGCGTTACATCCAAACGCATGTGCATGCTGCTGTCATTGTTCCTGGCTTTGTGTTCACTGGTGAACTTTGATCCGCATCTCGTGCAATCGACTTTTTGAGCAACTGAGAATAACACAGGCTGCAACTAAATTTTTCAATGATGGATGCTGAGGTTTCAGCTTTTTAGCTTAATGCCTGGAAGTATTTACATGTTGTTTTTCAGGTTTTCTTTTACATGATCTCACATCTTAAATAAAGCCTAGTCATCCCTGTTTTTTCAAATGAAGTTGAATATATTGAGACGTGCTAAAAGAATGTGGTCAAGAATCCCACTTTGTGTTGCATTTCACCCAAGATAGAAATTGATTGTAAATCCTGCTTTTTCACACAAGCAAGTTTGATTTGTAAGAATGTGCAACGATGTGAAGGCAACTACACCTGACATCATCAATGAATAATACAAACAGTGAATGTACACTGTTATCAATAATGCAAAACTTTGCAAAGCTGTATGTGAATGGAGAACATGTTGCTGAAAGTGTGTGCAAAAACGCTCCCGTGGCCAGTGCACCGTTGTTGGACTATATTTTTACTGGCTAGTCAGAGGTTGAGGTACAACAATGAAAACTCTAAAATGCTACTTGTAGTTGCATTTCACAGAGTACTTCAGTAAGTAAATAATTTGACCATTCTGCTAGACCAATTCCCATCACTACCTTAAATTCAAAGAAGTTCTGACTTGTGACTAAAATGTATCTAATTCTGTTCATGAGAGGTAGAGTGCACAATAATCTTGAAGGCTTATTGACAACTCTATAGCATTTTGGATTTAAAAAATGCCAATCCTGTGTTTGCTTTAAAACACAGTTCTCGCCATATTTGGAGCCCCGCAAGGTTTTTGAAGATTTACGGGCTTTGCCAGCACTTGACTGCTGGTGGGTCCAATCTTTTTCATACCATGCCAAAATACTCCCCAAAGACTGCCACTCTCGGCTGGAGATTCAAGAGCTTGGCATTCAAAATTCAGTCTTTTAAGAAAAGAACTCAGGCTCCTTTCCACCTCACAAAAAGAGTTTGAATAAAGGGGAAGGATAGGGTGCATTTCAATTAAAACTGGAGCTTTAACTCTGTGATGTTTTCCATTTATCTGCCCTGAGGGCATTGAACTATATGAATAAATGCATCGGTTGTACCAGTGGCGAGACATGGCACTAATCAGCAGCAGGACAAAGACGGAAAGAACCAAAGCACTTAGCTCTGAGATAATCTTTGAACTAATCAAGTACCCTTTTCTGTTCCTTTATTGCTGCAGGCAATTTGTTGACAATAAATGCCAATAAACCAAACAGCTAGGCATTCGTTATGTCACATTATGGAGTGCATGAGTTGTTCAATATTACGTACGGCATTGTGCTTGTGTGGCGTCGTGCTCCGCACAACTGCCCAACACCAACACCCAACACTAATATGGTTGACGTTTTAAATCTCAGGTCTACGGTGGCCCTGATAGGTCACAACAATTGCAAACTCCGCAACACAACAACACCGAACCTCGGCACGCCTGCAAAAGCCACAACACAACAACATTGCACAACAGAGCTATTGCAAAAGCCACAACAGAAGTGACCAAAACTCTGGCGGGATACAATACAATACAATACAATACAATTTTATTTATATTTCATTTCACAACAGCTGGAGCTGTAACAAAGCGCTTACCATATGCCAACATGTAAATTATCAGGTAATTTGAACACAAATTAACACACATAAACACATTTACAATAGATGCCAGAATAATAGCAGAACTGCGACAGTCTCATGTTGAGTCGAAAGCTAAAGTATAAAAATGTGTCTTAAAATGGACAGAGAGGGGGCTTGCCTAACATATAATGGAAGGTCATTCCATAGGGAAGGACCGCAACAGAAAAAGCACGATCCCCCTGAGACTCCACCCAGTCCACGGCAGCTCCAGCAGCGTTTGGTCCGCAGACCTGAGGCAGAAGGCAGGTGCGTAGGGGTGGAGGAGCTCAGAGAGGTACGCTGGGGCAAGGCCATTTAAAGATTTGAAGACCAACTTGTTAAACCTTAACAATTGTTAATCCTTACGTCCACGTGATATCATTATCCATGGAATACTAAAAATACTTTAACAAATTGGAAGAGTGGTGGGTGAGAAGGAGAAAGAGACTAGACGGACGGAGAAGAGTGAGAAGGAGATCCGTGTATAATGATGACGGAACGGATTGCTCAAAGTTGGCATCGGCATAGCCGTGTTGTAACGATAAAAAAGGAGATAACTAAACAAACGTCTGATGTGTCTTTTAAAGACGCCACAATACTTTGAAAATCACTTCATTTTATTTTTCTAACTTGGCTAATCAAAACCTCAAATTACTGCCTCAGCCCGGTTTTATCTTAACATTAACTCAACGTTATCAATATCTAATACATGATTCATACAAGTTGAACCCGTCGTACATGGACAAACCACGGGAATATCAGAAATACATTTGAAAAACACATCATAAATAATTTCCGACATTGGTACAGTGACGCAGGCTCCAACAATAAAACAACAACTTTATTTTTTTTTTAATTAGTTTTCCAGCTTTGCTTGTTTTCCCGCCTTGCTGGAGTTTTTACAGTACTTCAATGTTGTTGTGTTGTGGCTTTAGTAGTCATACCAAGGTTCAGTGTTGTTGTCGAGTGGGCTTTGCAAATGTTGTGACCTTTGTCGGTCAACGTACATGTCAGATCTTTTTGTGTTTTGTTGTTTGGATTATTTCTATTTCAGGTCACCCTTAGCTCAGTTCAGAATGATTCCAGCCCTAAGTAGCTCTTTGATGAATTAAACAACATAAAATGCAGTGGGTAACAACGCTGTCTGCTGATTTAATCTACGAAGAAGTGACACAAATAGTATAAAATAATTCCGCTCATCAAATTCTCATTATTTGTATGTATATTATTTGTTTCTTTCCATTGTGCAGAAGTGACACCAAAATATGGGTCCAATATTTTGGGAGCCTGTAAAATGCAAATACCAAAAATGGCTGACCCCATCATACTGGTTAATGAAAATGGAATTTGGAGTTCATAGGAGACTCTAAGAAATGTGAAATAGAAAATTGATTTCTAGATCTCTTTTATTTTAAAAAATTCAGTTTTTAGAGTCTTGCAAATATGATGAAGTGTTTGGTGTCTAGTTTCTTTCTTGAATATTATCTCCGGTGGTGCTGAAAAAGCAGTCACATCTTTCCTTCAATGGTCCCGCTTTCCTGATTCCGTACAATAATCCAGACTGCTGTGGTAACTGAGGATAAATCACCATAATTGCTCCCATGTTACTAACAAAGGCCTTAGCAGCTTAGCAGGGAATTGATTCTTCCCGCTACTCGTCTTACATAGGGTTGCCCCTGTTAATTTGCTCTGTGATTAGTCAAATGTTGGAGTCAACGTTGGCATTTGAGCGTGAATCGATGTGCAGATTTCATAGACTTAGGAGAGCTGGGGCCTCATGTTCAAAGCCTTGCATGGCTTACACACTAAAACATGGCGTATAGCCAAATCCAGAAAAAAATTGCACTTACAAAAAAAAATCCAGATGCTCAAATCTATGCATATGCATGTAGCCAAACGTTCCTTTAATAGATCTTAATTAATGTGGAAATGTTGGAGTACCAGGCACTCCCTTCTCCACAGCCTTATATAAAAATGTAAATTTGTTTAAACAATGCCTGCCGATGGGAATAATCACTCAGTATGAGCAGATTATCAAATGATCAACGCATGAGTCACCAATGAAAAAAATGGAACTTTGTAAAAATGTTAGCTGAACACGCTATTCACCTAAGTTGGTGTCTGGGGACATTCTGAAACTTATCTTAGCAATTTGCACTTTGCACTCCCAAATCTGAGACTTGATGGCCACGTGAGTTCGATACTCGAGTTAGGTGGGCACCACAATAGTAAGAGGGGGCATCAAAACCGACCTTTTGCTTCACGCATCTCTCTACATCTCTCCACTCTAAAGCAAGAAAAATGTGCCAAGTATAGTTATCATAGAGCACCACACATTCCCACGGTGTAACGATTCGATTATATATTCAGTATTATTTTCCATTGCACTAACTATTCTCTTATTTATCTAATTTATATATTTATCTGAATTATTGTTGTATTGCACTGTATTTACATATAAAATCGGGCACTGCTGCCATGCTTGTCTCTGTGTGCTAGTGTGATGCACAAATATGCATTGATATTTAGCGCAAGCATGTGAACGTATTGTGCAATTTAAATGTAAATAAAAACTATACACTCTGTCGACTTACACTACTATTATGAAACTTCCTATAAATAATAAAAGAAATACTTGTAAACATATTTCACTTTTTTTGGGCCACAATCCATTTTATTAATGTAGAAGGGACTTAAATCATATGAATAAAATTGGGGAAATTCACTGTGCTCAAGTAAAATAAACTCGTGAATTCATTTTCAATTTTGTTTTTAATTTAACCGTAAAACAGTTTTTGATACAATGGCAGATGTTAGTTTAGTTATTTTAATTTTTACTATTACAACAAGTCACTGATGGTGTAGTGGTACACTCGCCTGAGTTGTGTGTGGGCAGCGTGGGTTCAGTTCCCACTCTGTGACGGTGTCTATGTCTGCCCTGTGACTGGCTGGCGACCAGTTCAGGGTGTAGTGAACTTCCTGATACATCTCAATGTGAGTGTGGAAAAGTGCCTATGCCACATTTTTATGGGAGCTCACCCTTTACATGAAGTCCCATCCTCATCCCCAAAAAAGCCTCTTTGTTAAGTTGTGTTATCATGACCACACTTCCAATTGTTGAATTCAAGGACCGTATATGTCTCATTTAATATGGATTGCTTTTGCAGGAGCAGTATTGTAGTATACAGCTCAAAGCATTGTAAATTGTACAACCAAATTCATCGATCCAGCCATTCCTGACCTCGCTTACCTTCAGGGCACGTACAGACAAATCTAACATTCACTTCACATTCAATCCTACATATAATTTTACATCTTCAGTGAATGTTTTTCAAGCGTGGTAGGTAGCTGGAATACCCAAAGGAAACCCACATAAGCAAAGGGAGATCAGGCAAACTCCATAGAGTCGAGATTTGAACAGTTCGTCAGTGAATCTCAGTGCACGTATAGTGACAGGCAACCTTTAGTAGTTGCATTTACATCATGAATGGGCAAATGCAATGCTGGTGGGGGGTACAAAATTTCATCAATGCTACTGGGAGGGCCACACTTTCTAACCATAGACAAAAATGCTATTTTAAATATGGAGAAAATATATACGTGTTGCTGGTGGTCTAGTGGTTCACTCGCCTGACTTGTGCGTGGGCAGGCAGGATCGGTTCTCCGTACAAGATAAGCGGTGTTGAAAGTGACAAAATATGTGCTTTTAATGTTTTTTTTAATTGCAATTAATCCTATTATATATAGCTATTTATTGTTCATTAACTTTACCACAGGATGATTCATTCAATATGGCTTAACAATTCAGACAAACTTTTCTTTTTTTCTGTTAAAAAATGATAGATTGTCATTGTCATTTACAAGATTAATTTGCTACTGATTTGTTTTCATCCTTCATTTCATCATTTTGGAATTTTTTGATTGCCTCGCTCACCCTATCAGAGCTTTCTGCTCATGTATGACAAGCACTTCCAATTACACTCCTTTTAGCTCATTCCCTCTTCTTCTGAGCCATACTGACTGTTTAGTGCTTTATTTACAGTATGTGTTTGGCGAAAGTTCAATGTGTCTGTCAACATGGGACCTGCTTTCAAAGTGGCTGGTTCTGGCATCTGTAGTTCGGTGAATGTATTCCACAAGAGAGTCTACATTTAAATCATTAACATACCCACTATAAGTGTGTTTTTTTTTTTTGTACAGAAATAATGTGATTTTAGGACTTCTTTTTCCACATCAAATAAACAGAATGGCTATTTGATGGTCGACCGTCCGCCTATATATGCAACGGCTACCAATTTAAGCGGTGTGGGGATATCATTAGTTTTCAGATTACAGCAATGAGTTACGCACCAGTAACGGTTATGAAGCCCGAGAAGTACAACTAGTCCGTAAATAGAGGTCATTTTTCTAATAACAGTTCTTGCGTAACTCGAATTGTATGTAAAATGCGCATTCGGAAATCGGGGTTCCACTATATATATATATATATATATATATATATATATATATATACATGCACATTCACACCAGTGACTAATTTAGAGTCTCCAATTAGCCAAGCCTGCATGTGTTTTGAAAATGATGGAAAACTACACACAGATGATGACTTCATATCAGTCCTATCGACTATGAAGCTGAAATGCTAACTGCTAGTCTCCTGGTGGCCCAGTGGGATCATAATTTATTCAATTTATAATTAATGGCTGTATTACACTGTAGTCCTCACCATGACACCTTTCTCACTTTATAAAATATGCATATAGTTTGATTAATGCCACAGCTTAAACTTTGCCAACTTGAGCTGGTCCTCTGTTATTCATCTAATGGCCAAAGCGAATACAGAGCTTTTAAATGAGGAAGTCCTCACTTATTATTTTACTCACTCTGTCATGAGTAAAAGTGAGCCTATAAATCATTTTCCCCCCAACAACACTGCCACATTACCATCCCATTGCAATACCTTCACTGCCCTGCTCAAGCGAGAGGAGTCGTGGTCGAAGAGCCTGACGTTCTCCTATAATTTATTCATATCCCCACTTTGCACGCCAGGGGAAAAAAAACCCACACTTTTCAAAGCTGGGTCACTCATCTAAACTGGCTGCATTGAACAGTTGTGTTGTGGAACTCACACAGAAAATCCCCCATATGAGGCAACAAATGACATTGTGACACTTAACATCATCACATAATTCACAAGGCGGTGCCCATACAGTGATCTCAAAGGTAGCTTCCTACGTATCTTTCATTGTAATATTCACTGCATCTGTGGCAAGTTTAGGATTTGAAGCATACATTTGCACACAATTAACACTTATAATATTTTTTTTGCACAAACATCACACAGAGAAGCAGACCACACACACACACGCACACACAAGTGCGAGGAGAGAGTCGGTCAGAGTGACGGGCCAGTCATGCAAATGGTGATTTGTTTTGCATACTACAATTTCCGCTCGCCATAAGTTCAAGTGTCAACTGTGCACAAAGAGAGGTATGCAACCTGTCAGCCTCAGCTCTCAGGTCATAACCTCATCATGGTTCATCTCTATTACTGGTCTCACCCAACAACAATCCGTCACATTCCACTCATTCCTGGTTGCTTAAATGAGAGACTTCATGCAACTGGCAGCGGAGGCCCATTTCCCCAAATTCAGAAGAGCTCCGCTCACTTTTCTTCAAGCCAGGCACAGAGAATACAGTGTGACACGAGTGTTTAGTATCACACCCTGTTCAAGCGAACATTGAATTGCGTTACATCCTCTAGAATTGTATTATTTAAAATTTGAAGGAAAATGACTGTTGACTATAAGTTGGACTTCATAAGACTGACACTGAACTGCAATTTACCTCTTCCACGTCACTTCTCATCAGAAAAAAAATGCTCAAGTCATTGTCTATAAACTTTCAAGGGATTATTGCTCAACGTCAAAGTGAGGCCTCTATTTCTTTTAACTGAACCACAGTAATCGCGTCCTTAGAAAATGTTGGGTTCATTAAGAGAGAGGGTTAGAGAGAGCGAGATGGGTTCATGACTTGAAGTGTCAGTGGCAACTTATTCAAAACAGTTGATCAAGTCCAGAAAGGTACAGCTATGACTTTCCCTAAATCTGCAAGGATCCTTTGCAGCTGTTGTGCAGTGTGTTGCAGTAAAGGTGATCACTGTTGGAATTATTTAAATAAGTGCTTAATTCCAGAGTCCTTCAATCGCATTTCTCTCTGTTCTTTACCATTTTGAATATATATATATATATATATATATATATATATATATATATATATATATATATATATATATATATATATATATATATATATATATATATATATGGGGATGGGGTGCAACGATACGTGTATCTGTATTGAATCGTTCGATACGGTGGTCACGGTTCGGTGCGCCCTGGATCGAACAATACGCAAAATGTTATGACGATGAGGAGCAGCGCTGTCGAGTCTGCCTTTTTATATGCTGCATTGGCTAGCGCAAATCCATTCACTTTCCGTTACTGCCCCTCCCACATTCATTTCGGCCCACCTGTATGGGAACCTCGCAAGCGGTTGGTTACAAGTATGCCTGAAGTGGAATAAGCTCCACCAAACATCACGTCTAGATTTTGGAAGTAATTTAGTTTTCAAGTATGCACCAGATGGAAAGCGTGTCGTGGACTACAACTTCAACAGTAGGTTGCAAGTGTCAAACAACGCTTAAAGTAGGTCGGTGGAAGTACAACAAACATGGTAACATTTTTACGCCGACATCACTTCGATGTGAAAATGAGTGGAACGTCATAAGGTTCCTGCGCGCACCGATTTCACCAATACTGCAATACCAATACTGCAATTCCTCATTTGTACAACAAGACGAGATTCAAATTAGCAACGGCTTCGTCTGCAACCCCCGCTGTGCGAGCTGACTGTTACGGCACTTTACGTCACTGCCGAGTGGGACATCAAATGCAACGTTATACAGACGTGGCTGCTCGAAAGTCACGCGACTGATGATTTAACCAGAAATCTGAAAGAAGTGGCGGAGGATGGAAATTAGTGTGCCCAAACGCAAGTGTAGTTCACTTGTTTTATTCTATTGATTTATTTAAAAATATTTTGGAGTTGTAGAATACACTCCAATACATATTTATTTGTATACAAAGTACAGTGGTTTAAAAAAATAATTTAAGGGATAAAGTGTTTATTTTCTGCCTATACTGAAAATACAGTCAAGCACCTACGATGATACACTTTTGTATTTGGATGAGTTTTGTGTTACAATGATTCAAATTTTAAAAAGAATGATGTTTCAAATTATACAATATTAAGGAAGATAATTGGTTTTTTTATGTATAATCGAATGATAAATATGAATTGCAGAAAAATATTTTTAATTTTTTATATAAAATAAATGAATATTATATGATAAATAAGTTTTACATACCGTTTATAGCCTATATAGTTCCAACTTAACTTTAATCCAAGACTTTAAGTTTAAGGTCCTGTTTTTGTTTAAGAAGTTGCTCATGCTGAAAATATGCTTTACAAGATAAGTATAGTCTAACTTTTATTTGTTAAGGAGCTGTTTAGTTGTCAAATATGCTGTAATCTATTCTTTTTTTTTCTTAGTGCTGTTTTTTTTTAATATGTTGCGAAGTACGCACAGCAGAAAACGAATCAGGTGTTGCTTAAACAGATTTAATTAAATGGAAATATGTGTGCTTTTGAGTTTAAACAAATGTAAGTAGCTTCAATAAACTATAAATTGAAAAAAAAGTGGATCAAAAAAATATCGAACTGTGCAACTAATGTATCGAACAAAACCGAACCGTGAATTTTGTGTATCGTTGCACCCCTAATATATATATATATATATATATATATATATATATATATATATATAGAGAGAGAGAGAGAGAGAGAGAGAGAGAGAGAGAAAGAGCGAGAGAGATATAGATATAGATATAGATATCTAGATATAAAGATAGATAGATAGATAGATAGATAGATCACCGTAAAGCATCTGGAATGAGCACCAACCCCCAGTGACTCACAAAATAGTATAGAAAATGAATGAACTGGTTTCTGCTTCAAATTAGGAACTTTTAGCCTTGATAGAGGTTTGCGTTCCGATGGATGTTCTCAACCGTTTTTGTGTTTTCTTATTAAGCAGCGACACACAGCTGGACATGCGTTAGAAGAACACATCATGGCATAATGCATGAGCACACACGACTGTAGTACAAAGAGACTCAAGGTGTGAACCCACAGAGAGAACGTTGGAATGTACAGGAGTCATTATTGTATACAAAACCAATCTGGCAGGGGTCGGCGTCCCTGTGGTGCATTTGTCTGGAACTAAGCAGACCTCTCAAAAGTTTAGTATAGACTTTTCAGTCCTAAAAAAATAGTCATGCTGTTTTGCTGCTTTTCTTCATCAAAGCTCAACCTCGTTGGTTCTATGGGTCGAGTGAATGCTAAACATTCATTATGGCATTTGCAGTTATGGTGGTATTTGTGTGGGCAATTAAAGGGTTGACTTGCAACTTGGAGATTAATATAAAATTCATCTGGGATATGTGAAAAAAAAAACCCTATCCCCTAAAACAGCTGCAATTCTAATACAATTTAAGGGAAATGTCAAAGGCTGAATTCGTTATTGGGACGTGTTAGACTTTGCAACTTTGCTGCTTGGATGCACATTTAAAGAGACAAACAAGCACGTGTGAGGTTGCAAGAGTAATACAGTATGTGTAGCATGCATTAACATGGCATGCTTGCCTCTGACACATCTGACAGGAACTCGTCTTGGACTCCGCCTTGAGTGCTCGAGTGATTGGCCTATATAAAGGCAGGGCAGCCCACTGGCAGATTTGAATAGGGAAGCAGGGTGGGAGGAGAAGGGAAGGAGGCGTTGCACTATGTGCCTGCTCTCTCTCTCTCTCTCTCTCTCTCTCTCTCTCTCTCTCTCTCTCTCTCGCTCTCTCTCTCTCTCTCGCTCTCTCTCTCTCTCTCTCTCTCTCTCTCGCTCTCTCGCTCTCTCGCTTTCCCTCTCCGTCTCTCGCTCCAGTGTCAGGATGCACTGGCTTGCACAGGCAGGGTAGGAAGCATGTCATGAGAGGTGATGACACAGCCACGGAGCCGTGGCCGCATCCTCGTCGAGTCTTGTTTTGGCTACTGGCGACTTTTTTTCGTCGCGTCCGAACCTGAGTCCACAGAAGGAGAGAGAGCATAAGATAGCCTACCTGAAGTTCTTTTGCTCTCTTTTTTCAGTTTGCTTTTGGATGGTGGGATTTTAACCATGTGGAAGGTAAGAGGGGGGAGGGAAGAGGAGGGCACGGTATTGTTGTTGTTCTTTTTTTCCTGTCTTGTTCGGAGTTTGTTCTGCTGTTTATTTACAGCAGACTGTAAGTCTCCAGGGGAGTCCTGACTGTAAAGATAAAAATATTGCAACACCTGCAACCACAGAATAAAAGGAGAAAGCAGACAAAAATATGGTTTTGCTCCCCCTTCATAGCGAAAACAAATTTCACTCTTTTTGGAAATACTTTTGAGTATGTCTGGGGGGAAGTTTGCTCCATTCATTCAGACGAGCATTTGAATGGTCAGAGGTCACAGAAGTTCAATCACAGTCTCTGTAGAAGTTTATCCCCAAGGTGAGGCTGAGATCTGCTCTCAAGTTGTCGTGCAATACCTCAGTCAAAGTGAGCCTGTAAAGATTTTGCTTTGTGTGCTGGGAACTGACATGCTGGAACAGAAAAGGGCCTTCCCCAACGTCTTGCCACAAATTGGAAGCATACAGCCGTCCAAAATGTCTTGGTTTTAGTTGGAAATAATTAAGATCTAAGGGGGAAATGATGAATTTAGCTCAAAGCCTGGGTGATGAAATAAGTCAAATGTTTCACAATCGAATTGTTCATATAGTACAGAATTTTGGCTGAGGCACAATCGGAATGAAGGGTACGAGCAGTGTGTGCCAACAGTACTGGAATGATAATGACAGAGCTGCAGATCTTTTGGTCCAACCAATGAGCGCTGCAGGGCCATCTGTGTCCTGGACTGAGAAGCACTTTTGGAGTTGTTAATCTCACAAAAGCAGCAGCGGTAAATAGAACTTCATTTAGACTGAATTAAATGCGTGCATCTTTTTGGTGAGAGCTTAGGCACAGTGGTTTTAGGCTCTTGTGTGGTATATTTTTACTGATAACTGTGTTTTTCTTGATGCTTGAAGGCCATATCTAATGATAGTAGACAGTGCCGAGATGGATGCTTAAAAGGAAGTCTGAGAATGCTGATTAAACATCTTATCTTTCCTTACATTCAAACAGTGTCTGGATATAGCCTACGTGAGAGTAGTTGGACAGAAGCAAAGCAAGCATCTCCTGCGTGTTTGCACGTGTTTCGTGTGTACTGAGGCATGTGTGTAACAGCTGGGCCGACCCTTCCCCACCCCCAGCGTCCACCTGCTTAGGTCATGGGTCAACAACAAAATCAACAATGGTGTGATATGGACCATGACATGGTGTGAGATGTTATGCGGCTAATGCAGGAGAGTTGTTGTGTTTTGTGTGACATTTCTGTGACCAATATAGCGTCCATGTTGTCATTGCCGTTTCCTGTTTCCCATGCATGACATGCTTTGGTGCCATTGTCAAGAGCGCCAGGGAAAAGCATCCCAGCTGTCAGACTGGCCCTGAAGCTGGTGTGTAAAACATTGAAGATAAATTTAGCCAAGATAGTATTGTGATGCCTTTTCCTGCGCAACAATTTCTACAATGGTTTGTTTACAAATAATTCCATTTTTGAACTGCATAATTCATTTAGATTTATTGTCTTGTTATGGTGTATGCTTGAGTCGAAAAAGAGAAATGGTGCAACCATAAAAAAGTTGTGATCCTGACCACACTCAATTTTGGTCACTTGAACAGTCATGGTGATTAGGGATGAGCGAGTACACCACTGTCTGCATTCACCAATCTGAACTGTATTCATGCAAACACTCAGTGATGACAAACAGGGAAATAATTTGTTTGCCTTTCACTCCAAAAAGCAATGTTTTTTTTCACTGACTTTATATAACAAGTCAAATTAGAAGCAAGCAGATGAAAGAAACAAAACGAAGCAACACATGCCGTTTTTAGCTCTGTCTTGTCAAATAAGGTGCGGGGGGTTGCTCAGTGGTCGTCACGTGTCGTCCGTCACTCGGGTCGAACGACCCGGAAATAGACCGGCTGTTCGGGGAAAATCATCACATTTTACAGAAAATCTCAATGGCCCGCATACCCATGTGCATGGGTCAAAATGGTTTAAGGTTGACATCTATGTGGTTTATCATTTGCATGTCATAGCTTTTTAGAGATGTGCTTAAGCGAGGAGATTTGAATTGTGCGCCATTGAGGCGTAGGATTGTGTCTTATTAATCAAGTACGTGCCCGCTACATAGTTGCTACATGCACACTCAACGCAGGAAAATGGACTGCCTGCGGCAACTCACATGCCTCATGTGCAAAGCTAAAACATTACATCAGCCACCAACCTAGGCGGAGTTGAGCAATTAATGGCTTCAAATTAATTTTGGAGGAACTCCCAAGCATTTCAGAGTCAGAACAGTGTCGTATCCGGGAAGATTTACTGGAGGATGACTTGGTCAACATAATCTTTCCACCCACACTAGAAATACATTTTCGGATTTTAAGTGACACAGGTACTCATACTCATACATTAGTCAGTCCCTTCTGGCGGCTGCGAGGCCATGCAATGTCATCATGCAGGTGGATCTATTTTAAAAAATATATATATCACACTACAGTATACACTGAGAACCGGCCAGAGGAAACGACTGTGGCCAACTCAGAGTTCACCGTGGCCGGCCACAATTCCGCTAATAACCAGTTAAATTGACCAACACAATGAAGAGACACGGTAGCCACAAGACCCCCGCATATCAGGAACTAACCAATCAAATTAAGAAGAACAGACACCCAGTTAGCTCATTTACAGATGGATGTACTTTAATACTTATGTGAAAAAGGACCATTCAAAATCACAGTTATTTCTGAAACAAATTATCTTTCAAAACCCATACAAAGGTATAAAATCAAAGATTACACAGAATTTTCAAAAATATGAAGACATGGGACCTTGAAACAGTTGCTCAACAAATAATAACATAAACTCTGTTTTCTCTTTGTTTTAGACCCCAACTGAAGTATCCTTCTGCCTTAAGTAAAAGCTTGACAGTAAGCCACAACTGTAATCAAAATAACGAAACCACGTCGGGCCAAACATGAGTTAATTTGAACTTGATGCCTCCCTAAAGATTTGATTAAGTCTACTAAAATCGGATCTCAATGAATGAACTAAAATGACCATTAAAAAGATAACAAATACTCTATTAAATTGATTGCCACCGTCGGAGACGTAGGAATGTAGTCCACTTGTTGTGAGTAGAATTTCCCAATTTCTAATACAGATCTACTGTTCTTTATTCTCAATGTTTGTGTAGATACCTCAGTCAAAGTGGCCGGGAAGTGTTTGTCACACTCAATCAAGCTTTTTATGGCAGAGGTTTACTGCTGGGTGTGGTTCGCTCAGAGACATTGCATCTCAACATCGGCATTTCTCTCTGTCTTACATCAACATCATCAACACCAAAGTTCATATTCCTTTACTTTATTTCCTCTTAATGTCACATCTAATTTTGTGAACATTGTCACATTTAATTTGGATCATTTAAGCAACACGCACACAAACGCACGTCACCCTCGATCATATTCTGGATTTATATACAAACTGGCAAATCCTGTGGCCGGCCTTCACACTATATGAAAAGATGTGATTGGTCACAGTCCAGCGTGGGTGGGAACGGATTACGGATTAATTTGGTGTCTGGAATTACACAAAGGCGACGTGTGTGCGCGTGAGTGCGTGCGTACGTGTGTTTGTGTGTGTGTTGAAGACTCAGACACTGCCTTGCACTGTTTTACAGAGAGGAAGAGGAAGTGGAGAAGGATGGAGAAAAGGAAGTAGGTTAAGATATTTGACATCACTTAGCAATGAACCTTGGCACTTTGGCCCAGATTAGGTAGCATGTATGCACTGCAAAATTTATCGCACGCTTCCTACTTTTATAAGCATGAAAGGGTACGGCAAAATAGGAAGTGTTGTGTCTATAATGTGCCTGTGGTGCAAAAATAAACACCTGATGTAGTTTTCCATGAAGGATCCACCCCTTTTCTAACTGAGGAACACGTTATATCTCATTCATAAATCCTGCCAGCGGGTGATTGGTGAGATGCTGGTCAAGGTCAGGTTGACAGACAATGAGTCGTGTTTTCATGCCTGAGAAATTTTAGTCGCAAGCGATAATGGGATAGCTCATCACTCATGTTCATGTTTTAGTCACGCATAAAGCCAACCATTTTCGTCATTTTATCATGTACGTTGATGTTGATGGATTCTTCTGAAGCAGTTATCCTGACTGTATAACATTTTCAATGTAATTTGCAGTTAAGCCTGGCATAGTCACAGTTTTGCATTTGCATATTCACATTTCCAGGAAAAACAATCCTTTATTATTTGTTAAAAAACAAAAAACACATTCATTTGCTGTTTTTCAACGTAAAAACAAAAAAAAGAACATTGCTTTTCTGCCATCGTGGTGCCAAAGAACTACGTTGAAGTGATTGAAGTAGCTTATTTAGACAAAAGTTATGCTTTGCCATTATCTTCTGGCATCTCTTTCATCTTCTTTCATCTCTCAATTTTAAACCTTTTTACGGGGCATGAAATACTCATCTTGGATATTCACCATTTGGAGCAAGCTGAAACCTATCCCCCATACCTAAACATGCATTTTGGTTAGCAGATGGCCGAGTGGTCTAAGGCGCCGCGTTCAGGACCCAGTCTCCCCAGGAGGCCTGGGTTCGAATCTCGAATTTCCCCATTGTGGGACTAATAAAGGCAATACTATTTAAGTTGTGTTTAATAGCAAACTCTATCACCCTAAAACATGATTTGGGGTATTTTAATTTATTGCAAATGTGAGAATATTGAAGCCATCTTCATGCTGCTTCATCTTCGTCCTGAAAGCTGCGATGCGCCCTCTGGGCACGTTTGCCGTATTTGTGTGTTTGCAGCATCCTGAGTGACACACACATACGCACACTGGGGTCTGATTATGTGCGCCAGGTCAGCAGGGATGACCTACTTCTTGGTTGTGTCACAGTGGTTCGCCAAATGGTGGGCGCCCCGCCCTCTCCTATGCATGTTTTGTTTCAGTAAAACAACTTTTGGGCTTCTCACGTTGAGGGGAATTAATTTAAAAGCATTCTTTTGATTTTTTTTTTTTTACAGTTATACAGTACAGTGATAGTTTAAAGATTTGTATTAAAGACAGCAAACAAAGGGATGAAATGATTGAAAAGGTGGTGGAGAACAAGTTTCTTGTTTAGTAACACGCTTTTTAAGAAACAAGTCATCATGAACTAAAAGGCAAGAGAGAAGGAGCAGAGAAAAGATTGAGAATAAAACAATTTCTCATGATTGATTCAGCTTCATCCCACCTCTGAGTGTAGAGTATTGATATTAAAAGCAGTCAGTCAATCCATGAGCTCCTATTTCCAACTTCTTTGTCTTGTCTTGCCTTCTTCATTTCACACTTTCGCCTCTTGTGTCACAATGGAAGCCCAATTATTGCTCTTGGAAATCCTAAAAGGACATGTAACCTGTTTACACACAAATGTCAAATTTAAATGGTCTCAACTGTTTGTTTTCTGCATTTTCTTTAAATTAATTATAATTTTATTGAAAGGCCACGTCTGTCAGTGCAAAAGGTCTTTTGAAAAGGTAGTATTGGCCGTGGTCTGCTCAAGTTTGATTTTGCTTCCCCCAAGAGGCCACAAGGCATTAATGCATGCTTGATCAATCAGTTTCAATCACTTCCATACAAAGTTCACAAAAAGAAGTTGCATTTCCTCACGTTCCATCAGATATTAGACACTCACTCTTACTGCTGACGGTTGTTTCACTTTATCTTTTTTAATTCATTCCCCTCTCACCCACAGATATTTGAGCGGTTCCCCTGGATTTTGCTGACATTGCTCCTCATCCCGCCTGGTTTCCCCTGAACAGGATGGACACTCTGGAGTCAGAGTTGACCTGCCCAATCTGCTTGGAGCTCTTTGAGGACCCACTGTTGCTCCCCTGTGCCCACAGCCTCTGCTTTGGCTGTGCTCACCGCATCCTTGTCTCGCACTGCGCCACCAACGAATCGGTTCAAAGTATCAGCGCCTTCCAGTGTCCCACGTGCAGATATGTCATTTCCTTGAGCCCTGATCGTGGACTTGAAGGACTCAAGAGAAACGTGACCTTGCAGAACATCATTGACAGAGTTCAGCAGGCCTCATCTTCAGGTGGGCTTCCGCTGCCGCTGCCGGCCCCCCAAAGCGGGCCCAACTCGCCTGGTGAAGAAGACCACGAGCGGCTGGCCCTGGTGCCCATCTGCGCTGCCATGTCAAGCCCGGATACCCCTCCGGAACCGGTCCAGTGCCAGTTCTGTGAGCAGGATCCGCCACAGGAGGCGGTCAAGACGTGTGTGACGTGTGAAGTGTCGTACTGTGAGGAGTGCCTCAGGGCCACTCACCCCAACAAGAAGCCATTTACTGGACATCGGCTCATTGAACCCATGTCAGGCTGCCACCTGCGAGGACTCCAGTGCTTGGAGCACGAGGAGGAGAAAGTCAATATGTACTGTGTAACGGATGACCAGCTCATATGCTCCCTCTGCAAACTGGTGGGAAGGCACAGAGACCACCAGGTGGCAGCATTGAGTGAGCGCTTTGAGAAACTCAGGGTGAGTGATTTGATTTTCATATTTTTCTGAACAACTATTTTATTCGTGAATGACTGAACCCATACACGTGGAGTCATTTAATATTTAATCTCACAGCACGCCACCAAAAGTGGATACACATGTGAATTGCCATCTTGTGGAATGGCATTTAATTGTTTTGCCTGCCACATCACTGTCATTGATAGACTGTAAAATTCAAATAGTTAGTAAAAAGCATTAAAACCGGTTGCACTCAAAAAAATAAGTAAGGAAAATATGTTATTTTTAGCTGTGCTTTCTAGCGCTTCCTTTGTAGAGTTCACTTACTAATGAATTTAAGCAACTAAAACAATCAAGTAGAGTGCACTTGATAATTTCCTTTCGAATACTCTTGATTGAGTGAAGTAAAATTTCAGTACTGATGTCATTTTACATGCAAACCTATTATATATATGCCAATGTTATCATCAATGAAGTGTGCCTTTAACTATAAATTAAGTAATCTCCACTCGGAACACTAAGTACTTTGTATTTTTAAGCTTGCAAGTGATCGTTACTTAATAAATACCAGTTGTAAAGGCATATTTTTGATAACCTAGTAGAGTTAACTCATGTTTGCATGTCAGGGCAGCTATTGGATTTTACAGTGTAGATACAAAAGTACACTTAAGTTGTACTGAACAAATAATTACCCACCCAAGTTAGTAACATTGAATAACTTCCCACAGCACATGATGATCTATCACGGCAGAATCACTGGTTTACATGACTGCATTCAGCTGATATTTTACGATTTATTTGAGCCCATTTAAGAATGACACTTTTGGAAATAACATTGTTATTGTTGCTGCAAAATATTGAAAGTGGTTGCCAGAGAAAATAGACTGAGTGCTCAGTTTGGACAATACATCACAACCAAAAAACAAAAGCAGTAACAGCACTTTTATTGCATTTGCGCTCTGGTCGAGATAGGAGTTGTCTGGTACATTCATCCTGTAAAGTGCATACTTACTGCAACCTGCGACACATTTTAAAGTGAAGGATAACCTCCTGAAGGCTTTTAAGATCTAGTTTGCACAACAGCCTGGAAGAACGTGTAAATTGGTGCTTATTACGTTTCTTTACAAACAGGCATTGCCAGCTAGCTGGCCTGCTATGCAAATTATTGCGTTTATCCTCATTTTGGAAGGCCGGTGTCAACAAGGATTGGTTTGATAATGTTGTTTTCTGTATGTTTAACTTTTCAAGAAGACAAATATTTCCCCCCCTGTTTTAATATTGTTGAGTAATGCACCTTTGGACTAAATAGCAGTGCCTTTTCTCAACTGTTTCAAAACTACATTAAGGAACAAAATGTGTAGACGTCTTTGCCTGTACAGTTGTCAGATCTGCCTGGACTTTTTCTACAAGGACATCAATGGCTAAATAAAAGGCAGAAGAAGGAAATGTCAGATAGTTTTCCCCTGAGGGTGTTTTTGCAAATACCTATGCTCTGATAGGTTGTGCTATATTTAACATTATTGTTCACAATTAATTTGTTTTTGGGCTCATTACAACCAATCACACGTCACGGCAATTTCAGAAATTAAGAAATACTGTATCATTATGTTTAAGTATGAAAGAAAAAAATGTCTCTTTTCACAAATAAAGTTTTGAGAAGGAATTTTAATCCATCTCAGAATAAGACATTTTGCCAATTGAATGAACAGGTGTGATTATATCATTTCATGGTGATTATATCCCTGGATTTATTAGTCAATTAGCATGATCACAAATCCATGCTGGTGTGCAAGGTGTGTGCGCACAGAACCATGTATACAGCCTCACAATGGGCGCGTGTATCAGACTGCTTAATTAATGGCAATCTTCAATGAGTTTGCAGGTTAATGACTGCCAATCACCTGCTGGGTGTTAGATGGGCTTAATTGAGCGTGGCTATACTGTCTGAATATGCCGCTGTCATTGTTGGAGAGCAGCTACACACTTGTTTGTGTGTATTTGGAAAGGAAAGAATTGCCATTCCAAGAGCTGATTGAACTGCATTACAAGCAAGAGAGATTATCTGGGGGTCAAAGTGTTGTCATCCACTCATTCGCTCACAAACCTTCGAGTAAAGCTTTGCCCTGAGGCCCGCACCTTCGACTGATTGCCAATTAATCACCAGGCACCTCAAGAGAAACCACGATTCACACCACCACTGAGTGGGGAACAGAACCCACAGTCTGCACACACGTCCATTCATTTGAAAAGAAATCGCTTACTGTGGAACATTTCCTAAGAAGTCACATTGCATTTTTGCAAGACAACATGAATGATTTATTTATTTTTTGTCCACCAAGACTTTGCTGATCTTGATTAGACATTTCCTAATGGCCGCTTACATCTCAGCAAATTTTTATAATGAAAACTGTCCTCTCACTCATATTATTTTTTTCTTCCATTTGAATTCCGACAAGTTTGGAAAAAAAAATGTTATGACCCATTTCACGGCGCTTACTTTTTGCTCTGATGTGCTGTGAATTTGAGATATCCTAACGTCTCTCGTTCTTGCTCTTTTGCTCTCTCTCTCACACACACACATGCATGCACGCACACACACGCAGAAATAATATTAGATAACTAGAAAAGTTTCCTATTTCAGCAAAAGTCCGATAAGACCCATAGGGGTTATTGTTGGAATACCCATCCCTTTCCCGAGATAAAACTACCCACAGGCATTTGGAAAAAACACATTTAAGTCCTGTATGGTGACTGAGAGTGGGAAGAACCTCCATGATAAATGATGCGAGCTGTAATGTGAGCACACTGGCTTCAGCTGTCAAACTTTGTGTTTTTCAGCAATCCATTAGCTTTAATCACCTGTCGTTCAGCGTGTACAGCATCATGTGCTCAACTGTCATTGTGCGCATAGCCAAACAATGAACAGGCAAGCATGACTGAATTGTGGGTAAGGATGTGATCTATTGAGTTAAGCCTCATCATGTCCATCAATACTCAGGGACACACAAGGCATACTGTGATAAGGCAGTATGCAAACATGTTATAGGCTTCTAAAGAAGACATTTGATCTGCCTTGCTTTTGTGTGCCAGCATTGTATTAAGGCCATTCTTTAAGCTCCCTATGATGAGGCTCACCCGCAAAAACAAACTATGCAAATCCCACAAATCTAGTGTTGTGTTTACTGTGAATTTCAGATTAAAGATGATCTACACAGCGGAAACACTGGACGGACATGATTTCAGTTTGAAGTGAAAATAAAATATGCAGTTTATGTACTTAGCTGCATTGGGATAGCATGCGACCAGATGTAGCAACACAGTTACACTCATCTTGGATTAATCGTCGGAGGGAAAAGGAGTTGTGCATGGGGCAGACGCAACATCAGATCATCTTAAGCATGCTCGATTTGGCAATTCGATTAAGCTCTTGGAAATAAAGGAGACAGCTTGTGCTCTTGGTGACGAAGTTGGGAGATGATGTGGAAAAATAAAAATAAATAATGTATCGATAAAGATATATGAATAGAAGAAAAAGGAGAGAGTTGGATAGCTCTGACGTCCTGTCACCTGTTTGCTGGTTCGTTAGCCGCAAGCGCTGCATGCTCTCATAGGAGGGTAAAAAAGCTTTTGATGCCTAATTTGCCGCTTGGCCGGGTTTGCGCATGGCTTGGTGCTCAGTGGAGTGGCTGTGCCACTCACGTCCTCTGCTCGTGCAGGACTGTGTCTCAGGCTCAGACGGGACAAGATGCGGAGGCAGTGCAGGGATGAGGGTTATCACCCTCGTGCAGAGGTATGGAAATTCACTTGGAAACGTACTGGAGTGCTTTTATATATCAAAATGTATCATAGCCTCTCCTTACAGAATGAAAGGATGACACATTCATTTAATAGGGTCTGTTTTTGTTTTGTCAAGAAGCGGCTGATGTGGTCTCAAAACTTACTTGGCTCGCGGAAATCCAAAGGGGCGATCTGCTCTTTTGTTTTCATTTGAGACTTTGGCGTAGTTTTTGTTGTGTAGGTTCCTTTTCATTCATGTCAACTTGATGTCTTTCTTTCCAGCAAGCCTTGGATTCGAACCTGAGTAATCTGATCAAGAGGAACAACGAGCTGGAGTCGCTGATGGGGAAATTGATTCAGACTTGTCAACATGTTGAGGTGAGTGATCTCGTGAGGCTTATCAGGAATCTACATCATCCGTAATCAGGCATGTACAATTTGAGTCACTGGGCCACGGGATTAATTAGCGTTTGTAAATGTTGAGCGATAATCATGTCCCCCCTTGTGCATCACTGCAAAATGAGGTTGTTTTGAGCTGGCAACCTTTTACTTTACTCAGCCCAAGAAACTAAATGATAATACTATAGATGTTCATGATACTGCAATAGCGTTATTGAACTCACTGAGTGTCCAATCAGATTGTTTTATGTCATCCCCCATTGGTTCGGAACACATGGGATGCATATTTGCATGCTTTTTGAGGATTCTCATCACATTACTATTATTTACGGAAGCAATTGGCTAACAACGAAAATGTGTAGTAGTTGTTTATTGTGTAGTTGAGATTGAATGTTCAACAATTTGCTCAATGATCAGATGAGATGAAGCAATCTGGTGAATTATTAATTCGTTGAAGAATTATGCTTACAAAACTGAGGGCAGTGCATCGCATGCTGACTGGACTGTGTTTTAACCCTTCGTACTGATATTACATACACAAGAGCGCAAAGAAGCTTTTATTAAAAGCAACGCCTGTGGGTTAAAACCGAAGCAGTATCTCTTTGGAGTTAATGGAGAGCGGCATCTTCGCCTTCAACGGCCTTTAGAAACTGAGTTTGGTGCTTCATCAAGATACAATAATGCATGTTTGTGAAGACAGCGTTCTGTGATTTGTCCTGAATTGAAGCTAGTTTTGATGATGCAGGAATTTGAAATTGCCCATAAATAAAGAAAAACAGCCATGAATAAATGATGCACAAAACAAGGGGTAAAAAACACTTGTCCCACTTCCCCGTCCCCTCCAACTGCCCCTGTGCATTATGGTTCACACACTCCAGACTCCTAAAATAGCTTGAGGAGAGTCCATCTGAATTCTGTTGTGTGTGCTTTGATGTGGGTTGGAAATGACATGCCGGGTTATACAGGAAATTCATTGCACTGACAGTCCCTGCGGCTCCTTTCGTATTTCTCATTGGCTTTATTACTAAGCTCATTTCATCTGCATTGTAAAATGGTTGGACGATATCCAGCTTTTTGAGTTGTTTAAATGAATCACTTGATCACCATGCCACGTTACATTCCGTCAAATGGTCCAATAGTCTTTGCCAACAGTCATTAAATACTTTTGTGCATTGCACACAATGTGCTCTGCATACCAACGATGGAGAAAACTATCAGCCTTTCTGTGGGGCTGTGGCATTTCTAATGTCTAATAATTGAATTACACTTTAAGGCTCAATTTCAGAATCAGGATTTGCCCTTTGGAGGCATGCTACTATGGCAACAATCCCAGTCAAGGATAAAATAGATGTGCAATCTGTGAATGTCATCTTTAATCAGGCATCCGCTGTGCCTGTTACAACAGTAAAAACAATACAAATCATTTCGTCTCTGCTCGTGATTTAAAATTTCCATATATTTTTTCCCCCAGTCTTTATTTAAATTCATTATTTAACTAATAAACTACATTTTTGTTATTTATTTTTTATTGTTTGTTAAGGGGGATTTTAGTCTCATTTGTTTTCATCCGGTGAAAAATGTGTGTTAATGAAAATATTTTCATCCTGTTTTTATTCACAAAATTTTATTTCATTCACGATAAAAAAAAGTTCTAGGACAAAAGCATAGGGAAATCAAATTAACCTATTAGAATTCTTTAGAAAAAAAAAAAAGCTGATATGCCTCTGCCACAAAAACAGGGGTTGGCTAAAAAAGTATCGTTTGTTTATTAATGTTGAAGAGGCTGATGAGATACAATTCGGGAAGATGCTCGGTCATTGGTTGATCTCACGCCTTGTATGATTTGCCCATGTGCAAAGCCTTTGAGTCAACTCATCGGTTTGAATAAACGCATCTTTCAAATATGGCTGTATATTTTCTCTTTTTTTTTTTTTTTTTGATGAATATTTTGGACATCCTTGCAAAGCACTGAAACCGCAAAACATGAAGCGCAAATTGAGGGAACATTGTGTCCAGTATTTACCATGTGATGGCCTCAATAAAACAGTTAGTTTCCAGTCTTAAAGTCAGCTAAAATGAAACTGTTACTTTTTTAATGACAAAGCTGCGCAGAAAAAAACCATCCCAACTTCATCAAAATTTAAAACAGAGTTCTCATTTTTGGTCTAACTTGACATTTCAAGTAGAGGGAGCAGGGGGAGGTTTTTATTGTGGTTGTACAGCAGTGTAAAATTATACTGCATATTACTGGTGTTTTGTATTATGTTTTGGTTACCTTAAATACACAAAGCAGAAGTGTTTCACTGTTTTTTAAAGTTTACTCCACGGTATACTCCGAGAGTTCAAAGAAGCTTCTGGAAGTGTTTCACTGTGGCTTCCCTCGCAGGTGAATGCATCCCGCCAGGAGGGCAAGCTCTTGGATGAGTGTGACACTTTGATCGACATCATCCAGCAGAGGAGACAGATAATTGGCAACAAGATTAAGGAGGGCAAGGTAAGGGGCCTTTGCAGTGGAAATAAATATTGATCATTAAAACACTTGTGCCTCTCAGTCCTTGTTTTGGGTCAAATGCAGTGGCTTACTCGATTGTCTTCCTCTCTCTTGACTTATTTATTTATGGCATGGGATCAAAACAGACTGACAGCCCCAAAATAGGTTTTGCCGCAACCAGGAGAGTGACTATGTATGTACTGTAAACTTTTCATGATGCATTTAATGAACCTTTTAGAATGCAGAGATCCATTTTAACATGTTGGTTTACATTAAAGTAGCAACATTTGTATCTGATGTTGCACCAGGCATGATCAATATAGCACTCGAAATTGTCTGCAATGGTTGCAGGACTATGCAAAGCATGAGATTTGAACAGAGATTACAATGTTCATGCCAAAATGGCCAAAATGTCCTTTGACCCAATTTCAGTGTGACCTCAATCTGTCTCTTAAAATCTCTGCCTGTTGGAGCAGAGAGTGTAATTCGTAGTTATTTAAAGGTCAGATTTTCATACCAGTCACAAACTAGTCTAGAATGTAGAAAATTGTTGATAGCTTCATCTTTGACAGCCAATCGCATCAAGACAGATGACTTCAAAATAAACTGGATTATTTGTTTGATTATTTGTCAAGTATTCCCATAGGTTGTGGCGTATATGTAGAAAGTCCATCCATCATTTTTTATCACACTTGTTGTTGGGGTTGTGTGTAACTAGAGCCCATATTTGTCGTATATTTGTAGAATATACTAAATGTATCGTAAACATTGCTAAACAAAACTGATTTGCTTGCTTCTGGCTAGACACAACTATATGAATATTTGCACAGTCTAATCACACAAATGGATAAAAAAATCTGCATTCACGAAGATAATAATGCATAATTTTATGTGCTAATGTAACATTAATTATTGTAGTTGTAGCCTCCAGTGGTGTGCTGCATCATACTGAGAGTTGCTTGCTACACAACAGGGTCAGAATATTAGAGGCATCTCTCAGCATGATGTATAAATAATAAACATATTATTAATATCAGCCTGGCATTTTTGAGACAGCTCCATAAAGAGTTGTTAACTATAGCCGACAGGTAACATAGCTGTAATAAAGAAGTAACATCACAGATGGCATACCATTCTCTTCTCGCGGTCAAGACACAATGTTAGAAAATAATGCATTATGATTACTACTGAATAACGTACTGTGTATTTTAGGGTAGTTAAGAGAAAATTGTAAGAATGGATTGATGTAATCAATGTCCCGGAGCTTTTAAAAATGAACATCCTACTATGTCCACTTGTGCAAACCTGTGATTTCCATTTCTTACTCACCATTATTTACACTCCGAATCAGGCGCAAAGGCTACGCAAGCTGGCCCAGCAGATCTCCAACTGCCAGCAGTGTATCGAGAGATCCTCTGTGCTAATCACACAAGCCGACCAGACACTGAAAGAGAGTGACCATGCCCGCTTTTTGCAGACCGCTAAGAGCATCAATGAGAGGTCAGGCAACTGCACACATCGGATTGGTGCTGGGTGGGGGAAAGAAAATCTATCACGATATAGGCCATTTTATACCACAATAACAATATACCACAATGTATTTTCTGTTGTTCTATAAAAATATATAAAACACACTCGTGATGGGAAAATTAAGCTTCAAATTGACCTCTGAACCAGTTATTGTATTTTTTTACTCCTCCAAATGGCACTTGGTTTAAATAAAGAGGTTTGAGAAATGTAAACTCAGTATACTTTCGGCCCAATGTTAAATAGAGCGCCATCTTAGAGGAGTAAAAAATGACAACTGGTTCATGATGCAAATTTGAAGTTTCATTCGCACATCACCGGGGTGGCAAAGTTTGTGGTATAGTGGTCATTTCTCAACCTAGAGGTTGTGGGTTCGAATCCCGGCCATGGGGGCCATGACGAAGTATCCTTGAGCAAGATATGAACCCCAAGTTGCTCCTGGTGGTATGTCATCAGTAAGTAGATGTGACAGCAATGTGAAGCGCTTTGAGGGGCTTAATAGCTGGAAAGGCACAATGCAAGAGAAAGACCATTTACCATCACTACAACACACTAGGACTGCTTAATCATTATCACTTCATTTTCAAGTGAATTACAGACATGCTTTAAATTGAGAAATGCATCCAGTATTCCTACTGCACCCATATAGCCATCAAATGTAAACAGAAGCAAAGGAACCCACATTTTTTTGCGCAAATTTAGATCTAATTAAGAGACATAAAAAATGTCTTTAACAGAAATTGATAAACATAAGTAAATATAATAAAAAAGATGAGTTCCAGTGTAATGTAATTTTGAGAACTTTCTGAAACCAAAACTCTGGAATGTATTCTAAAAACAAATCAGATTTGTAATAGAATTATTTAATATACTATATGCATCCATTTTCTGAATTGCATATCCTCAATATTAGGATAATTTTAATCTAGGCCACTCGTCCCAGCTGACGTACGTGATGCAGGACCATTCCTATTTGGCTGTGTGTGTGTTGCACTATTTTGTATACATTTACTAAATTGCTTATTTTGCTGTTGCAAGGTTTGATACACCTGCGAGTCACCTGCGAAGTGTACTCCATCACCCAAGCACTTAATTCGATTTTCCACTATCGATAACATTACAAAGTAGCCTGGCTTCTTCCTCCTTCCCTTTGATAATTACTCCCTGTAATCCCGTCTTGAGGACGATAGAAGTTTTGTTTATTGGCCACCATGAAGGCGGGTTAATGGAGGGTGTGATTCCGGAGTTTGAAGGGAACGTGCAAGGTGTTTAGCAGGCAGTAGTCAAAGCTTGTTGCTAAAATTCCTAACGCTAGCTTGCTGTTACGGCATGTAGCCTTGACCTACCGACGACCCGGTTGCAGAAGACATAAACAGCCCAACGAGACCTTTAGGATGGTCACAATTTAATATCTGTGATACTCAGTTTTTTCTTTTTGGGGCTTTTGGTACCTTTATTTAATTGTGTTTTAGTAATTGCTGGTTTGTCGTTGTTAAAAAAAAATTCTGAACGTAGTAATATTCAATAATTGTATTCATCCACCTCGTGATTTATTCATTTTCATTGACTGTTCATTTTAATTTTGCACCGTATGTCTGTAATATAGAATGACTGTGCTGTATATGATTCACTTCTTCATAATATTGCTCAGTCTGCCACCTGGTGGCTTCTGTGTGGCATAAAATTGTGCAGTGAACGCATTTGTCACAAAAAGAAAATCAAGCCTTTCTGACAATCTTATAATATGCAGTTTACTGCAGATGACATATGATGACAGGCACCAAAAAAACGACACGATAGACTCCACACTTATTCCATCATCACAATGCATAACATCATATAGCCTAGCTTTGCATCAAACAGAACCAATTAAACACCATCTATGCCAAGAACAAGTTGGGGTGGGGGCGGAATGTGACACAATACTTTGTGTATTCTTGGTTTTTCGTCACAGCCTTAACAATTTTGATTTAACTGAATCATATCCCACGTTTGCTTAAGCTGCACCAGAGCCATTCAATTGAGTTTGATGAACAAACACCCATAGTGAACATGTGCCTCCCTGAGAGCAAAAATGTTTTCCTGATTGGTAATTGTACAGTTTGCCTTATATTTATAGTATTGAATAACATCGAGTATTTGGGTTTGTCTGTTTTAGGGTTTCCATGGCAACCGCATCAACCCAAGTGCTTATTCCCGAGATACACCTGACAGACACTTTTGACAGCTTTGCCCTAGACTTCTCCAGGGAGAAGAAACTCCTGGAAAATCTCGATTACCTCACCGGTAAACCCTAAACCTGATTTCTTCACATGGAGACACTCCAATCCAATTTGCAAAACTTTAATGAGCCTTCCATTAAGTGTTCATAAGCTTTCTTTGGGTTCCTAATCAACACAATCTTTTGCACTACCCCCAAAACCATCACAGTGAATTAATTTGAACTAATTCCAAGCATACAAAACAAAACTGAAGAAAACATCCAAATTAATTAATTCCGAAAGTACACTCCCAACTCACAAGTTACAAAGAACAGGAAAAGAGCTCGAAAATGAATTAAAGTAACTGCTACCGTTCATTTTAGTGAAGTAGCTCTCAAAGGGTAAAATGTTGCGAGACCACTGCTCTAACTTGATACAATGAGCACACAATTGATACAATGAGATATTTACTATATGCTTTCCAGTGCAAAAACTTAACTTAAATAATGATTCCCCATTATTCCACTTAATTATAAAGAAAGAAACGTACTTAGCTATTAACTTCAGACGGTGCTATCATGATGTCTCGTATCGCTAATAAAATGTTTCTTTCCTTCCTCTACAGCTCCGTCTGCACCGTGTATTAGGGAAGAGCTGTGCACAGCATCCTACGACACTATCTCGGTCCACTGGACGTCTGATGATGAATTCACAGTAGTGTCGTACGAGCTCCAATATGCTATCTTCACTGGACAGGCCAACATTGCCAGTAAGTCTTGTGTGTGATTGAAAAAACAAAAAAATATGTACCTAAGCACCAAACAGCTCTTGAAGTCATCCAAAAGGGATCAAAACAATAGTCGACGTGATTCCACTTTAGTCATCTCTTGCTGCTTTCAAATCTTTCCTCTCAGGTCTGTGCAATTCATTGGAGAGCTGGATGATTGTGCCCAACATCAAACAGAACCACTACACTGTCCACGGCCTGCAGAGTGGCACCAAGTATATCTTTGTTGTCAAGTCGATTAACCAAGCGGGGAGTCGAAGCAGTGAACCAGGCACCCTAAAAACTAACAGTAAGTTGCCAAATAAGGAAAACTCAAATTAACACGACTGAAACCCAATACATGGCATGCTTCGACTCATTATTTTCATTTTGCCACTCAGCTATAGATGGATTTTTTTTCTTTTCCCCTCTGCAATCCTAAAATGAAATGAAGAAAATGAATAAGGTGTTCAGTGATGGATGTTGCCTGATATAAATCTCAATGTGGTCGTGTTTCAGCACCAATTTGTTTTGGCCATTCTACCCCCTTCTTCCTGACAGGCCAGCCCTTCAAGCTGGACCCCAAGTCTGCTCACAAGAAGTTGAAAATCTCACACGATAATTTGACGGTGGAACGCGACGAGAGCACCTCAAAGAAAGGCCATAGTCAAGAGCGCTTTTCCAGCCAAAGCAGCTACGGCGTGGTGGGGAACGTTTACATTGACAGTGGGCGGCACTACTGGGAGGCCATGATTGGGGGAAGCACATGGTAAGTGTGTTTGGGCCATGTGCATGATGAATGCTTGTATAATTTGAATGACATGGACACATTAAAGCTCGAAATGCTCACATACGCATATGAATGGTATCGAAAAGATGTTGCCATCCAAGTGAGTGTCTTTACTCCACAGGAGCCCCGAAACTTTTTTTACTCTGTCATTGTCATGTCAACATTCCCTAACATCGGTCCCCTCCCCCTCAGGTATGCCGTTGGTATAGCATACAAGTCAGCGCCAAAGCACGAGTGGATCGGCAAGAACTCCTCCTCATGGGTGCTCTGCCGCTGCAACAACTCCTGGGTGGTCCGCCACAACAGTAAAGAGCTGGCCATTGAGCCGTCACCCCATCTGCGTAGAGTTGGCATCCTCTTGGACTACGACGCTGGTCACCTGACCTTCTACGACGCTGTGGGCTCACAGCACCTGCACACCTTCCACGTTTCCTTCGCTCAGCCCGTGTGTCCCGTGTTCAACGTGTGGAACAAGTGTCTGACAATCCTCTCGGGCCTCCCCATCCCTGACCACCTGGAGGGACTCGACCCTCAAGAATAAACATAATCTCACCTTACCCAAACAACACTTGATATTTCCTTTTGCTTGTGGTTGACTTGGCCACCTCCATAAAAGTCAGCTTCGTAGAGTTGATGTAATCATACTGTATGTTGTTTTTGCCTCAGTAATATCCTACCCTTGATGGATGCTCAACTGTAAACATTTCCAAAAAGTTGACAATATTACACAGACATTCCCACACAAGTTTACAGGAGTTTGCACAACAGGGAAAAAGGGAGAATGTAATTATATTGTTTATAGCAGCTATTAATTTCACTCTAACATGTAATATGATTTGGAAATACATTTAGCATTACCGCTATTTATGACAACAGAAAAGGACCAAAGTAGATGTTATCTGTCTAGATGTCTTTGGAATAAAATATTTCAAAGCAGTGGGGCGTTTTGGAAAAACAGAATTTCCTGTTAGGCAAACAAAACAAATTTTATTCGGAGCTTTTGACGTGGTTTATTGGTAAAAAAAAATGTTTTTCTATTGCTGGTACTGATACTTCCTATTGGTATCGCAAAATGCAGACTTTTTCCTCGCAGTTTTGGAAAACCAAGCTATAGTTGAAGATTTATTCAAAAAACACTACACACACTTTAGCTCCTGTTTTCACGCAGTTCTTTTCACAAATATTTGTGAAAGATTGACAGTATTCTTTTGGCCAACAATGGCCACCAAATTCAACGCCAAATGCATCTTGCATTTGTTGTCATTCTTTGTGATTGTGTAAATAGCCTTGAAATTAATAAGATATAATATTTTCTTTCCATATGAAATGTTACCATGCTTTACATTTTGGGAAAATCTTTTTTAAACATGACAGTTTTCAAAGAAGAAGAGAGGTGCATTACATTCTAAACCCTTAATTTACTTTTGACCGTAACCAACTGGCGCTTTGCAGTGTAAAAAATAAGGTTATACGTCCTGGTGATGCTGCTTTGTTGTGAAACCTGGTCCATCTTAAACTGTGTGATTTCCATTGGAATACATTTACTCTCTGTTCTAGCTGTCTTTACACACACACACACACGCTATATATATATATATATATATATATATATATTTCATGTGTGTATGTAATGTTTGCACCAGTGCTGTTGTGTTTTGTTGCGTCAGGGTGTGTCCTCACTTGTTCTCTGAGAAGTACCTTTAAGAAGGTCAAAAATAAATATTAATTTGCACATGGAACATGACTACTTATTTTTCCCCAGTGAAGGTTCAACCATTTCCTCCCAACGTACGCTAAATCTAATTGATGGCATAACCAGTGTAAACATTAGTATATGCAGGCAAGGTTTTCTGGAATTAAAATATTGACTTTTAAAACTATGTTCAATTTTATTTGAATCCTGCAATTAAATATGCTAACCAGCCCAGTTACTTCCATTCCATTCCAAGAATGTGGCAACATTGCACTGAATCAATCCAGTAAATGAATTTATTTGTTTCTGTTTATCTTTGGCGAAGCATTCCACACTGTAAACGATCACAAATCATTTTGACCTGAATCAAATGCAAGTCATGGCTGCTTTGTTAAAATAGCACATTGCATACACAAGGTAATTCTATGTACTTTATTTAATGAAAAGTACAACACATCAAAGTATTTGAAAACAATCAAAATCAAGATATTTGCTTAGGATGTGAGCAGGGTTTGTGCTCGACCTTTGTTCACATGCAGCGCACACAATGACACACAGTTGTGGTGCACTGCATTAGCATTTTCAAATGGACATGATGCAGCTCACAGCATCATCCAGCAGCCTTGTTTGGCTTCAAGGGGACCTTGAGGGGAAGTATGTACGGGGCATGAGGTTGTAGTCAACTGGATTCCTCACTTCCCGTGGATATTGGATCATGAACCATTGCCCTTTATCCGCACGACCACCTCTTTGTCCTCAAAACAACTTGCACTCAACCCACCACCGATTCGTACATGCAAATGGCCAGCAGATGTCACTATTATATCTCAATACAATATACCTGAGCTTCCACTTTTGAGACTAAACAAGCTGACACACGCACTATTGTCCGTTTCATAAAGCTGGTTCAACAAACTCTAAGTCCAATGCTCAAATCTGAGTTGATCACTCTAAGATAGAAAACTCTGAGGTGCCGATTCCAGAACAGCTGATTTTAATCAGCTTAATCAACTCGGTGTATGTCGTCACCCGGAGTTAAGCGCGTGCGCCACAGCTGCGTAAAACTCAGCATCAATCGAGATTTGATGAGTCACCATGGCAACGGGGAGGAGAAGGGCTGTGTTTTTCACCCCACTAGAACTTGAAATATTAATGCGTTCTTACGGCAAATTTGAACATATTTTGAGGAAGAATTGCAACACTCCTACAGCGTTGAAGAACATTTCTGCTCGAATCCGTCCTTTACAATCACAATAATATAACAGAGGAAGTTCTTGAATAAATGTGTATTAATGGACTTTCTATTCACATGATCGGCTTCATTATGTGAAGGAGACTCGAGGAATGTGTGTGGCATCTATGGAGCCAACACGGGGAAATCCTTAAAAGAAATTAGAATTAATAATCCCAGTCTGCAGTTGCAGCATAATGTCATAAAGAGAATATATTTGAAAATTAATTGAACAGATGTCTAGATCATTCACCTGCAACCCTGTGGAACTCCTCCTTGATGACTCAAAAAAGACAAAGATGGGTAAAATTCGTTTCAGGGCAAAGCACACTTTTCTGACCGCCGTTCATACACTTGCCATACTTAAGTGCTCAGTGTCTCGGGCCCCTGTAGTATTGGTCAGTCCACACGTTTGGGTGTTTTATATTATACAAAGAACTTTATATATTTTACAAATAACTGACCAATCTGGGGGGTTGAAAATGACTTGCTCTCTTTGACAGTGCAATGTTAATGATTGAACAAAGATGCTGTTTTGGGGGTCTCCTAAAAATGGAGGTATCAGGATTCTGCTTGACACCAGTGATATGTGCATATATATGAGTGTGTACGTGTGTATGATGTGTGTATAAACGGGCATGTTTTACTCATTAGATAATGAGTAAACAAAATGTTTTCAATTGTGTAAGCACTAAGGGAAAGTCTAATGCGCAACTTCTATCTGAAGAGGATCGATGCTTACTGCCGGCAGGCTTCAGATGCAAGAGCAGGGTTGTCGACTTTGTTAACCTGCAATTAGCCTTTACACTGTTGTGCTAATTGCAGGTGAGATGCATGAATTCAATTGTTGTCTCTTCATTTTTTCATTCAACATTTTTCTGAAAGAAAAGACCACTTCCTAAACGTCTTCAACACTACAGGGGTCGGTTATGCAAATTGGCTTTTTTCCCCAGTACATTTCTGCTGGAAAAAGAAATAAAAATAATTTTGTACTGTTGTTTGCTTGGTATGTGTTTTGATATTTATTTGTTTTTTGCAAAGCCATCGTTAATTTCTGTTTTAGGTCAGTCGATTTCAGTCGGGAGCATGACATTTTTTATACACCGTCGCACTCAGCTTTTGTGATTAACAAATTAGAGTATTGATCATGGTCAGGCCATAATTAAGACCAAAGGGTGGAATTATATCGTAATGATTTTTAATTTGGAAAAAGTTCTACTGCACAATTATGACTGGTACTTGGAGCAACAAATAACGAACCACAAACAATATTTTGTCACATTTAGTTGCTGGTTCTGGACTTCCGGTACTTTTTTGGGTGTTCTTGAGCCAGGCCAGTCCCAGGTCTTTTATGCACCCCATTACTGTCTGCATGTGTGCGTTCTGGGTCTCTCTGAGGTGTAGTGCATGCAAGACAAATATTCATGTACAATGTATCCATCTGTACCGCTTGTCCTGATCAGGGTCAAGGGTGGATTAGCAGGCAGATGACACCCTGGATTTGTTGCCAAGCACTTGCACATAGTGTGTGCATCCTATTGCATCCTAGACTTTTGTGTTGAATATTCCAAGCCATCCTTACTTTTATAGTGGAGAGTTTCTAAATTTTAATGAATATCATTGACTGGAATAGATATAAGAGGGAAGAGAATTGTGATTGAAAACCTTGAAGAACCAATGTCACCCAGCACGACAAAGGTTGCTACGCCACTCGCGGCTGATGATAAGCTCCTATTGTGATTCATAGCAAGTGTCAAACAATGACAGTTACTGGCAACAGCAATTTTCAGTGTCACCAGTTTAAGAGTCCAGCATAGAGGTCATAGTGTAGATTTAAATATTTTTGTTGCGGTTACAATAATAGTACATCTTAAAAAACACCGTGGGTGAAACGAGACGATTTAACTCTCAGGGACAGCTATTGACTTGGCAGTAAAAATATGTCCTCGTGCAAGTACTTTGTCGATAACTGACTGGCCTCAAATAAATGCCCCTGAACTGCCAGGTGAGATAGGGAAGCAAATGACAAGCATAAAATTCTACTGGAGGTTATTCTACAGTTCAAATGTTCAAATGACAAACCATTCTTCATTCTATAGTTAGTAACCCATTGCAACTGTTATCATCCAATGACGAAACAAGGGTGCTAAAATACGACAACAAATGTTCTTTGCTGTTTCTGTAAAACCATTAAAGAAATTGCTCGTTCAATATTAAGTCACTTTTCTTGCTTCATGTGAGCATTAAGTAGAGGGCCAGAAATCCTCTGACTGATATGATACTACCAAGATTATGAATCTACCATTATTGTGCTCTTTTGTATCATCGGATTTAACTGCCATTCCAAACTTAAAAAAAAAATCACCTTTATTGTACTATCGGCTCAACCTGACGGATTTCACAAAGTAATAATGTGTTCTAAACTTTTTGGAAAAATTTAAGTTACTGTGGTTATTCTCCAAAACAAGTAAACAATCTTCTTTGCCAATTATACAGTCGTCACCAAGAGTAACCGGCAAAGTCTGTGTCGCAAGAAAAGTGCAGAATAAGACCAGAAAACTGTGGTCTCTAGGATATTACGAAGAATCAGGACAGCTCCATCTCACGCTGAGCAGACTTAATTAGGAAATATCTTTTGGGGGAGGCACGGCTGCTTCCTGTGCAAAAAGCAGAACAGTTTTTTTTCTACATGCATATTGATTCATAGCACGAATGACCAGTATTTGTTCAATACCCAAGATCACATTTCTAATCTGTAACATTATCATTATCAAACAGGATCTGTTCCATGATCTAATCTGTAGTTATTTAATAATTTCCCCTTCTTCGTCCAAACATAAACAAATATACTTGGACCTACATGAAAAATCCAAATTAAAAATAATAATTATAATAATTCTGTTCATGGACCAATTGAGGATTAAACCCACAACCCTTGGGTTCGGAAACCACCTCTCTGGAACTTGACCTGGGTCAAAACTTCTAAAAAGTCCGCCTCATAAATGAGCCCTTTGGAGCACTTTTATTAGTAGTGGATGTGGCTTTTTAGACCGCATTACTATGAGCCACTCGTTCACTAGTTGTCTACGGATTAAGGCCCAGATGCAGAATGTCTGTAGCTGTTTTGCACTGCTGCAGTTTCCATAGTTTGGCCAGTAGAGAGCAATATCCACATTCCAGTTGGGCCTTTGCAAACAATAGCTGTTACTTAGCCAGCTCTTATCAGCATTTGATGAAGCCGAAAGGTCCTCATTTCCATACGCGAGTACCCGCATCCAGCAGCCACCTATTCCCTGTCCTCTGCCCATTGAGAGCTAGAAGTTGCTAACATGACATTCACCCAACAAAGGCAACCGAAGACAATGCTAAACAAGATGCTTGGGACCGCTTCCCTGTCGCTGGCATGCAACAGCTTGCCGAGCTTCCTCCACCCACTTCCTTCTTGCTCCAACAGAGGAGGCCGCCCAAGGTGGGGATTTTTGCTGTCACACTGATCCTACTCCAAGTCCCCTTTTTACGCAAATCATCCCACATTTTCAGTACTTATATCTCAGTTTCCTTTTTAAAACAGGAGTTGAAGCCTCAGTTATTCGTTAAGATGCGTTTTGGCATGGAGCAACTGCTTGAGGGAAGCGTCCATTTTTCTTAGCCATGTAATTGGTGGCACCTAAATACACTGACTACTCTTTAACTAGCAATGTTCCTGCCGCTGCAGTTAGCTTCCATGCATAAATGCATTTATGTTTGTGTATTTGCAGCAGAAAATCTACGTATTTTACCTTCTAAAATACTGCCAAGTCCGATTTTAGTCATTTATTACACTTCCGGTTCAGCAAATCACAGTCAATTGGCAGGAAAACAAAGTGTTCCTTGCTTATTTGTAGCAACAGCATCATTACATAAATGACTGATAAGTTTAAATGTTTGGCTCTGACTATAATTGGCTTTGCGGTTTTAAAACGTAAAAAAATAGTTTTTATTTGACCATTTTTTCCATTTAATTTTGCCAAATGTTGGCTTCACCACTTTAAGGCATAACTGTTTTCTTCTTTTCCCTACATCTGTGGACATGTTACTGCCAGCAAATTAAGCCATCCTATTAAGATCTTCAACAGCACATGCTGCAATTGTGCTTCTTTATTTAGTAACACTCCACTGTTACGACATTCATGCTGGAATGGATCTTCAATTCTCATCACATATATCTCACCAGCTATATCTATTCCTTTTGAAGCTTTCTGGTTTGCCACCACGTCACAAATATAAATGCAGGTAAGGATACGCAGCATATTTTGCTGCACAAAGATGTTAATGGTGAAATTGTTTGAAATGAATATGTAGCTCTGTAATTGTACATGCAAATCCATTATTAAACAACAGCTAAATTTTGCACAAAGCAATTATTTTGCTCATCCACAGCAAAACTGAAAAGTGTGTCAATTTTCTGTCGAGTCTGAGAGTTCTTCAGTCTGTGTAATTGTCTGTTTATTGTCTATGACAAAAACAACAACCTATTCATGTAGATAAGGTTTGTCCATTAGGAGTGTAGTGTCAATTATTTATTGCGTTTGCACTGCAATATTGAAATGCGGATACGATGGCTTCCTGGGAGATGTAACATGGGTGGCTCGGTTGTGGAATTAATGCAGATGCAGAGCACGTTTCTGTCCAGCAAGTATTTTGAGGCAGAATCATACCCTCACACGTGAGGCTCAGATTAGTCATGGAAATTTTGCCTGTCTGAATTGTTACTTAGGGCATAAGATGTGCAGCCCTGTGGAGGCCCATTTTCAGGTAAAGTGTTGGAGATTTCAGTGGCGTCTGAGGTAAACAACAGCGCTAATACCGCTGGAAAAACGAAACGTAGCAACACATTCACTCACAAGCACAAAGCCACACACCCACTCGCCTCCTTTGAAGCTCAAATCAAATGACCCTAAATGAGTTAATGGCCCGGCAATTATTCTTCACTAAGCCACGTCTTCCCAACGGTAACAATAGTCCCTTTTCCAGGGAAGCCTGTTTCCACCCGGTGATGTTGTTTTTTCTTTCGGGGGCTGTGAGGTTACAATGGAAGCATTCCCCAGAAACTCTTCCAATCTGTTTCTCGAACACAGGCCGAGGAGGGTCCTAACTTCACTGTCATCTCATTGGCCAACAGATGGTGTTTCTTGAAGCCTTGTGGCCAGGAACTCCACTACACACGCAGATTTCCTGGTTTTAAGCGAGCGAAACAGCCTGATTTGGGCGGTGGGCGGCTGTCTTTCGCTGGCTTGAAACCGGAAATGGATTTTTCGTATGTATGAAAGCTTTTCAATACGTTGGCGTGGCTGTAACTTACAATGTCGCCACATCATGCAATGGTGATTGGCCACTCTTGCACAGTTCAATAGATCCCGCCCTAGTTGATTGCCTGAAATGGAAAAGCACCCAAAGTGAGCTTAAATATTTAGGTACGCAAACAATAGAGGCTCTGCAGACATATGCATGGATTTAATGATTCATTTCGTGGGAACAATTTGGGCATCATCTGATTCGGTACGGTTCATACTTTGGTTTGACAGATTTTCACCAATTGAAATGCTCACATTTGGGAGCCACTGTTGAGCCGGGTAGCATAAAAATGAAGAGCGTCATTAAATGATTTACTTGGATGGAAAATCACAAAAGTATGATGATGATGATGACTGATGATCATTGCACTGTGCGGTGTAAGCATCTAACCTACCAAAAAGAAATTGGATTACCTTGAAGCTTTGATGGATCTCAAGGCAGAAATGACTCATCAGGTGAACAAGCCCACGTCAAAGCCTTTGATGCCACTGCGAACATTGAGAACCAATCTAAATTGGAGGACATTTTTTTCCTCCATTCAGCCTGCAGTAAGTAAATAACCGCCGTGCTTTGCAAAAATAGCCCTTGTAAAAAAGCCCTCATTTTTTTTCTGACTAAATCAAGCCATCTTATCCACCTCCCTGTCCCCATCATTTCACCTCCTGCCTTGACCATCACACTGCTCTCAGTCCATTCATGGCAGGTTAGAGGAGGATTGGACAAGCTCAAGTAAAGTGGGAACAGGGGCAGGACGTGGCTGACAAAGCTCAATAATTTAAAATTCCCGCCTCATACGGTTGCTTCAGTTAAAGCTGAGCATGCGTCTCCAAAAAGCTCCCAAAATGTGACACATAGGGTGAGGTTCACCACTGCTGAGGCACTAACTCCTCTGGAGTAGGGACTCGAAACATGAACCCAAATTAGAAGATTAGCATCAATATTGGCTATAATTAAGACTTGTTTCAAAAGCTTTTAAGTTTTTAGTGGTTACTTATCTCTATGGGAAACGACCTGTTGCCAGCCAGGCGGTACCTTCTGCGTGCCACGGGGTAGATCAGCCAGAAATGAGAGTTAAAATGCTGAAGATAAGAAAGACTAAATATGTCACACACATTCATTAAATATATTAAACAGACTTTTGAACATCAGCATGTGCGTTACGCCCATAAAATACATTAAAGAAAACTGAAGATGATGAGTATTATATAATGATACACAAGAAAATACCACAACAATGCACATTTCTAACACTGGACTGTTTTTTTTATCCTTCAGAAATCCCAATCACAGCAAAAAATGTGAACAACCTTCAAAAGGTGACTCGTTTGCATATTTCAACTAAGTAACATAGTACCTCCATTCATAAACGTAAAATTAGAGTAAGACTGTTATCTCCCGGGGGCAAACAGCTATAATCTTACTGGTAAAATATCAAAAGGCATTGTATTAGTGGTTGTAGGATACGTAGAGTTTTACTAACAATAAAACACCAACAAAATGGATACGTAATTTAAATTCAAACATGCCGAAAATTATTTTAGGACACACAAGCTTACCAAGTCAACCGTGCTGAACTTTAAGATCATTATCAATTTAGTTAATATTGACATATGCAATTTCATGATCCCAATAATGATATATAACCCAGTATAGGTAATTTTGAAGCCTGAATCAATTAGGCAATCATTAAATACATAAAAAAACAAAAACAAACTAAATGAATATCCTGATATGATTCCGCAAAATTACATGAAATGAATGGCAGTTTCCTCAAAAGCTTAAACATGTTTTAGGGTGTATTTACAACAGAAAAGTCCTTTGGTCAGCTTGTTTAGTCCGGACCAAAAGTGGACTTAATATATTGCTTAGTGCAGTTCGTATTTACATTGTACTTTTTGCAAGTGATGGGTCGAAATGTGCCGAGGCTTTGAAGCGTTGTCGGACAATCCGGAATGTCTTGAAGCATGATTAATTTTAGGGAAATTATGTAATTGATGACATATGAAACCTCCCTGTTTTAAGTAGTGGTTCGCGCGTCAGCACAATTATGAACCGACAAGGAAAATACAGAAAAATTATTTTGTGGAAGCTCGAACAACAGTGCAAGCAGACGTTAGCTCAAGCACCACAATTCATTCACAAATTGTGGCGTAACCAGCTCGCTGCTGTCTCGCAGTCTTAGTAAAGCTGTTTGCCATCTGTCATCCATCGCTCACACGCGGTACGCAACTTAACTTACCTTTGCACATTATATTAGTGTACCTTGTAAAAAGGCATGGACCATATTGCACCATACAACTAGCGTGCTTTTTATCTCTTTACTTTCCTCTGATTACTTGCCCTGAATGGAATCAGGCATGAATGGAGTATGCCTTGGCGCTACTTATCGCAAGCCATGTGAACACCTCTCAAAGTGCACCGGTCATGTTAGAATAAAGCTTGAACTTTACAGCAATGACTCGAAAATGCTGCTCCACATTTCCTCCTTCCACTGCCCAGCAAGCACCCCCGGGCGGACCGACGGGCGACTCAATGGCCACCACCACCATCACCATGCCAACCGGCAGCCGCGGCACGTCATCGGAGGGCACCTGTCCTTGCGCCGGTGTTTGGGTGCGGGTCATGCTCCAGCACCGGGGGAAACCGGTGCCCAAGCACATTGCACGCTTCCCCAGCGCGACGAACAAAATGGAAACTTCTAGTTTTACCATTTCGCGCCCTTGTATGCGCATATCAATATCAATAGTGTAGCGAGCATCGCGATTCCGGCCTTGGAGACGGATCTCCCCTGCGTCCCCCGCCCTCGGTCAGGAGAGTCGAAGAAGGAACGGATAACAATAGGATACACGTGGGAGGGCTGTAGTGATTGATTGATTAATGCTATTCAATCGACCGACACCCCTTTCGCGAGCTACTGGTCAATCGCGAATAATGCAATGGGCACCCCACCCTAAAATGTATCATTCTTTAACTAAAAAAAACGGATGCTTTGCTGGTCCTTGTATCACGTGAACAGCAAGCTCCGTGAGCCTCATTCAAACCGCACCGGTTACCGCATTCATCAGTTAAGAAAATACGTATTGCTTTGCTTACTGCCAAGCGGCTCGCACCGTGTTGCAATACCTGCCTGAGCTGATGGCAGATGTCAGGTCGGCATTCATTTTTAATCATCTGTGGGATTTGTATGCTGGCAAGGTGTCGACACGAGATAAACACCTTGCTGGGAAGATTACAAATTCAACAAACTCTCCCAGGAGAGGAAAAAAAATACAAAACATGAAATAAATGAATCGTATTTTTACACTTTGGATTTCCTTAGAGTGCATGGTAGTTAACTCCTAAAGTGACTTTTAAGTCATCTTTCCTAAAAAGGCTGAATTGCATCTGTCTTATTTCCAAGTCACACTTTGAAACAGACGCCCGTTTCGGGTCAACTTGTGTTGAAAACCCCCTGCTGAAGCACCCGCTGTGACCTAGACACGGACATGCGCTCGAGCCGGGCGACAGCTCACCTCTCTTGATGGACTCGACTCTGTTCACAGCCAGCGCATCCTCCAGGGTAATTTGCGGAGGGGAAGAAGGATGGCAACATTAGTGCAAAAGGTGAGCTGTCAGAAGGGACCTGGCTTGTCTTAAGCTGTCAAAAACGTCAACTTTGTTCACTCTGTAAAACCTTGTTTTCTCTAGCCATCTTTTTTTAACCAGCCTCATGCTGTGATTTTGTCATTAATTAATTTATGTGAAGTTAAGACGACATCTGGAAAACTTTTTCATCCTTGGAAGAGAGTCACTTTATATGGCGATACTCATACTGTGTTTTATTAGATATGTAAATACCGGTCTTAATATAATTATACAGCCTTCACTGACTCAACTTTTTTGTAATTGTTGATTTTTATCTCAAGCACAGTTTTATCGTACTCTTAAAGCCACTTGTGGCCAATTATTGCACGAGAGTCAATACACAAACTAAAGTATTTGGCCTTTACAATTACAGAACACATTTTCACGTGGTCTATTTGCATCTACAAAAGAAGACTTTCTGCATGATTTTGAAGCGCTTGTATCTGAGGAAATTTATGAACATTTGAGGAAAATTAACAGTCACAGGGAACTGATTTTGAAGACTGCCTGGCTCAATAAATGGAAGAACAGAATATTTCCAAAGGTCAGATAAGGAATTATGATTTAAGAAAGTCTATCCCAAACCGTGTGCAACTATAGCTCCCAAAATATCTTTATTAGAGTTTTAGCCGTATGTTTTTTATGGCACTATTAAACTTGAGTGGGTAGCCAGGCAAGCCCTCAGTGGACAGTATAAATAATATCAAGCCGTTTAAAGGCATATAAAGACTTTTAAGTTACAGAAGTAAGCCTGTGATGATGGAAGATGCTGCTATGGTGTTAATGCAGCGTGACCTTGAAGGGTGACTCACAAAATGTGGTTATTCATCACTGAGCCTATCAGGATGTACAACAGATTTAATGCACAGCATTTTTTTAGATCACACCGTAGATTTGCCATGTGTAAGAACAAGGAACCGAGACACGAGTGAAGGGGGGTCATTTATAAGAAAATTCGTTTATATACTATCCTAACCAATTTGCGCAAGGAATCCGTCTTATTTTTAGTTTGTTTTTGTGAATTTGTAAAAAAAAACAACATTTGTCCTATTTTCTTGTCAGTCTTTGAATGCACGTTATGCATAGACAAACTGAATGCATGTTTTTGCTTCTCAGTTTCCGATAACCAGTCCAGTCTACTTTGCTTTTGGAATGTGCCTGTATTCACGAACATTGTATGTAAATAATAAAAGACAATTACTGGCTAAATACTATTTGTGCAAAGTGCAAGTCTGCCCATGTGGAACACACTCATGCTAGCGTGTTATCCATGCTAAGCAATACTATCGTGGCCTCATGTAGAATGTCACCAAACTGGTAAATAGGTTGACGGGCTTCCTTTGTGCGCAGCAATAACTACGGGCAGATGACATGATGGTTTGAGCTGAACTTTCTAGAATATTGTTTTCATTATTGATGGTGTCTCTGGACCATAAATGAATACACATGCAGGATATCATTTGTTTATAGATAAATGTTACATACTACTTAAACACAGACAAAGCCTCAACATTGCATATGGTCACGTTAGATTAGCCCTCTTTGGCGTATATGATTCGATAAGTGACTTGAGCCAGGCCTTTATCTTGCAGTGACCTTTCTCTTCTCTTCATTTGGCTTGCCTTTTCCATAAAGCTCTCCACCAGTGACCTGAAAAGGAAGGAAGCGCTTTGTCCTGTTGAATGTGGACGTTGGTTGCACAGAACTCCAATTAAAGAGTGGTGGTTTGTTTTGGTTTATTGTGTACATGCTACATAAATAATGCTGACGCTTTGCCAATCATTATTTGTGTCGTTACAGACCAGAGTCAATAAATAATTCCAAATGGGATACTGGTGGGTGTTTTTTTTTTATGACTGCTCAGTTTTTAGTGCCTTGCCCACATTTTCTGGCAACTATAGGCATCTGCAAACCACTTTTAGAGGGGGAGGGTGGCAATTATTCATGGGTTTTCGTTATTCGCAGCAGAGCCCGTTCCCTATGTCCAATGTATGCCAGGCCATGTATTACCCTGATGCACCGACGCATAAAGGCCTCCTTAAGATACCAAATGTAAGCTTGTGAAACAACTGGGTGGAGGACATAGTGAGTACTGCAAACAATGCTTATTTTTCCACATTAGCACTTGTTGTCCTTCTACTTGCACAGGGCTGTTTGTTGGAAATGCAAATGACAGAAATGTGCTCAAAAAGGGCATAACAATTAGTTTCAACACTAGGAATAATGTTTGCCTTGGAAATATTATACGCTGGAGGCTGCTTTCAAAAGTATGCATTTCAAACACCAATGCTGGCTCTTATTTTTATTTCCTCTTCTTTGTGTTATCATCTTGTAACATTGATTGGTTTTTATTCATGCTTTGATTAAAAGAAAAAAATAAACTTGTAGTGTAGGGTGACCTAGAGGGGCCCTGAAGTGCAAAACACAAAAACGAAATGCAAAGGCAAATCAAATACAAAAAGAAACTAACGACAAAAGCCAACCAGAAAAAAAAAACACACAAAAACCACAAAACACAAAAGCAAATTAAAAAACACAAAAACTAAAAACTAATCACAACACAAAATGAAAATCACCAAAACAAAATTAATCATACCAGCGAATTAAAATCACACAATACAATACAACTTTATTTCTAGAGTGAATTTCAACTGGAGCTGTAATAAAGCACTTTTCATATGGTGTAAAATAAATTAGCAGGGAATCACAACACAAATTAAAATACATAAACACATATACAGTAGATACCAGAAGAACAGCAGAACAGCGACTGTCTCATGTAGAGTTGAAAGCCAAAGAATAATACTGCTGTTTAAAATGTTGGGGGACTGCATCCAAAGAAAAACTGTTGTTGATAATGGCCCAAACCGATTCGCCAATACTTGGGAAAACCTTAAAGAACTGATGAGCGACAGCATCAAAGGAATCCAATGCTGTGGAACAAGGAATGTGTCTTCAAACAAGTTTTAAACGTGGACATGAAGGGACTTGCCTAACATTTAATATAAGGTGATTCCATAGAGAAGGACCGGCAACAGAACAGGTGCAATCACCCCTGAGGCTCCGCCTAGTCCTTGGCACCTCTAGGAGTGGGCGTCATATGGTGAGCCAGATGGCTTAATATGGCAAGCCACGTTCTCCAAAGATGACAAGGAGACTGCCACAAAGGAATCCAACACTGTGGAACAAGGAACATGGACAGAGGGGGTCAAATGTGGCAAACAAGAGTCCCAAATATTACCGCAACAAGAGTGGAACCAAGAGCTGAGTTCCCCTGTGTTTGATGAGGGAACACAAAGCTGATCAAAGGCTTCTGAGAACTGACTAGCAGTGACTGGGTTAAAAATACGGCGGCTGCATTCACTGGTAATAGGTTATAGTTCAAGCATCGTACTGCACTCACTGGCGCCAGTCCAAATCTCCGTCAGGCAGAGGAAATCCAAATCATTGTGAAGAAATAGCTTCCTCTGAATAAACGTTTTTTTTGGCAAAGAACAAGCGTTTAACAATGCTATCCTTTAGGGAGTTGAAGGTGTGTGTAGCTCCTCTGATAGGCTAGTTCTGGGAAGCTCTCTTAGAAATACCTTGTCGGAGGAGGCCCGGCCAGCAGCGCAGCCAAACCTCATCTTGGACGTCCAACGATTGGTAGCATGCAAGAGTCAACGGGCTCTTGAACACGTCACAACAGAGTACATTCATGCGTTTGGGAACGAGCAGTGGATGGAATGTGTATTAGGTGTATTTTTAGCTTCGTCAGCAGGCCCTCACATTTGCCGTGACGCTGCTTACGCCATGATGGGAGCATGTTAACACGAGAATCGTCCGCCAGGCGACGTTTTATCTCGACCATGCTCGAACGCACTTGAATCTCCAATGCCACACCGTTGTTCCAGCAAAGACTGGCCATCACACACCAGCCGAGAGTCCGTGAGCAATGCACAACTCTCCAAAAACAGAAAGAAATTCCGAGACATCAAAAGGGGCGCCTAACACATCGGCGCACTGTACGCCATCTTCCAAAAAAAAAAAAAAAAAAACACACAAAACAGGCAAAACAAATCACAATAGCTGATCAAAAAAATAAAAGAATAAATTAACCACCCTCACACACAAAAAACAACAAAGGAATTGCACAGCAAGAAAAAAGAACTGCAAACGAAAAAACAAAAATTTACATTAACATATCATGTTAATCCGCAGGGTCTGCAGAAGATGGATTACGATCCTGATCATTTGAATCAAGTGCGTTGCAGCAGGGACAGATGGAAAACAAGCAGGACAGTGGTCCTACAGGAACAGGATTGAACACCACTGGGCTCAGCCAAGCACCAGGGCTTTCGGGAATGTCTAGATATTTCTTTTTTATTTAGCGCATTTTTACGGCCAAAAGACACGCCGTATCAAAGGGCGCAGTACCAGTTGAGGGTGCTATTTCTGTATTTGATACATAGATAGAACGTACCGTATCATTGGGCGCAAACAGAACCGAGCAACCGAGCAGTCGCGCTGGCTGCTGAGTCGCGCTAGCGTGTTTTTAAAATGGCAACGGGAGTTCGGTGGTACTTTATTTTAGCTTTTAACAACGTGCTGAAGTTGTCCTCATCCAAAAATGCACCAAGTCCTTGTCTTCTGTATCCAAGATAAACAGCTGGACACGTTCTCCACTAAACACGAGAGTCATTATCAGTCTGCCTCGCCGTCTCATTGCCGCGCAGCCCCTCAGATGGGATGCCAACACAATGCCGGTGTGAGCAAGTCACTAATCAACAAACGATGTGTGGTCACGGTGTTACATCAAAACTAAAAATATCACCCCAAATCAACTGAATAGCATAAGACTGTAGGCCTAGAAAAATTCCGCCTCCCAGCCTACCATACAATACCTTAGTTTATAATGCATGCACACTAAAACAGAAGATAGCATGGCTAGCGTGGCTAGCTGTTTTTAAAAAGGCAACAGGAGCAAAACTGAGTTTGGTTGTATTTTATTGAACTATTTAACAATGTACTCACATTATTATTAATCAGTCATCATCCACAAATCCATCAAAATGGTCTTCTGTATCAGAAATAAACAGCTGGGCAAGTTCTCCCACAAACACGCCAGGTTCCCTCTCGTCATTGTCAGATTCGCCCGTGTCGCTGCTGCGTGCGGCTCCTCAAGATGCCTGCTTTTGCGAAAGCCCTAACAACAGGGCTAGCAGACACGTTTGCCCATATAGGGGCATTGGGGGCTGCTTTGCACTGGGGGGGTGCCTTTGCGTTGTCATTCACGCCCATCTCCCCTCTCACGTCCGCCTGCTGTCGTTAGCCACGCCCGCCTTCTCTCTATATAAGCAGTGTGCAGGCAGTTAATGTTCGCAGTCAGCCCAGCGGTGTACTTGGTCCACATCATGGGCGCTCCGCCTCAAAAGGCGCCCTGGCTTTTTTGGGCGAGTTCCAGGAGTTTCAGGACTTTAAAGTGCGCCTTATGGCTGCAAAAATACGGTAATTTTTTTATCTTAATTAATGTACGATACACATTGGCATCGTACCTCGTTAACATTCTTATACATAAAGGCTAACAGTCAAGCCTCAGGTAATTGTCACAAAAAATAAAAGCTGATACAAATAAAACAAGAAAGAAAAGGGAGTGCTCGGGGATTTCAGCGAGATTCAGCTCCTCTACTGTAAGTTTGCCGGGTGTGTGGAGGACCCAAGAGTAAAGAGGCAGGTGGGTTAGACAAAAAAGGGGATGATTTTATTTAATAAAGGCGGCAGCAGGAGTTGGCTGCCCAGTGAGTGCAGTCCCAGTTAAAAAAAAAGGAATCCAAGGGGTCGCAGGATACAGGGGTGGCAAGCAGAGAATAGAGGACAGATGATTTGGGAACGAGGTAAAGTCAAATACTAAAATACTTGTTTGAGTATGCAAGGCAAACGGGCTGGATGGATGGCCAAACTCTTGAGCAAGAGTGTTGATCTGGCGATGAGGTGGAGCCCATCTTAAGTAGTCTTGATGTTAATTGCTTACACCTGGTCCAAGCACCACAGTCTCGTCAACTCTGAAAGCCACACTCACATTCAGCGCACTCACACACAAAAGGGAGGAATGTGCATTCACATCATCGATGGATTAGGTTGCAAATGTTCGCCCAACAGTCGTCAGATGTTTGCCTGGATTTTTCTTTTCACAAGGAAATTTTGAAAATGAACCCCGACAAACTGACATGAACGCAGCATTCGCTGCCGTTGAACACACTCGCAATTGTTTGCTACTCAGTGGGAAAGGGGCTTAAGTGACATGCTCAACTCATTTTTGATGCTGACAAAACAGATCAGCATGCATGTTTATGCAGTTCAGCAATTTTAGAATATTGCCAGCAAATCAAAAGGTTCACACACTATACCTTTTATAAACCAACAGGGCATTTGCCTATCTCTTCTATGACAATTGCACTGATTTAACAAAAAATAACCATATTAGCACTCGTAGCGCACTATTCTGCCTGCAATACTTGCTCAGATTACGATAGTATGTAAAAAGTAATATAGTACAAAAATGTACAAAACACAAAAGGGCTCAATACGTTGGTGTCACGCATCCTGCAAGGCCTTGCGGCAAATACAAAGAAGACAATTTTAGCAGGGTAGAAAACTCGTCACTAATTTGAGGAAACTCCACACTTGACAGTTTTAGACAGAGCGCAAAAGAAGGGGGAAAGCATTCTACAGGAAACCAAAATAAGCCCGTGGGTCACACTCAATTAGGTCACTTTTATATATTTTACCATGGAATCTCAGGTCGCCAAAACTTCTGTGAATTGCTTGACACGTAACCATCGACGCATTATGCAAAATTGTGCAAATACATTCTCACTGAGTATCAAGGCCTTTTCCCTCACTCGATCTGTTATGAGCAGATTGGTGAGGTGACGACTGCACAATGCGGACGTTGGACAATGCTGTGTCTGCTCGTAGGGGTGGCTTTGGGGGAGAGCAATACAAACTCCACACAGGAAGGCCGCAGCCCGGATTCAAACCCTCACCTTCTGCACTGAGCTAACCAGTCGACTACCGGAGAGCAGGCGTGGGCAAACTACGGCCCGGGGGCCACATTTGGCCCGTTAAAAGTTTTAATCCAGCCCGCCGAACTTGGAAAAAAATTAAATGAATAAACCTTCTTAAAACATTAACATTAATTTTCTAACTACTGTGGTTTTTCAAAGACATATCTACATTTGAAAAACATTTGTTCACTTTCATTTAAAATTAAAGATATTTTTTTTGTCAGATTGAGTTGAGGTTACCATAACACTCCATCCATCTGCTCCTGGTCCGGCCCCTATCTCAAATTGTACAACCCATTGTGGCCCGCCAATAAAAAGGTTTGCCCACCCCTGCCGTAGAGGTTAATATGAAAATTAAAATTGCAAATACAGCTCAGGTTTGATTATTTTTTGTTTTATTTTATGTATCAGCTACACATTTGCAGTGCACTGAGAGGGCGAGAGCAGTGTGCAATTACTCACGCACGCAGCTTAGAAGGAACAGCAGTCCACACCTGTTTTCCATTAAAAATATCTATCCATCCATTTTCCGTACCTCATATCACTCAGGTCCACCCTGAACTGGTCGCCAGCCAATCACAGGGCACACATAGGCTAACAACCATTCACACCTATGGCCTCTTGAGAATGTTCAATCAACCTATCTTGCGTGTTTCCATTGAAAATATGTGGTCCATAATGAAGGGTAAAATGCAACAACAGACACAAGACACAAGTGAAGAAGAACAGGAAAAAATTCCATGCACTAACCTCCAAACATTAGTGTTTTCAGTTTATTATTATTTAATGAGTGTTGTTAAAAGGAAAAGTGAAAACAAGGCCTAGTCCCATCCTTTTTGGAATGTGTTGCAGGCATCAAATTTAAATTAAGTGAATATTTGCAAAAAAAAAAAAAAAAAAAAGGCATCAGCTTGAATATTGGATATCTTGTTTGTTTTGTGTATTCAACAGTATATAGGTTGAAAATGATTTGCAAATAATTGCATTCTGTTTTTATTTACATTTTGTCCGGACTTCATTGCAATTGAGGTTTGTATAATAAAAATTCAATCCTCTCAAGAGTAAGGATGATATCATAATTTACACACAAAAGCGAAACAATTATTTTGAAACTTCCAAACTGTCCTTTTTCTGGATACCTAACCAAGAAAAACTGTCCACACAAACTCACTTGACACTTCAGTCTAATTAAAAAATAAGGAAGAAAAAAAACATGTCACTAAGGGCCTAGTATGCTAATGGTCACAAAGTTGAGTGCACGCACAAACAGGTGAGGAAGCTATACTATTCACTGTCTGCCAAACGTGCAAAATTGTCACACAATTCATTTTTTGCACCTCTCTCAAAGATTGTGTTTGCGTGATGAGAGGCGTAGATGCTAAGTGGTTCCGTTACCTTGTGCGATGTTATTTATCAACACTGTGCGATCTTTTTTTTTCACAGTCTTAGCGCATTAGGGAATGATTGTGCGTGCTAAGGATCAAAGTTCTGGGCTCTACTCCAAAAAAATTTTAATGGGCATAGAACTGCAACAATGTCATGGCATCGCTGGCAAAAATCATAGCACTTACTAAGTATCCGATTTTGTGAATGTCATACAGTTTATAGCCCAGGGGAGAATATTTGCATGCAGTGAGTTATTAACCAGTGGCATTTTATGTCTTGTTTTAGTAGTTTCACTCGGCTACAGCATTTCTAGCTCAAGCTCTGACTCACAATTCCAGTGGGAATTGTCAAATCTAGTTAAATATACTAATCTAACGGACACATACAAGGCACATATTCCAACAGTAATATTCATAAGAAGTGCCTCATGTGGATTTTCATCCATCACAGGAATGGAAACTTTGCTTCACGCTCGTTTGGTTTTTCTCATTTGTACAAACCTCCCGACCAGCCCACATGAATAATACATTTGCTCCATTAAACTGCAAAACTAACACAGTGAGCATTTTACTGGATTAAGTGCATTCTCTTGCTTCATAGCTCTTTTACTCTGTCGTTTCTGACTGCTGAGGTGAATTTCAAATTGGGAAAAGTAGATTAAGAAGCAGACTGTTAATTTTCTTTGGTAGTTGACGACTCATCAGGGGTTGCTGTGAATGGACTAATCCTTGCCAGACCCGTCAGCAGAGTCGGTAATAATTTGATTTGAATAACTGTGAACACATTGTGACTAAAAATAAAGTGTATGAAGGTGTGGCGTGATGCTGTGAGAGAAACCGAGAGAATTTCAATTGCGGTGAGGAAATGTATCCACATCCTAAATTAGCTCTTAGCATTTGGCACAACTAAACTCAAATGTAGATTAAAAGTCCAGTGTCCAAATCGGTAGCTGGACCTGAACTACTGTTAGCTTGAGCTAGCAGATGTGTTGCTATTAATACGCAATACAACTTTTATTTACATAGCGCATTTCACAACAGCTGGAGCTGTAACAAAGCGCTTTCCATATGGTGTAATATAAATTGGCAAGAAATTAGAACACATTCAAACACATAAACTCTTATATGATTTAACTGTTGCGATGGTTGCCTTCTGTCTGATGCTGTATCTTGGCCAGGCAACTACAAAGCATCAAACACAGCATGCCACCTCTTAGAAAAAACTTTTCCCAGGAAAAGTTAAAACCTAAAACAATTTAATCACAAGCCAACCAACCAGTACGATTTGAGTGACAAGGGTAAAAACACTTCATCATGGGTTTACTACAGTACCCCATTTCTGTAGCGAAAAGCCAGTCAAGGACAATTTACTGCCTGAAGAAATCAATGTGTATTATTTCAAAGAGAACTCGAAGGGAAATTCTCCCGCAGTGAATAACTGCAGGTGTCGCCAAGTCAACCACAGCTAGGACTTAATAGATTTGGCCACTTCAGAAGCGTGTGGAAAGCACTGTAAGCACTGTACTATTGGCTGCTCTACAGTCAAGGACAATAAATTTCAAGATGTGACGACAAAATGGCCTGTTTGCATGTAGCATTTCCAAGATTGATGTCATAAACTTCCGTTTATAGCAGGGAGCACTGTTGATGTGATGAAACAAATAAATAAATATTGACAGCGCGCTTCTCTTTCTGGAAGCTGCATTTTCATGGAAGTCTTATTTTGTTGTTTCACTTTTGTTAATGCTGCGCTCATGACGGAAAATTTTCTTATTTACAGTTTTGTTCAAGTTCATTTATTGGTAGACGGCTGTGTCACGTGACTGCAAAGACTGAACGACTTATGATTACATGAAAGATGTTTCATAGTCCCATTAAGGTCAAGACAAGGAAAATAACTGATCTTATTATTACCACCTTACACGAAATGATCATGATGACAGCACATTAAGACTCCCGCAAAACTCCAAGTCTGTGTATTTGTGAAAATCGTGAGTTGTAAAGTCCTTTAGACGAGTGCAATGACGTTCATGCTTTACTTAATTGGTGAGCCACCCCTTGTGGGGAGCATTTTCTTTTTGGATGAAGGGAGGATCGGAATGTGGGAGTAAATTCTTAATTGGTTGTTAAAACATTTATGCACACTATGGAGACAATATCAGGACATTTATAATAAAATGGTTAATTTCATTCTTAATAGATTCATTGGAGTGGCAGGTGGGGGGGGCAGAACATTAGGTAGAGATGACCCCTTGCAACACTGTAAAACCCTCTGTACCTTGTCATTATTTTGACATTTTAGTTTGTTAAAATCTCAAGTTTGGGGCAAAAACCGCCTGTGTGGCACCATCTACAGGTTAAAAACTGAAAAATGGATTTTACGAGCAATGAAATCTGTCTGATGCCCTTTCCTGATTCTTGATGTATTTGCTGTGCCACCATGGGGTATACAAGCGGCTTAGTCTTGTACACGCCTCTGTAGTGAGTTGGATTTGGAATAGTCATGCTTGCGAACATCTTTATATAGATTTTTTGGTTATTAGCGTAGCGTATAGTTAGTTTATTTAGTGTCGCTTGTACAGAGAGTATTTAGTTCATATTTTAATCTTGGATACTATCTTGTAGTCACAGCCAGACAATGACCAACCCTCTCCGCGCTTGCAATCCCAAAAGTCCTCCAGGCAACATCCCCTTTGAGCACTGTTTTCAAATATTAATGATAGGTGGAGCAAGAGTCTGTTAGGGGGCGAGAACCTTTAAGGTTTCCTCCATTTTTTGCATGTCGTTACCTGTAATTGAGCCAAAATGGCACAAAGTCACTCTGCCAGACACTCTCCCCCTTGTCTGATGTCATGGGAACACCATTCTCTATCAGAAGATGTTTTAAAATTTGAGACGCCTTACCATCACACCAGAAATACTGCTTTTGTGATTCTCACCCCTCATAACATACACGATGAATAAGGGTTGTAAGTGCATCTTTAGTGAGCACAGTTTGGCCTTCCTCCTCAGATAATGTGGCAACTCACCCTCAATGAAGTTTGCAAATCAACCATGGAAGTCTTTTGTGACATGCATGAAGAGGTTTTGAGGACTTATTTCTCCTTAGATCAGCTCTTCACGCAATGCAGGTGCCAGAAAATAGAAGCCCAAGTTTATTCAACAGGGTAAAACAAGCTACCTGTAAATTTTAAGCTTCAAAACTAAATTTCAATCATAGCAAATGACATCCTTGACAGGCTTTGCCCATACATTCACACCGTTTTTTGGTTGTTTTTTTTTGTCCATGCAAAAAAAAAAAAGTAACCCTGCCTCTCCTTTTCCCATTGTACCCCATCACCGAATGTCTTACCGACACACTCCCAGAGTCATCTCTGATGTCCCCAGAGAGGCAGCTCAGAGGGATGACTCTGTGACCTGAGCTGAATGACTAACAGCGGTTGCCAACTTGGTTAGGGATGGGTCGGCGTGTATGGCAGTGAAATTCCGATTTGTGTGGCTTGTGTCTACATTGTTAATGGAATTTGTGGGGCTGTGTGTCAGTTTTCAATTACTGTCCATTCTCATGCATGTTTGGTTACCATCTTTCAATGCATTAAACTGGTGCTTCACGGACAATTACGTTACAAATTCTGTGTCACACCTCTCAGGACTCACAGACGGTGTTTGACATCATGGAACTTTTAATTAACACTTCTAATGTATTTTTGCACCTGATATGAAATTGAAGTAATTTTCAATTTTATCTTCTGCGGTTCATCCTGGCACATGAGATTCATTAAGAGTTTGAGTTTCAAAAACTGGGAGCTGTTCCACAAAAAAAATTGAAGCTCAATGAAAAATATTGGCTTCATAATAATTCTTTTGGCAGCAATTTTAGGGCAGCATAGGAGTGCATTGTTTGGTACTGCAGCAAATTTTAATGTGTTCTCCCGGTGCTTGTGCTGTGCTTCAGATTCTCCTCTCACTGACCAAAAACACATGTACTAGGTTATTTGAACTTTGATCCAATTAGTTTCCACGTGATACTGAACCAACATAAACAATGGTTAGGTGGACAGATTTCGGTTTTTGTTGTATTCTTTTAATTCTACAAAATATGTAGTCCCGCAAGATCCAAGTCATTGATGAGAATGGAGGCCCGCAAGTTAATGATGCAAACAAACAAGGCCATATAAAGCTTTAACACATGATGCTTATTATCCTCCACCCTCAGCTTTTTGCCAGTACCTTGGGGATCAGCCTGTTGTACAAGAGGGTATGGCCTCCCTCTCCCCGACTCCTCGATCTCCATAGTGGACTGCTTCTGCTTCGTGGGCACTACCATCACCTTGAACCTCAAGTGGGAGCCGATAATCAGCTCCCTCATCAGAAAGGCACAACACTGGCTGTTCTTCCTGCAGCTGTTGAGGAAACTTTGACCTTGTTCCTCAGCAAGTGTGGGGGTTGCTCCAGGAATGTGGTGTACTGTGCGCCCTGATGTGAGCTGTTCAATCCCATGTGACGGGTATTAAAGCTTTGTCGGCATTTCCGGTGATATTCCATTGCACTGTCTTATTTATTTATCTAATTTATATATTTGTCTGTATTATTGTTGTATTGCACTGGAGAGGGGAGCCCTCTAATCTCGTTGCACACTTGAGTACAATGACAATAAAGGTATTTCTATTTCTATTTCAGTTAGCGTTGGACATTGCCAAGGCTGCTCTTTGGCTCTGATTCTGTCCATAACCTTTTTTTTTTTCATTTTTTATTTTTTAAATTTAGGGTCATATTTGAACAAAATAAGAAAAAACAGGTTAATACACGTCTCAACACGCACACATATCCCCAGACTTTCACACGCAACAATCGCCCTTTTATTCACTATTGTTTCCATCATTGTCTTTATCATTATCATCATCGTTGTCATAATCATCATCCTAACAATTTTAATGACAGAGGAAAGAGGACAGTTACACTCCCCCAAATAAAAACAAAGTAACATAACATATAAAAGGGGCGGCACGTTGGACGACTGGTAAGCATGATGGCCTCACAGTGCAGAGGTCCTGGGAAAGATTTCAGCGCCGGCATTCCTGTGTGGAGTTTGCATGTTCTCCCCGTGCCCGCGTGGGTTTCCTCCGGTACTCCGGTTTACTCCCACATTCCAAGAAACATGCATGGCAGGTCAATTGAACACTGACCACGAGTGTGAGCGCGGATGGTTGTTTGTCTATGTGTGCCCTGCGATTGGCTGGCAACCAGTTCAGCGTGTCCCCTGCCTCTTGCTTGAAGATAGCTGGGAGAGGCTTTTCTAAACTATATTGATAATAAATCTTTTTTTGTTTGTTTTAAACACGCATTTGGTATCATTTTTGCTTTTAAGATGAATATTGTACAACAAGAGTCACTGATGGTGTAGTGGTACATCCGCCTGATTTGTGTGCGGGCAGCGTGGGATCGCTTCCCACTCGGTGACGGTGTCTTTGTCCGATGTCTGCCCTGTGACTGGCTGGCGACCTGTTTAGGTTGTAGTGCACCTTTTGCCCGTAGTCAGCTGGGATAGGCTGCAGCACCCTCCCACGACCCAGTACAGGATAAGTTGTGTAGACAATGACATGACATTGTACAACCGTGTACAATTCTTTTAAAAAATACCTAGCATAATATTCATATAAGCGTGATTCCAAAAAGAACCCCTAAAAACGAACAAATCAAACAAATGCAACAGGTCTTCCACTTCCTCCTCACAAAAGATGCAGCGGGGGGATCATTTTCAATGTTTTCTTTTTTTTTTAATAAAATGTATTTTTGGGTGAAGGAAGAATCATTAATAAATAAACACTTGAGGAGTTACCAGTGTGTTGTTAATGAATTTCAAAAATCATATTTCATAAATCATCTTTTTTTTTCTGTCCATATTCTAAATGAAAAGAATGGAGGAAAGTGCAGCCAAGGCGTTGAGGCTCCTGTTTTGTGACCTTGGTATTACGTCTCGGTATTTTTTATTTATTTATTTTTTTACACATTATGTGTTTCTGCTGACTGTAATCTTCAACTCTTGCTTAAGCAGTCTACGGTCAAGAGTTTGGATGGAAATAACCACCCCCTCAAATCTGAGGCCAAAGTCCTCAATCAGAGCCAGAGAGTGCCCTTTCTGGTCTGGGAAGAATATCCTGATGAGGTCTTTTTCCAGAGTAAACGAAGAATGAATCAGGAAATCGACAGATGGACAGGTGCAGCATATGTGAGGATGCTAATTTTGAATCGGTCTGTTGATCCCACCCTCACCTATGGCTACCAGCTGTGAGTCGTGATGGAAAGAACAAGACTATTCAACATCCAATGTGTTGGGGGACTTTAAAATGTATAGAATGATTATTTTTATTAAATATCAGTGTGGAGCATGCATGATTCCAAAACCACCCTCAGCGGTCAAACCTTCTGACATTCAAATAGGGAGTCATAAAACCTAAAAATAAAGACTTGTAGAAGCCTTTTCAATAATAAAATAAATAATAAATAGTATAAAAATAATAACTGACTGAACTACGGTATGGTATTTTCGACGCGCCTTGTATAGCGACGCGCCCATTATATGGACTGAACTTCACTCTTGACCATCAACCCTTTTACTCATTGGGCTGTTCGGAGTGCATGTTAGCACACCCTGCTGGACAAAGTCTGAGTCATCTATGCTTCTAATTGACCGTGATCGCCATGACAACTCTTATTGGTTAAAGTCAGTGTTATTGGCAGTGGTTCCTTATAGTTTCAGGACATCTGTCAATTAATAGGGGTGATACAATGGGATAAATCGGACGGAACCCATGGCCAATCAATGATGATTTTTTTTCAGGGCGCATTCGCAAACGTTGCCGCTGCTTGGCGCTGCAATTCTAGTAAATACGGAAAAAGACGTCACTGATTTGACCCAATCAAATCTTTTGTTTACGATCCACTGCCAATTGCGCAGCAGACCGGAAGAGAGTGCTGCTTACAGTATGCCTTGCTAAAAAGTTAGCGAGGTCGATGTGTCTTGTTTTAAATGAATGGACGGAGAAATTTAGTTTCGTTCTGGCTGCAGCCGATTCAAAACCAGTGTGCATCATATGATCCAAAACCGTCGCAACATTGCGAAGCGCCACTACGAAACAAAGTACCGCCCTTTTTTGCAAAGTTATCCGCTGAAGTTTGAGGTGAGCGCACGCAAAAACATCGAACTTCGAGTGCAGCACAACAGATTTTTCCATTTTCGTTTACATCCCAGCGGCATGCAAACGAATATTCAGTAAAAGTATCATAGATTTTGGGGAAACATAAAAAAGGAAGTTGCGAAGGAGTGCTTAAATGCGGTCGCACAAACATTATTTAAAGGAAAACACAAAGCCCAGATGTGTGAAATAATCTACCAAATCCCAATGGCCCTGACTCCGTTCCAACCCAGATTTAAGTCACTGGCAGGGCAGTCACAAACTAATTATTCTCATGAAGAGAAAAAATATTCAAATATTCAAAAGAAAAGGTGGGGTCAAAGCTAATTCTGAATTAGTTTTTCATGAGGAGAGCCATTTTTATTGATTGTGTACTCAATATGTTGACCTGTTTTACTTGGATAATTAGGCTTTCCGTTTTTTTAAGCTGATAACTCATTGATTTAAGAAAAAAAGGTAAAATATGTTAACTCAATGCTTAGCACTTGATATATTTCTGCAGGAGTTATTTTACAGTTTTTCTCTGGAAGTGGCACCCTTAAGTTCCTGGAGCCACATTTTCTTAAATGTGAAATAAACGCCTTATATTTGTTTGACTGGCAAAGGTGTTTAATGGGAACATTGCTAAATATTTAGTATATAAGTGCGCTCTGCTGAAAATGACTAAATATTGAAACTATGTAAAAATGTGAACATAGGCTAGGCATTAAGGGAAGTTGGACTTTGGCTCGGACCTTTTAATTGGAAGAAATTTTCGTCGTGGACCTCTGTGACTTTTAATTGAATACCTCTGCCTTAAGGGATTGAGTCCTGGTGAGCTGGCATCAGCTAGCGTCTTCTGTTGGGTACAGAGACGCGCAGGACTGTAATGGTAGGAACCGAGCCCCAGCCTTTGTGTTAGATCTCCTGTTAGGTATAAATCCGCTCCCGTGTGAAGTTGCCGGCTTCCTGGTCATCTTTCTCTCAAAAACGAGCGCGCATAATTGTTGGATGAATGTAGGTCGTGTTTGGTTAACCTTTAATGGAGTCAGATAATTAATTCAAACTATTTTGGTAAACTTTTGGTACATTTAAATTTAAAAATTCCAACAATAATCGATCCTTTGTTTTCGTCTTTGTGAGCTTTTAGTGATCATTTAAAATGTCGGATTTACAACAGTTGTACAGCCGTACACCACCTGGACGTTCTAAGTGGCGTAACGCGTTGACAATAAGGTTTCATGGATATAAAACAAAAATAAAACAGCACAATGGTGAAAGGTGGGAGAAAACGTCAGAGCCCCATTTGGGATTGTTTTGATTAGGATTGGGTCTCGGACAAAAGAAAATGCATTGTCAAGGAGACAAGTCTTGTGCAGCATACTGCCATCTCTCTCTCTCTCTATCTCTCTCTCATGCACACTTTCAATATGCAATGACTTAAATTTGACAACCATGTATAGTGATTTAACAAGCCTACTCACTCATGTTCAATTGCCAAGTCTTTATAATTACAAATTAGACGTGATAAAGAATGTCCCCCACATTGCCACCATTAACGACCACAATAAAATGTCATTTACACATGGGAAATGTGTTATGGGCTGATGAATCCATGGCTGAACCTTTTGGCCGTATTTCGTAAAGGTGCTCTTCACTAACGAACGCCATATATGAAGCATGGTGGTGGCAGCATCATGCTTTGGTTCCGTTTTTTTTTTTTGCTGAGACTGGAACCAATTAAAATCAAGGCTACGAACCCAATTATAAGATTGCGTGCACACACTTGTGCAAAGTCATTTATCTGTTTGTTTTTTTTCTTCCTTTTCCTGTTTTTTTTCCAGTTGAGTTGTACGTATTTAATTTGGTGTCATTTTTAACACAAAAAATAACATCGCAAAAGGGGTGCGTTGATGATAACCCCTAAGTTTAGCATTTACAGTATGTTGTGTTTCGTCTGCATTTAGAATTTAGAAGCAGCATTAATGCACTACACTTTTCTTGGACTTATTGCTCACAGGTTAAAGTGAACTGTTTTGTGTTATTTGTTAATGGTTATTCAGCATTCTTGTTAGTTACTAAAATTAATAGCATTCTCAGACGTAATCTTTTTTTAGTTTTTAATGAGCAGTACTTAATAATGCAATACAAAACTGCACCTTATAAATACACCACATTACAAAAAGAAACCTGAAACTAAATCTAAGAAAACTAATCTAAAATGAAGCATTGTCCCAAAATTAATAAAAACTAACTCATCTATTCAGAAAACTATTTAAAACTAACTGAATTAGAAATAAAAAGTCAATCCAAAATAAAAACAAAGCTAAGAGTGGCTGGTGACCAGTCCAAAGTACACCGTCCACATAGTCAACATCAGATGGGATAGGGTCCAGCTCACACATGAACTTAATAAGGACAAGCGCTATAGATGAATAGTTGGATGAAGAGAGGACTGAGTGATGGCAAAAAGAGATGAGATTATGACTGCACACCTGGTCGTGTATTCTCCGGACACCTGCATCTGTACCTCCCACCTAAATGAACAGATGCTGTGTTAAGCATTATGTACAAACAAAATAACAACGCACTAACTCCTGCAAAACTTGCATCTCCCTCACTCTGTCTCGGAATGTGGCCATGGCTCGTCAGCACTTTTGCCGAGGCCTTTTCACACACTAACACAATAAAGCCACCACCAGGGATCTCAGGTGGGTAGCAAAGCTCTAATCCTCTTTCCATCTAAGCACATTTTTAACCAGAGGTAGGGAGAACTGGGAGACATAAGTTGTCCACCAATCCCCGCCCTGTCTGCAGTGGTGTTTACACAGCATCAACATAAAATGAGAGGATGGATTTTATTGTCCGCCAAGGTATGATGAGCGATAAAATGTCTAAGTTTATGTGGTGCGCCCGTCAAAAAAGTAAAGATTCACAGCCTTTTTAACAAATGTGTCTGCTTCTGTTTGTGTGATGGGGTGTGTGTGCGTGTGTGTGCATATGTGTATGTGTTACTGCAAACGAGACACAGAAAAGAGGAGTTTATTGGGTGAAAGCCAAGACAGAAACACACACTCGTGCTGAGAACACAGGCCTCATTTAGGTTGGTGCAGGATTAGCCGAGCCGCACGAACCCTGGAATTAAAATTTAAATGAGGACAAGGATGCAGTAGAATAAATGTAACAAGACGATGATGAAGTAGTAGTACAAAGTAGTAGTATGTGTTGCAAACTATGCTTCTATAGTCGATTCATTTTGTTGTCGAGATGACACTTATTATCGATAGGTGTATTGATTGCGTGGTATAGATAAATCAAATACTCTCACGAATATCAATTTTGAGGACAACATTAGAAATATATCAATACTATTGCTGCCGTAATTCGTCAATGCATATTGTCAGTAGTGACAGCGGGTGATGAAGCAGTTTTGAGAAAAAATACAAAACTGCAAAAATAATAATGATGACTGTTAAATAAGTTAAGCAGAACACGTCTTTCCGAAGACCCCCTAGCTACTTGCAAAGGTGCCACAAATTTCAGCACAATGTCAGCACAAAACAAATTAAACGGACGAACGAACAAACTAATTAATTCAACTCAAAGTAACTTTTCATGGTATTTGAAAAGTATTACAGTAATGTGACTACTGAACAAATAAAATTAACGCGCAACTGAACTTTTAGGGGCTGGTTCATATTTAGTTGATCAGGTTGCCAAGCAATTCACTGCACACGTGGTGCATCAGATACCCCACACCCAAAATTTCTGTAATTCACGACCCATTATTATTATGACTGCATTGTTTGTGACTGGTGGTTCAACTGTGAGTCCCATCAGCATGCGGGACAGTTAATATAAAAGTAGTGTAAATAGTATTTCCTGCACAGCATTGATGCTTGGCACTCTTCCTCAAGTGCCCATGGATCAGCGGCAAGGTCATCAGCTGGGAACAACCATTCACCGATGTTTTGCTTGTTTATTCCTGTAATGTCTCCTGGTGGCATAGCATTGACAGTGACGTCTCCCAGCAGGAGATAGATGTTAACCATGCAAATGTTGTCAGGGTTCGTTGGTCTGGGATGAACAACCATGGTGTATCTTGTGGCCTGGTGCATACTTGGCCCCAATCCAACAGGCTCTATTGTTGAAGTGGATGATTCTGATTTCTGTCCAAAAGATCCTCAAACCCGATGGTTGACACTGAAAGTAAGGGACGCCATCAAGCTGAAAATGGAGTCTTATCAAGCCGTTTTGGCCTGTGGGACTCCGGGGGCAGCTGACAGGTACCGACTGGCCAAGCGAAACGCAGCTTTGGCAGTGGCCGAGGCAAAAACTTGGGCATGGGAGAAGTTTAGCGAGGTCATGGAAACCAACTTCCGGAAGACTTCAATGAAATTCTGGTCCACCATCCGGTGTCTCAAGTGTGTATAGTGGGGTGCGGCTGACCTCAACTCAGAATGTTGTGAATCGTCGGGCAGAATACATAGAAGATGTCCTCAATTCCACCAACACGCCTTCCCTTGAGGATGCAGTCTGGGGACTCTGAGGTGGACTCACCTTACTCTGGGGTTGAAGTAACCCTGGTGGTTAAAAAGCTCCCCAGTGGATGAAATCTGCCCAGAGGTCCGAAAGGCTTTGGATGTTGTGGAGCTGTAATGGTTGACATGCCTCTGCAACATTGTGTGGATATCAGGGACAATGCTTCTGGATTGGCAGACTGGGGTGATGATCACTCTTTTTAAGAAGTGGGACTGGAGGGTGTTAATTACAGCGGGATCACACTCGTCAGTCTCCCAGCTAAGATCTATTCAGGGGTGCTGGAGAGGAAGGCCCATCGGGTGGTTGAATCTCAGATTCAGGTGAAGCAGCATGGCTTTTGTCCCGGCCGCGGAACAGTGGACCAGCTCCACGCTCTCAGCAGGGTCCTCAAGGGTGCATGGGAGTTTGCCAATCCAGTCTACGTGTGTTTTGAGGACTTTGAGAAGGTGTCCCTCAGTTAGTTATTTTGCGAGTGGCTTCAGGAGTAAGGGGCACCGGACCACCTGGTACTGGCTGTTCGGTTCCAATACCAGCGATATCAGAGTCTTGTTTGGATTGCTGGCAGTTAGTCGGATTTGTTTCCAGTTGTCAGGTTCGCCAATTTGACATATAGGGTTCATAGCTGAAAGGAGAGACACGCAGCCCAAGTGGAGACAGAAAGGTTAACAAAGTTTATTTGGCAACTTCATCTCCCTTCTGTTCATCGATGTTTTTCATACATTCCCTTTTATAACATCGAGGAATCAGATTACACTTCGAGAAATCAGATTACATTCAAGGGTGGTACAGTTCGTCTTCTCAAAAGCTGGTTTAGTCCGGTTTATCATGAGCGTGCCGTCGTGGGTCGCAGCTGACTTTGACGTCAGCATCTCTTATCAGGACCTAGCACGATGTTGCTTGCTTCAGACTTTGAGGCCAACTTCTTTATCAGGACTCATCACGATGTTGTTTACTTCATCCTCACTTCTGAAGAAGTGCCACCGCCCTGCCAATTGCAGGCACCTCTCTGCAGTAGAGATGTCCTCCTGTACCTCCACTCTGACTGTAAACACTCAAGCATAGTCCACTACACTAATTTGCAACATGATATGTGCACCATGTATTGAAATAAAGTTGCGTCATGGCAAATGTATAATAACCTCTAAATATTATTCAAACACCAGTAATGGTTGGGACTCCGCCAAGGCTACCCGGTTGGGATTTCGTTCAGCACCTCCAAATTTAAGACCATGGTCCTCAGTCGGAAAAAGGGTGGAATGCTCTTCAAGTTGGGGACGAGATCCTTCCCCAAGTAGAGGAGTTAAAGTATCTTGGGGTCTTGTTCACGAGTGAGGGGAGGGTGGAGCGTGAGATCAACAGGCAGATTGGCGCAGCGTCTGCTGTGATGCGGACACTGTTTCAGTTATCGGGGTGAAGGAGCTGAGCCAAAAGGCGAAGGTGTGTATCTCCATCACAACAGACGGTATAAATGCACTAAAATGTTGTATTTGCGTAAAGATGTCCAAGTGACCAGCATACACGTTGGCAAGTAAAAGCCAGGGTTGCCATACAAAGTAGACAAACGCATGGGAATGTGTGATGTTACACCTCGAAACACTCTATAGCCGTCGACATAAATTCCACCTACGCACTATCACACATGCTAGAATTAGCCACATTGAATGAATGGGGAATCTGGTCTCGTGTTGACAGATGACTTGAACTTTTCTCAAAGAAGTAAATAAAGCTCTACACCAGGGGTGCCAAGATTCAGTCCTAGAGGCCCGCGTTCCTCTCCCGGCTGCAGTCCACCTGATTCAAATGATCAGCTCATCAGCAAGCACTGAAGAAGCCTGATAAGTATCCTGCTCATTCGAATCAGGTGTGTTGCAGCTGGGAGAGATGGAAATCGTGCACTACACCAGCCCTAGAGGACTGGAGTTTGACACCCCTGCCCTACACAATCAGAATGGCCCGCAAGAAAAAAGAAACTACTAAAGGCAGTGTTATTTCAGGCGTTTGTCACTGGAGCAGAAAGATCTGTGCGCTTCCTCTTATGTTTTGTAACCAGGCTACGTATGAGTTTTTGTGATTTTTATACGCCAGACAAATGATTAAAGCACTGTCTGATGAAAGCCTGAGCGAGGCAATCAAGAAATTTTAAAACTGATCAAAAGAAAGCTGTAGCTAATTAATCTTATAATTGAATATATGTCACCTCACGTAATGATTGTTTTTAACAGAAAATGAAGTTTCCCTGAACTGTTGAAAATCATCAAATGAATCAGGAACACATAATTAGAAACACATGAATCAGATTTTCTCTATTTTATTACGGAACAAGTCTCTTTTTCAATGAACGAGCTGTAATTCCTCTTCCCCCTTTCCCTCCTTAGTTAAAGTTATTGAGCAATAAAGAGTCATCATGTTATTTTTTAAGTGTTTTATTTCTTTATAATAGTGTGCTTTCATCAATTTGTATATTGCATCGGTACAATGGCTACTTCTAATGTCATTTAGCCTGAACACATACAGTATGGTTCATCCAAATGGTAGACAATTATTTCTTCAAAATGTTGCATTTCCAGCTACGTTTACAGTATGTATTGCCTGCAAAACCAGCTCAACTTGTGCAGAATGAAGAATTGCATTGTGTGTTATTCGTTGGCCTCAAATAATCCGTAGACATTTCAGAGAAAGGTATGCGTCATATAACTGACAGTCATGACTTTTCTTGCTTGTCAAAATCCAAGACGCACATGCAAACACACAAACACCCTCACAAAATCTCCCCAGCAAGAGGTCGCCATACCCAATCAAATGCATACACTCGCATGGCAGTCTGATAGGGCACTCAGTGTGTGATGACAGTATCGGATCCTCGCGTGATTGAGGTGACGGCGACAGCGACAGGAACGGGCTTGTCAGCAGCTGTGAGTGACAGGAAGCTGAGATGGGGAGGACGGCGAGAGAGACAGTGAAGTTCGTAGCACACCATCTCTCTGTCCGTTAGTTTGCCTCACCCTCCCCCGTCCTTGTGCCAACCAGTCTGTTTCATACTCCTTTGTTTTCTTTTGTCCTTTTCTACCACTCATTTTAGTTCCTAACCCAGATTTTCAGATGTCATTCAGTTTGAGGGCTGCATTCATTTTGCCACTTCACACGCTACAACTGAGAGAAATGATTGTGAGAACCATAAATAGGGTTTAGAGAACATGCATCCAATTTACTTTGGCAGTAGGGGAGGTTTGTTTGTCCACATGAGCTTGACAGCTGCTGCAAATGAGGCGAAATCGGAGGTATTGACTCACACCATCAGCTTCAGGTCGCTCGCTCGCTGATAAAGTTTCTACAATTCCCAAGTTGTATTGATAGCACAGATACAGAGGCCGCTTAAGCAGACATCACTTGATCATTGGTGTCGAACCCAGTTGGAGGAAGAAAAATAAGTGTTTTTAAAGTTACATTCTGTATATGTATATATTGGAATTTTTTTTTACACATTCTATTCCAATGTTAAACAGCAAATTTTAAATCAGAGAAAGGTATTTTTGATGTTGATTTAAACAATGTCTTTACTTTTGTCCAGCACATCAGGTTTTTGTGATATTTTAATTTTTTCTTTTTCACCTGTAAAAGCTTGCACAATACGCAGGGGTACCGCCATGAATTTTCCAGTGGCGTGGCAAAGGTGACAACACCTCAGTGAGGAGTGGACATGGGTGGCTGTGCATGCATCCGTTATTCTTTATCAATGGATCCACAGTCAGGATTCCATGTAATAAAATTCACACATATCCAGAACAATGTCCATTACGCTCATAATCAAGAAGGAACATGTGTCGTTAAAAAGCAATGTTTTGAGCTTAATTTAGTAGCTAATGCAAATTTCTTTGCAGTGGCTATGCTATTGTATACTGTCTCATAGTCGACTTAAAACTCATGTATAGATTCGCTCGGGAACAGTGACCATTTTTGCATACTCTGATCAGTGCCTCAGTCACTCAGATCATATCTAAAAATTACAGTGACACAAAAGTCCATTAATTCACTACTCGAAAAGTTGCTTTTTACATAAGTCTGTTTTATTCAGAGCATGTGTGCAATATTAGTATGCATGTGTGCATTTTATTTTATTTCCTTAGATACAATACAATACAATTGTATTTATATAGCGCAGGACTATAAGAATAGAAAGTTTTTATTCAGATGAATTGTACATTTCTTCTTTCCTAATAACGGGCAGTTAATATGTCAAAGTTAACTGTATCCACGTGGAAATGGCGGAAAAATCGCAGATTTCTCGAGGTATAGGGGGAGCCAAGGGGGGTGGCCACAGAGTACCTCTGACACTGACAATACAGATATTCCCATGTGTTGTAATTTATAGTTATGACAGATCCGAAAAAAAAAAATCTACCTGTTGCAGATACAATAACCCTTTGGTGTTATTGTATTATCTTTCTTTGCTGGCTACCTGGAGAGAAACACAGGAGTGTGTCACAATAACGTGAGTGAAGAACAGTAGAATGGACAGATTATATATTAGCAGAGGTGGGAATTCCATAAATCTGTCAGTGACGGATTCCCGGTTTGCTGGCAAACTCCCCAATAATTTTTTTTTGTCCATTGTCGGAATCGTCACGAACCGTGTCAGTACTGAGGGACCTTTTCACTGACGGTCTCCCGTTTCACTGATGACTGACAGAAATATGTCTTGCATATGTTTCTTCGCGGGGGTGAATATACACCGGGGTTGCTTCGAGCAGACTGCATTGGCAATACACTATATGTTAATACACTGCCAGTTACGCTCAGTTTGCCAAGTCCCTTTACAGTTCATGCACAGTAGGTGGAGAGATGCAACAAAGAGTTGAAAAAATACTGCTAATTGTCTGACAATTAACTTTTTGGTAGTCTTCAGAACAAAGTAGTCCTTTTTTTAATACTTATGTACAAATGAACATGCCCTACGACTGCACATACTATTCTCAGCTTTTTCTGCTCGGTTTGCTTCCTCTCTTGTCGAAACAAAGACTGTGAGATGAGGGTCATCTTTTCTGACAGCAAGGGCAACCAAGCCCTCTGAGGTTGTCATCCTCCACTGCTTTTAACAGCGCACCACTTTGACTGACCCTGTTGCCCGATGTGTGTTCTGGCCCCGCGCGGCAATTCTGGCATGGTTGCGATAGCTCGGTTGTTAAACTGCTGATCATCCACCGACACTGAGCTTTCCACCCTCCAGTGCGTCAACATATTTATTGTATCCTCACAGTTGTCTCAGTTAGATACTCAGTGGAGGCATGAGCGATGAAAATACACCAGGTTTCCAATTTGACTTAATAATTGGCTGGTTCTGTTCATGAATGTTTGTGGGCTCCTTGCAATCCACAGACATGGTCTGCATGTAAAAGGCTTAAAACGGGGCTCTAAAATATGCCCGCCACCATTTGATTGCTTGGCTGCATAACACAGTGAAGAACCTTGGTAGCAAGAGAATGAAAGAAAAGCTTGACCACCAAGCTAACAATGCAGTGAGACTCAGGAGACTGAAATACAGTCAGCGTACTGAATCGTGGAAAATATCCCTTTATCTGCTTTAACCTTATTTAGTATTCGACTAGTCCATGACTTACTAGCTGCTGCTGTGTAGTAATTTACATAAAAATCAATATCCATTGACTCTCCATTAAATGTATTCCCCTTCTCTCAGAGTTCTCCCCTCCACCCATTTCTAATTCCTCATGATTGGCTTCCCGCTCTGTGGGGAATCACTGGAAGCCTCAAAATGTCCTCCTGTCCCAATTCGTATTGATCCCAACCCACTGACATCCAAGGAATGGATGACAGCACATCAGTTCTTGATCTTTTAGTTGATCAGAGCAGAAGTAGAGGCAAAGAAAAGAGAGAGAGGTCTTTTCATCAAGTTGTTTGGAAAGGCTTTCAGAATATCTGTGACACCGAGCCTTCAACTTGGTCAACTTTCCACTCTGGCAGTGGAATTAAAAAAATCAATCTACTGAATTACCATGCTTAAGTGAAAAAGAAGAATGTCACAAGAAAGTAAGCATAAATGAGCTACAATCTTAATGTAAAGGGTACGTGACTTGTTAATTAAGTGACCATCTCGGTGCTGAATGGCAGTGGTGCACTAAAAAGGGGAGTTTGCAGTTTTCAAACTGCTTGCAAGATTTGAATGTTGTCTCACGTCCGTCCTCCTTTCACCTTCCCAGAGTCTCTCACCAAACACTTTACCCTATTTTGCCAGCCCGTCCTCGTGTGCTACCTGGGCATCCTTCCGTCCTTACCGCTCTGTCCTTATTCATAAAAATAATAACCCCCTCTTCCCCCGACCGTCTTCCTCCTTTTAAAGCACTTCCGAAGGAGAAAAAAACTGAGAGTGGCTAACTTCTTGGGCTTCCAGTCTTGGAGATATACAGCACACCCAGCTTTCTTAACCAGTTGGGAGTATCTTATGAATAGATTGAATTGTTTACAACTGTTAACCAAGATAGCATTTAACAGCAAATGCACCCACCGTCAGTCACCAGAATGACCCACAATGTGTAAACTTTTTGAAGCTGTTCAAGCGGTTCAACAAATTTTAAAAGAAATAAAATAAAAATGTCTTCATTGTAGATTCAAATGGCGCTTTATTTGCAGACACAAATTTAATTTGTCACTCCTCACTCGGCATACAGTCACACAGGCATAACGCTTAAATATAGGAAACTAACACTCCCATCAATAGTCACTAAAATTGTTGTTGACATCGCAAGTTATGCTCACACCAACTTTTGAACAGATTAGAATGATCCCCCAAGTATTACGGATTTTAGGGCGTTTTCCTATCGATAGAGATTCTCGAGATACAAAGCGAATGTCACTATTGAGAGAAATGTTTCATCCATAAAATACAAAATATCAGAGCAATATTTTTTTAGGTTGATGTGGTCATAAGAACTGTCCACATACATTTTGGGTATGAGTGATTGCAGTTTTCACAAAGCGACAAAAAGCTTTTTTTTTTATTTTATTTGCCCCGACTGTTGCCCAGTCTACCTCAGTGTCCTCGGCCCTTGTGGTTTACATATACGTCAATTTTTCTACAGACATGTCTTAACAAGTTACACAATGCCACACTTTGAAAAACATTGACGTATTTGTGGTGATATGCCAGCGAACCGAAATTATTTTCAATGAGTCCTTGATTGACTGTTGCAAATTAGGCTGGCCATCAATCAGACAAAAATGACATCACTGTATCGTTATATTTTTAATGTATTAGTGAAAAGCAACTCAATAATTACTATTTCACAACATATAGCATTAATATGATAATCTTAAATAATAAGAATAATAGGTTAATTTTGATCATTCCAGGCCTCAAGCATCATGGTGGGTGGGCCCCTCTGGTCCCCAACTTCACTTTCGGTCTAGTAGTGTTTTGGCGGATTACATATGCAAGACAGGCTGCCGACGGAATGCCCATCTCTGCCTTTACTAATGTGAACATGCACGTAAACAAGCCATTCTAAGCCATGGCCGCTATATTTCTAGCATGATTTATTTATGATGGAATGTTGTGAATATTGTTTTGTCTCAAGAGCTGTCCAAGCCCTTATTTTTAACTATTGTTGGTAATCACAGGTATACAATTTAGCAAACTAAATAATAATAATAATAATAATGCCTTTATTAGTCCCACAATGGGGAAATTCGAGATTCGAACCCAGGCCTCCTGGGGAGACTGGGTCCTGAACGCGGCGCCTTAGACCACTCGGCCATCGAGGCTGTCCGTCCATCTCCAGCACCATTTACTGGCGCTGTGGCCGCTTGAAACCGATTCTAGAAGTAATAGACTTTGACAAGCTCTGTACAAAGCGTCATTTTGAGTAGACTGTTCGTCGTGTGTGATACAGCATTTCTTTGGTTTCAATCCAATACCAAGTGAATACAGGACTCGTATCGCTGATATCAACAATGATAGAGATAGTTTTTATAATTAAGGTCTGCTAAATTCCAATAAAGTTTAATTTTAAAGTGTTTTTGTGATGTTTTCCTTTTTGAATAGATATTAAACAGGTAAAAACTAGGACATTGTCAGAACAAAAAATATTTTTCAAATACCATGTGTTTAGGGAATCCATCACAAAAACAAAACAATCCGCCCCTTCAGTTCACATCCTTTTCGATTTTTGGGGAAAAAAAATAAAACAACTGTTGGGTGAAAATATAAATTACGTACAAACAAACAATCCCCAAAAGCTTTCAGTTAAACAAACGAAGCCAACCTGTGCAAAACAGAGGTTTTGGTTTAGGCTTTTGTGAGAGAGGCCAGTGAGCTGCTCTGTTTTCCTGTGAATGCATGTGTGTATGCTTGTGGGCAGGCGGATTACTTGGTTGCTTATTTGCGCAGCTAAATCACATGGCAGACAGGAGACTGCACAATACTCTGGGCGGATGGACGGGAGAAAAGTGTGCCTGCCCGTTGAGACCGAAGCGGTGAATCCAGCAACATGTCCTCCGCCTGTTTGAGGGGTTTAGACAAGAGCAAATTTAAAACCACTCTGTTGATCTCATCACGCCAATATCGAGACGTAATTGATACTGAATTGGTATAGTACTGATATTTAGATCGGTCTCCTAAAATTTTAAAGTGTTAACGCTTTAACAGCGTATAACTCACACCTTAGAGTGTTCAATCAACCTGCCATGCATATTTTTGGAATGTGGGAGGAAACCGGAACACCCGCAGAAAACCCACGCAGGCATGTGGAGGAAACACAAACTCCACAGAGGAAGGCGGGAATCGAACCACGACCTCTGTATTGTGAGGCCATCGTGCTTACCAGCCGGGCCACCGTGCCTGAACGAAAAACATTAAACAAAATTATACTAGTTTACAGTTATTTAAAGTGTATACATTTTTGGGTTGCCACAAACTTTTATTTTTCTTGTCGCCCAATCACAAAATGTAGTTGCGGTTAGTACACTAATCGAATCATATGTAAATCACGGCATATTGATCCAGCAAACATCCATCTAACCATTATCTGTACCATTAGTCCTCACAAGGGTGGCCGAGATGCTGGAGCCTATGCCAGCTATCTTCGGGCAGTAGGCGGGGTACACCCTGAACTGGTAGCCAGCCAATCGCAGAGCACACAGACGAACACCCATCCGCGCTCACACTCATACCTAGGGGCAATTTCAAGTGTCCAATCAATCTGCCATGCATGTTTTTGAAATGTGGGAGGAAACAGAGTACCTGGAGGAAACTCACGTAGGCACGGGGAGAACATGCAAACTCCACACAGGAAGGCCATTTGCATTTATTCCTAGACCACGCATGCCCAAGTCCAGTCCTTGAGATCCCCGATCCAGCCTGTTATAGATGCATCTCTTCTGCAACACTGCTTCAAATCATCACGATTGTTATCTTGCTGATGAGCTGATTATTTGAATCAGGTGTGTTGGAACAAGGATATGCCTTAAACAGGCTTGATAGGGGCTCTTGAGGACCGGACCAATTTGGCAAAATTATAACATTAAATTGAATCATCAGTTCATCAGAACAAAAACGCAAAGGGTTCGAGGGAGATGATTGTTTGTGCAAAACCTACAACGATGAAAATTTAATATTCCTCAAATACTTACATTGCCTTGTAAGTAATGACATTCGGCTGTGTCTTCCCTGTAATGGGCTGGCCAACAGTTGAGCGTTTACCCTCGCCCAAGGTCATCTGGGCAAGGCTCCACCTCACCCATGACCCTAATGAGTATAACATGTATAAAAACTGGATAGATGGATAATGCTATGCACTCGTCACGATGCAATGATTATTATTTGTATTGAATTTGATGTAAGATAACGTAAAAATTCATGCATATAGTGACAAGATTGAGCTGATGACATTTCTTTTTTAATGTGCATACAGTGTGTGGGGATAGTAAAAGCACTTTCTGTCCGTTTATTCTCTGCCTTCACGCATTGTTTCTGAATTAGCCATTTCGTTGCATTTTCTCCAGTGAGTTAGTGAGACAAAAAGTGTCGGGTTCCTCTTTATAACATTCTGAACTGTTGTTATTTTTGAAGAATTCTGCCCGCCTAGAGTTCTGTTTACAGACCAATATAGATGTTGTGTCTAAACGTTGAATAGATGAAATTTAATAAATAAAACAAGCTGTGCAATGAAAACAACCAACACCACCATAATGAGCACAGGAATCTCACTGTACCATTATCAACCCTAGAGATGAGGACCCTTGTAGTGATCTTGTCGAAGCAGATCCTGCTCGGGAAAGAAAAGCTTGTGTGGGCGTGCAAGCGTGTGTGGGTGGGGTGCGGTGAGTCTGTAAAGCAGTTAACGATCTCTGGCCGTTCAGCATTCTTGGAATTTTTTTTTTTGCCAGCTCTGATCAAGTCACATGGCAACTTATTATCTCGAACCCGTTAAGCATCTTAAAATGCAGAAAGGTCACTTCCATTAGATAGATTGCAGGAAATTACATTTCTAATTCAAAAGCAGTCACAGAAAAGTCCATATGTACACTCACCTCACTTTTTAACCGTATGTCTAATTCTGCTAACTGCAAAAAAAAAAAAATATATATATATATATATCTCTATATATATATATGTATATATATATATAAATATATACATATATATATATTTGTTAAATAGAGTCCTCGGAAGATCTTCTCTCTCGCGTTTCCTTGCCAGGCGAGCGGCTCTCCTTAATCTTCACATCTCCACGTCCATGAGGGCGGATGAGGCTCGATGGCAAAAAAATAAATAAATAAAAAAAAATATATATATATATATAAAATATATATAATATTTTTTTTGTTTTTTTGTGCATGCGTGTGAAAAAAAATTAGAGTGATAAAAATTTGTCCCAAAAAGATGTCTGTCTGTCGAACACCAGCACTGCTCTGCTTCTGACAATTGGGATCGCTTCCAGGAGACCATTCAGACAACAGCCCTCTGGGAAGAAGACCTCCACGAAAAACGACTGGTTTGATGCCAAGTCCAGTGAGATGTCCCCCGTGATTGATGCAAAACGTGCTTCCCTTGCTGAACACAAGCGTTCCTCCAGAGAGAAATCCCTGCAAGCACTCAGAGCAGCTCAAAATAAAGTACAGCAGACTGCAAGATGTTGCGCCAACGGATACTGGCAAGACCTGAGGGAGTTTGCAGCTGCCTCGGGGAACATCAGAGGAATTTACGAGGGCATTAAAACAGCTCTAGGTCTAACACAGAGCAAAAAACATGCTCCGTCAAGATCACCAGCGGGCAAGTGATCACTGAAAGGGGCAAGCAGATGGACAGGTGGGTGGAGCACTACTCTGAGCTTTACTCCAGAGAGAACACTGTCGCTGCCTCAACTCTGAGTGTGTTTGATCCTCTGGCCATCTTGGGGGAACTAGATGCTGAACCAACCATTGCTGAACTCTGAAAAGTAATTGACAGCTTAGCCAGCGGCAAAGCACCTGGTATCAAAGGCATTCCCCCAGACCTCATCAGGTTCTGTAAAAACACCTTGATGCAGCTTCTTCATGAAGTCCGCTGCCAGTGTTGAAGAGAAGGACAAGACATGAGATGCCAAGATTGTCACCCTTTACAAAAATAAAGGCCACAGGAGCGATTGTAACAACTACAGAGGCTCCTGAAGGTTGTTGGGAAACTCTACGCTCGTGATGTGCTTGAGCGCGTCCAGAAACTTGCTGAACGTGTTTACCCCAAGTCTAAATGCAGCTTTTGAGCTGAACGCTCAACAGTGGACGTAATATTCTGCATATGCTTATTTCAAGAGCAATGTAGAGAACAACACAAGCCCTACTCCATAGCCTTTCTAGATCTGACCTAGGCTTTCAGCCTGGTCAACAGGCAAAGGCTGTTCAACATCCTTCCAAAGATTTTGTTGTTGCCCAAATCTCCACAGCCTCATCATATTATTCGATGACGGCATGAATGCAACCATCGAATATGAGCGGAGTCAAGCAGTCTTCTTTGTCCTGCTTCTAAAGCACGCTTTTGGTACTGCAACATAAGGAGTCCACTTATGAATTAGATTTGAAGGTCAGCTTTTCAACCTGACTCAACTGAAAGCAAAGACCAAAGTGATTGAGAAAACTATGATGCTCTTCCCTGATGTTGCACACTGAAAAAGAACTTCAGTGCCGCATGGAGAGGTTTGCGCATTGGCACGGCTGCCAAACCCCAGGACGCCGCATCACACGGGTATGAGAGAACCCAAATCTGACAACTCCAACCAAGGCGGCAGTGCACAGTGCCTGTATTGTCAGCACGCTCCTCTATTGTAATGAAGCACGGACAGGAGTGCAAATTGAATAGCATCCACTTGCAGCATCCTTGGCATCAATTGGAATGAGAAGATTAACAAAGAAGCAAGCATGAGATGAAAGTTCTGACAAAGACATTAAGACAGTAAGCTGGGAAGATGTCACAGCTGACTGGAGCAAATGGCACAGTGTTCTCCGCAAACAGCTGAAATCCAAAAACAACCAAAAAAAAAGAACAAACCACAGCCAACGAAAAGGCATTTACCCTAGCAGACCCTAATTAGCAACTGTTTTCTGAAACAATTGCGGTGAGCTGAATGGTGACTCTCTTGAAACTGGCGTTCTATCCATAGTCGACAATGACTGAAGGAGGCCCGATATGAACACAAGTGTCCCTTTAGGCAGGTAAACATGGGGTGTGCCCATTAGAACAACAGGTTAACAAGTCTGGCAGGCATAGCGTGAATGCTCTCAATTTCACATTCACTTGTGCATTTCAGGACAATTTTTTTTTTTTTAACTACGGGGCCAAAAAAAGAAAGCAGTGTTGCCGACAGCAAAGAAAATAGGAAAGTAAGGCGAACCACAGTTGAATTCAGGAAGGAGATAATAACTAAGTATGAAAATGGAGTGCATGTTACGTATCTTGCTAACTAGTATCGTGAGGCTAAGTCGATGATTTCGACTATCCGAAAGAATGAAGATGTAATCAAGGCAGTCAGTGTTGCCAAAGGAGTGACGAGCATTACAAATCAAAGGCCACGGATAATAGAAGAAATGGAGAAGCTATTTTTGATATTTATCAAAGAAAAAGAGTTAGCGGGGGACAGTATCAATGAGGCTATTATTTGTGAAAAACCTCAGAAATTTACAGCGATCTCCAAAAGGAAATGTATGCCGGTCCTGAAGTCGATACCAGTGCCTTTACTTTCAAAGCCAGCAGATGCTGGTTTGAAAAGTTTAAAAAGAGAACTGACTTTCACAATTACCCAGTCAAAGCATGGAGGATGACTCCCACCTTGCTTCACATCTATCCAATGAAGCCATCACAGCGCAGCCAAGAAGGGAAATGATTCACATTTAAATTGATTTGAATTATTATGTTTGCAATTAATTTATTATTGTTTAAATACAGGGTGTTCACATTTTTATATAAAGTTTAATACGATTTTGGCAAGTGAGAATAGATTAAACTCATTTACATTATTTCCTATGGGAAAAAATGTTGAACAAATCTGACTTTGAACACTTCACAAGAACAAATTCTGTTGGCACTCAGAGGTGCAGCTGGTGACAAACCTAAATGTATGTCAAATTTACAGTTAGTCTAATACATCCCAGGCAAGTTATTTTGGTTTGGCCAATCGCTGGGGAGTATTAGGTGCTTCAAAGTATCGTAGGTGGCAGCAGTAATTGTTCTCACTTGCTTCCGTTTAGTAATGTTTGCTACCTTTTGCTGAATTACTAAAAAGATCCCTTCCTCAATGACAAGCAACCTCAATGACAGAACGACAGAACTAGGGGCTCCACTGTTGACTGCAACAGTCCATGACAGCCTTGTCACCGTGATGCTCCAATCATGGCGCAAAACAATATTATTGGTGACATATCATTTGGTCTTCAACTGGATGGCACAGTAAACAATCGAGATCTCAACATAGCTGACTGTCATCAGAATGAGCGGAGACACACAACTTGTGGTCATGGTTTGATGCTGTTTATTGTGATAGACAGCCAAATTAGCATTGACAAAAAAGCTTGGGTCAATATATTTGTGAGGATTTCATGATGACAATTGTTCATGATCGCTAAAATAACTTTGTACAGATGTGCAAAAACAAAAGCAGTACAAAAATATTGATGTTTGTATGTTTACAGCTTCAGCATGTGCCACATAAAACTGCACAGTAAGACTATATGTGGATGAAAGCTTGGAAAGAAAGAGCCATTTCGGATGTGGTTGTGTCTGCAGCGCCACATCAATCAAAATCTGCGCTCTCCAGGACGTACAGCTCAAAGGTGACCCGAGTTTCTATTTAAATTATTCACAAGTCTAAAGGATTTATTTTTCTTTTACCCTATTTTGAAGGGCATGGCTGATCAAATCAATTGTCATTGTAGCTAAGAAGTCAAGACTATGATGCAAAAATCATCTATTTTGTGCACCTTAATTAAGAAGAACATTAAGATGGCACTAAAGCGGTATATATAAGTAAAATATACATTCAAATATATGGATTGCTAACCTACAGTGTCAAAAGTTGTAAAACACGATTCAAAATCACTGGTATTTGGTCCTCAGTCAATCTAAAAAAAACAAAACAAGAACAACAACAAAAAAATCCCATTTTGTAGCGGTGCATATAAGTCCGAAAATGTTCAGCATCTGAGTGGGAAGGTTTTTGATCCAAATGTGATGACCTGAAGTAGAGCAGTGAAAGGTGTGAGGTCATCGAAAGGAGTAAAGCTCAGTCGCACTCCGTTTCTGTATTTTTCACTTCGATACATGACACACACTTTCAGTGAAATACAAGTGTGGCCTGCTGGCAGGTCAGTCTTGTACTTGCACTTTGACTTTGAAGCCACGTTGTTGTAACACGTGTAGAAATGCGCCTTGACATTGTCTTGCTGAAATGAGAAGGGAGGTTCCTGATAAAGACGTTGCTTGAATGACGCCATGTATTGCTCCAAAAACTTTATGTACCTTTCAGGATTTGTGGTGTCTTCACAGATGGGAAAGTTTCTCATGGCATATCATGACAGATGCTGGATTTTGAACTTTATGCACACAACAATCTGGATGGTTCTTTAACTCTTTTCCCTACAGGGCACACAGTTCATAATTTCACCCCAAAAAATTGAAATCTAGACTTGTCAGACCACAGCACACGTTTACACTTGGCGGCAGTCTATCTTAAAGAAGACGGTCGTTGATTAAATGTAGATGATTTTCACTTTGTAAGGTAGAGTTTTAGCTTGAATTTACAGACGTAGCGACAAACTATGTTAACGGACAATGCTTTGCTGTAGTTTTACATTTCTGGTTAAACTGTATTAGCGACTTAGTTCACTTTGAAATCATCTTGAGCACTAGAAATAAGCAACAAGTAAGATGTTGGTGTGGAGTACAATGTAGGAAGCGGGGAGAGTGACAATTAGAGGAGGCAGAGAGAGAAGATGTGGAGGTGAAAAGGCAAGAGGGAGAGAAAGAGGACGACAAGAAAGTGGAGGAAGGCGAGTAAGAAATACATCAACAAGAGTGGCCCATGCAATCAACCATGGAATGACCCAGAGGGATGACACAAGCCTGAAGGTTTTTTTTTCTCAGCAAACACTGACGAAAAAAATGTTACATTTGAATTCCTGTGTTTACATAACTCTCATCAGTATGACTTCCAAGACCAAATAAAAGCCAAAAATAATTTATTTATGGTCTTCTTAGTTCCACAGTTTTCAAAATTCCCAAATAAAATACATAAATTATTTTTATTTTCATCCTCTGCTTTCTATATTCCATTCCACCGTCACCATATTCAGATTCCAGGTCATTCAGTATCATTCCACAATTTTTCATTGAGCCTCTCAACTTTCACAGGCAATTTCTCCAGAAATTCCAGTCTCTTGTTTTCAGTTTGAACCCAATGGCATTGCATGTTTTTGTTTACAGCCTTAGAAGTGTCTAATTAGACTCAGTCAACTCCAAAACACTTTAAGTTGCACAATCACCACCAAAAACTAAAAGAAAAGGTTGAAACAATACAAAATCGATTTTTGTTATGCTGTTGAAAATGTTGTTATCATGCAGCATGTCACACATTAGATGGTCGGTGACAACAATAATGCCCACTATTGAATCTAGTAATTATGACTAGCGCAAATGCTGAAATGAAATGTAGCCATGGCAACAGTGAGTAGCGAGTATTGCAAAGTGTGTGCTGCTATGGACACACACAGCAAAGATCTGCCACTGTGAACTCACGATTAAGAAAAAAAAAAAAAGACGTGACAATGTGAGATAGACTAATGTTGTTCAGATTTTTATTCCTGTGAAGTCTTATTTATTTTCTATGTCGCATGATTCAAAGGCCCCAACTTCCTCCAGGCCTTATAAAGGCTATCAAAGCAAAGCTAATGAGAAGTGTATCAAATAGCGCGCATGCCACATTATGCTTACCGCGAAGGTCAGAATATCCTGTCATGTGACATTTCATTAATATAGGCACATGATGATTTCACTGCTCTTGGGTTTTCTGATTGCATTACACTTCCGACACACACACACGCACTTACTCACTCCCAGTCCTCCCACCACCAGCTGCCACTGCCCCCAGTGCATCTCAGGCATTAGTAATCCATCACTGCTGTTTCCAGTTTGGGGTGGTGGCGCTGTGGCAACATCAGGAGCCAGAGGACATAGAGAGAAGTGGAGAGTGCGTGAGAGGGGTGATAAGAGGGGGGCGTTGAAATAAAATGTCATTGGAGTCAAAAGTAGAGGTAAATAAGGAGGCTAGGAAGAGGACGTTCGGGAAAAGGAAGTATTTCTTCTTACTTGGTGGAGCAATTTGCTTACAGTGAGTCATTGTGATACGAGGTACAAGGACAGCGGAACAAAGCGGGACATTCATGCACTGCTATTCACGAATGTTATGTGTCAAGCAGGCGTGTGTGATGCATGTGATAGAGAGGCAGGATGGCGTTTTGGGATGAAGGGTAACAGGGAGGACGAGACATCCAGGGAGGAATAAGGATGAGGGAACGTGTCAGGAAACACAACCATTAGATGGCACTGTTGAGTGGTGGATTTGGCTCCTCCAAAGCTTCGCATCCCTTTCTTCCCTCCTCCCTTTCCTGGGTCTTTGTATCTATCTGATGCTGCCTCTTCCTCGTCCTCTTCTCCATCTTTTTACCTCGCTCTCTTTGTATGCAGCACGTATGATGGAGACAGTTGTACAGGTGGGAATTAAACACAGCCATGTGTATTGTCTACCCGAAGTTGAGGCCAGAAGCATTGACAAAACCGAGGAAGCTTCTCAGAGAAGTGTGTTTATTTAATTGACAGCCACACTCTCACTCATTGCACACACACACACACACACACACAAATCCACTCCAACCTACATACAACCAGTGTAAAGCATTCAGCTAGGATTATTGTAAAAGACATGCAGAAATACTATGCAGTAATCAGAGACTTGGAGTGTAAATGGGTGCCAGGGCGTGGGTGAGCTGTTAGTTGATGTCAACTATGGCTGACTGATCATTCTTCATTGGGTACAGTGGTTGTGTGACTGGTGCAAAGGGGTGTCATATTAGAGTGAAGCAATGTAATTGATTTTTTTTTTTTTTATGGAAGATTCAATTCCACTTCAACAACTGGTGATGATAATCGCAGTGCACAAGGGGCAACAGGCTTGAATGGATGTGTAATAGTCAGTCACTGGTGTTCGCTTGGATACTTAGTGATTAGTGTGAATAAGAGGAGGAGGATGAACCCTGGGAAATTATTTGAAGAGTGTAGTCATAGAATACACAGACGACCCTCAGACCTGTTACATTTTGGGGAATTATAAAAAAAAAAATGGCACAAATGTTGTAGTTGTCCAAGATGTTATTATCTAAGATGGGACGTATTTCTCGCCTGTGGATGGCTTCTATGCCAATCATTGTTTTCTAGCGTTTGTAGGCGAGCCATGTTTATCATTACTAGATAGAAATTGGGTTTATTTTTAGCAACCTACTTTATGAATTGCGCTTGAAGCAATGACAATTACTTGGGGGGGGCTTTTATTGGGAAAAACTACATGCGTCCCATTGAAAGCATGAGACGTTCTCTGTTTTGTGGATTTTGCTTAAGATAGAATTTTAGTTGTCATGTTTTCCTTGTGTCCCTTATGTTAAGTTTTATTGCATCCTGTGCGTGTGAAACGGTGAAAATCTCAGAGACGCGAAAGCGTTTCAACATATGCATGCATCCACAAGAAGACGCTGATAGGCTCGAATGCATATGCCGGGTCGAAAGTGGGTCTACAGCACAGTAACAAGTAGTCAGAGGAAAACAATTTGCAAGAACAGTAGGTGCAACAATGGCAAGTATTTGAACGCAATCATGGAATGAAGAAGTCAAAGTAACTTAAGAATGAAACATTCCCACACTCCTGTTTTCGAGCAATAATAGCACAATAAATATAATATCAATCTATGTCATTTTTCAACAATACAGAAGAATTTGTGTGTGCTGTCCACAAGGAAACGCAAGGTGCGGCGAGTAGAGCTCTATCCATTCTCGGGACCGGTTATAAAATGCATCGTTTTCAGACTAAACACCCAAACAGTAACTAAACTGTGTGGATACACTGAAATACGTTTTTGTGTGGACGGGATTCGACACGTTTCACGTTTTGTTTTTTTATGTCGTCGGTTCATTGTTGGTGTTGGTGTTTGTTTGTTGTCTCGGTCCATGTCGAATCTAGTCTTTTTCCTTTTGATCAATTTAGTACTTTGATAAACCTCTGTTGTTTTTTAGTTTTGTTTATTCTACGTTGTTGATCATCTGAGTACATTGTTTGTTTTGGACAATAAATACTGAAACATAGGGGAAATCAGGCCAAGCGGCAATCTTGCAGCAAACTCTTTTTTTTTTCTCACAAAAACGGTTACTGTTGGCTGTAACCACGCCGAAACGACCAACACAACGCTGACAAGAGTCTGTTAAGAAATCAGTTGCTCCTCTCTCTCTCTCTTCTTTCCTCCCACCTTCCGCCATCCACCCCATTGTTGCCTTGACAGCCTCTCCAGAAAACAGGAAACCACAGAAATTGTGAACTACATACAAGGTCGCCACAATACATTTATTTATTTTTTTACTACATCCCTGCTTATATGCATTTGGGTCCTCAACCTTGCCCGAAACGAGACAGAATGACATGGAAAATTCCCAACGACAACTACATATTCCTTTTCACTTGTCATCATTATGGTCTTGGTAGGGCAAGCGGCTGCGTACACCCTAGGCTGCTCATTAGTCAATTGCAGCGCACATTGCAGCAAAGACGAGAAGCATTCACACTCATACAGTATTCAATTAACATGCATGATTCCGTGTGGACCGAAGGATGAGTACCAAGTGGAAAAGCCATGCAAACATGCCAAGAACATGCAACTTCTTGACTGGTAGGCCTGGCCCGAAATTCAAGTCCAGAACCTCGTGACTCTTATGCAGACAAGCTAACCACTAGGTCACTGTTCTGCCCAGTTGTAAACATATTCAAGTTAAATGTCAACCATTAGCAAGTTGCAACACCCACTCCGTCCCTATTGCCCTTCCCCCAGGCAGGAATACCCCCCCCCCGCCTTTTTTTTATTTATTTTTTTTATTCACCAAAATATGATCATCATGACGCTTGTGTAGAAATATGATGAGTAGCTTTGTGTGCTCAAGGATTCCCCACAAATTTTGACATAGGTGCTCTCAAATGTCACGGAAGACTAAATGATAGAACCATGACATTTAAGAGCTAAAGAGCAACGTGGCATCATACCTCTCAGCTATAAGACATAATAGTATCAACCCGGGAATCGGTAATAGGAATTTGAAATGTGATTAATATTTGGGAGAGGTCAAAAGTCAAGGTCATGGCACACACTCCATCAATTTGTACCACTTATCCTGTTCACTGTAATGAGTGCGCTATAAGCACGAAAGGTAGATTACACCCTGGACCGGACGGCGGGCGCTTGCGTGGCATTGCTCTATATATATATATATATATATGTATATATATATATATATATGATTTATTTGTTATACTGTATTCATTTAAAAAAAAGAGCTTTTGT